>NW_006921730.1:1179025-1231037 GCF_000298275.1 Orycteropus afer afer
TGTTATAAGGCATGTTAGCAAGGGAGGGAGAAAGTAAGTACTCAGAGTGGGAGAGTACAGATGATCTGTCTAGATGATCAACCCTAGCCAGTGATCAAGATTACATTGCATACAAAGGAGAACTTGGACTTGATTTAGGTTGTTTTCATATCCCAATACCTTCCACATCACTTAGTTCTACACATGTTATAACACAATACCCATCCACAATCCAGTATCTTGATACCCTATAAAGAAAAGATTACTATACAAAATGTATTAGAATGTAAAATGTACTATAATTGAATCAGCTATAATTTGGGAAATCCAGGTCATTAAGCCAGGAAAGGGAGCTCTGGTAGCATAGTGACTAAGGCACTTGACTGCTAACCAGAAGGCTGGCGGTTCAAACTCACTAGCCACTCCTCAGAAGGAAGATGGGGCAATCTACTTCTGTAGTGATACTGTCTCGGAAACCCAAGGTGAGGTCGCTATGAATTGGGTCTGACTCGATGGCAAATAACAACAACAACAACGACAAGCCAGGAAAATAAAAACACAGATAAATTATATTTTCTTATAGATACATTCTTCTCCATGAGCTCTGGTAGCATAGTGCCTAAGACATTTGACTGCTAACCAAAAGGCTGGTGGTTCAAGCCCACCAGTCACTCCTCAAAAGGAAGATGGGGCAACATTCTTCCCCAGTCTCCATGTCAGGCATTTCCCTTTGAGGTATTTATTTTTTTCTATTTTTTGACATGAAGTAAAGCAATACAGTGAAAAATATTGCAAGTTCCAGAGTTTGTATGAAATGGATATTTTGGATAAAGAGGATTTAAATCACTTTTCCAGATATCTTTTGTTTACTTTACAGGACTCTTTCCATGTATCATGTGGCTTCCTTATTTTTCTTTAGCCATGTTTACCTTGTAGTTAGCTTCTTTCAGCATGTCCAGAACCAGAATAAGCACTGTAAATCAAAACAATATACTCTAACCTGACAGGTGTTACAGAGAGAGAGTTCCTTCTGGGAAAAGCTCTGCAAAGGACAGATCAGTGCCACTGTAACCATAGGAACTGCCTTTCTGGGTCTATTTGTTAGTGTTGTTGTAAATATATATATAACTCAACATTTGTCAATTCAACATTTTTTAGGTATAAATATAATGATATCAATTACATTCATAATGTAGTGCAACCATCACCCATAAACTCTGCCAAATTTTCCATTACCATAAACAGAAATTCACTGCTTCATCAGCAATGTCTCCCCTTCTCATTCTCTCTCTTCCTCCCACCCCTGATAACCATAATGAATTTTGGTGTCTATACATTTGCCTATTTTCTCATTTCACATAAGTGAGACCATACAAAATTTGTCCCTTTGTATTGATTTATATCATCAGATATAATGTTTCCAACATTTATCCATGCTACAGCATGTATCAGGACTTCAGTTTTCTTTATAGCTGAGTAGTGTTCCATAGTATGATTGTACTGCATTTTATCTATTCATTCATCCACTGATAGACAGCTAATGTTGTTTCCACATTTTGAGTAATATGAATAGTACTGTAATGACCATTAGTGTGCACAGGGCTGTTTATATTGCTGCTTTCAAGTCTTTTGAGTATATACCTAGGATTGAGATTGCTGATCATATGATAGTTCTACATTTATGCTTCCTGAGTTTCATAACTTCAGTTGTTTCTTTTCTTGGACACTGATGCTCTGAAATCTGGATCAATATTTTGAGTGTTAAAAAGTCATCCTACCTGCATTGTTGAGGCTCCTACTTTTTGCAAGACAACCTCCTACAGTGGGAGTATGAAATTATAAAACATAGTCCTGCTCTTCAAAACATCAATACTTTAGTTGGGAAACAGATAATATATAAGCAAATATATGATAGCATGAGTTCTGCTACAGAGAATGTGTTAGTTGTGTGTCAGATTGTCTGGGCCACAATTCTAAGTAGTTTAGCACTTATGATGTAGTCATTTTCCATAATGAGAGCTGGTAAAATATAATCAAGTCCATGATGAGATCTGCTATGAGCAATCAGCCAGTTGAAAGGGAATTTCCTTCGGGATGTATATAATATAAATGGTAAAGCTCAGCATAGCTCTTTGGCTTTTTGCTGAAGATCCTTTCATTTGAACTTGAATTAATGGCTTGCCATGTTGCCTGCCAATCTTGGGACTGTGATTTTGCAGTCTGTGAGTCTATAATCTTCTGTCTTACCTTGTATTCATCAGCCTCCAAAGCCAACAGCTGGCTGTATTGCCTTCAATTTTAGGTTTGTCAGCCCCTGCAGCCACATGAGTCAGAAGTCTCCAGCTTGATCTCTGACCCATGGACTTGGCATTTGCCAACCTCTACACCTGCATTAGCCATTTCCTTGAGATAAATTTCTCTGTATACATATATATATTTCACTGGTATTGCTTCTCTAGAGAACTCAACCTAAGTCAGAGAGTAAGCAGTATGTAATATAAAGGTAAACACTCTCTATTTCTGCTGCACAGTAAACTATATTAGGCAATGAAATAAATAATCTAGGGACAAAGAAATAGTAATAGAAAATATTATAATTAATACAAGATCTTGATTATATTTTTTGTGAATATTAATCTCATTAGCTAGTTTTTTTTTATAAAATATTTATTGCATATCTATTTCTTTTGTAAAATAAATTCTACCTAGTTCATTAAACTGACAAATTCCAGTTTGTTAAAGATGGTGTTCTACTAAAAACATCACTAACTCTAATTGTCCCACTAATTCTACTCAAAAATAGAATTGTAATAATGCTTTTACTAACTGATAGGTTCCACAAAACTTATATGTAACCCAAACAGCAATTGTTTTGTATTAGATAAGCCCCTTCTCTTTTTCCAACAGAAATCTTAGTCATACAAAATTAATTATGATTTTTGTCACTGTGTTGAAAATATTTGCAATCAAGTATAAGTCCAGATTTCATGGATCACAGTATTTTACTGGAAAAAAAATATCTATCAGATATTAATCACATCTCAAGATATTTATACCCTATAAAGGACTTAACAAATATCTTTTCAACTATCATCTATTAAGATTATATTTCTCCCAATGTCATTAAAGGCTTAATATAATTAAATTCTCAAAATATATATAATTGTACATCCCCTACAACTCTAATATCTTGCAAAGAAAGGAATATATAATAGCAAACTTTTATGTAATATATCAGACAGCTTTTCTCTGCTGTTCATAAAGTTTTCAGTGGCCAATTTCTCTTTTAAAAGCAAACAAAAAATTTCAAAACTGTATCAATAAGTAGCATTAGAGTAAATTAAGAAAAGATTAAAGTTGTCAATTATTTCATTTTACTTGGATCCAAAATCAATGCCCATGGAAGTAGCAGTCAAGAAATCAGACAACATACAGTACCAGGCAAATCTGCAGTGAGAGACTTATTTGAAAGTGTTAAAGAGCAATGATGTCAATTTGAAGACTAAGGTGGACCTTACTCAAGCCATGCTATTTTCAATAGCATTGTATGTATGTGAAAGCTGGACAATGAATAAGGAATACTGAGTAAATTGATACATTAGAGTTGTGGTGTTGGCTTAGATACTGAAAATATCTTTAGCTGCGAGAAGAGCTACAAAAATCTGTCTTGGAAGAGGTAAAGCTGAATGCTTCTTAGAAGAGAAAATGGCCAGACTTTGTCTCACGTACTTTGGTTGTGTTGTCAGAAGGGACCAGAGACTGCTGAAGGATATTGTGCTTGGTAAAATAGAGGGTTAGCCAAAAAGGGGAAGACTCTAAATGAGGAAGATAGACACAATGACTGCAATAATGGTCTCAAGAATAGCAAGAATTGTGAGGATGGGGCAGGACCGGGCAGTGTTTTGTTCTGTTTACATACCATTGCTAAGAGTTGGAGTTGCCTTGAGAGTGCCTAACATCCTTTAATGAAAAGGAGCCCTACCAGTGCAATAGTTATGTATTCAGCTGGTAACCAAAAGGATAGCAGTTAAAAGCCATCTACCTCCTCCATAAGAGAAACATCTGGTTATCTGCTCCCATAATGATTACAACCTAGAAAATGCCATGAGGTATTTCTCCTATGTCCTACAGGGTAACTTTGAGGAAAAAAATTGACTCCATGGCACCTTAAAACCGCAACAAGTGGTATAATGCCTAAGGCATTTCACTGCTAACCAGAAGGCTGGTGGTTCAATACCACCAGCCACTCCTCAGAAGGAAGGTTGGGCAATCTATTTCTGTAGTGATATTGCCTCAGAAATCCAAGGAGGGGTTGCTATGAGTTGGGTCCAACTCAATGTCAGTGTGTTTGGTTTATGCACTGGGAGCAATCCAAAGAGTTTTATAAGTATAACAATATTTACCACCACTTTTTCTGTCAGTTTCTCATATTGTGGTGGTTTGTTTCTTCCTGTGAGGCTCAAGGCCATGCCACCAGTGTTCTGAATACAATCAGAGTCACCCATGGTAAACAGGTTTCAGCAGAGCTTCTAGACTTAGACAGACTGGGAAGAAGTAGGGGGCCATCCACTTCTGAAAAAATTGACCACTGAAAATCTTATGAATAGCAGTGAAATACTGACCATCTGATATATTATTAGAAAAGCATATGAAGGGCATTGAACATTATCTGACACAGTGTTGAAAATAAGCTCCTCAGATTGGAAAATACTCAAAATATGACTGGGAAAGAGCTTCCTCCTCAAAACAGAGTCAACCTTAATGACATGGATGAAGAACAGCATTTGGAGCCTACATGTGCTGATGAGACATGACTCAAAATGGGTAGAAACAGATGCAAACATTCATTAATATCAGAAAGTAGAATGTACAAAGTATGAATCTAGGAAAAGTTTAAGTTGTCAAAAATGAGATGGAACATAGAAAGATTGACATTCTTGCAATTAGTAGTTTAAAATGGACTGATATTGGCCATTTACAATCAGATAAACATATATGCTACTATCCAGGAAAGACAAATTGAAGAGGAATAACATTGCATTCATCATCATAAAGAACATTTCAAGATCTACCCTGAGGTACAATGCTGTGAATGATACTGTGGATCATATCCATACACCTACAAGGAAAAACAGTTAATACTAGTCTATTATTCAAATTATACACTAACTGCCAAAGCAAAAGATGAATAAATTGAAGTTTTTACATTGCAAATATCTTTTGTTTCAACAATATAAATGGTGACTATACATGTCCTCACCAGGACCTCACCAGATAAAATACACATAAATCAATTTGGCTAAGGCAATGGAGAAGCTCAATATCATCAGTCAAAACAAGGCCAGGAGTTGACTGTAGAAGAGACAATCAATTGCTCATCTGCAAGTTCAA
Organism: Orycteropus afer afer; assembly: GCF_000298275.1. Classification (NCBI taxonomy): domain Eukaryota; kingdom Metazoa; phylum Chordata; class Mammalia; order Tubulidentata; family Orycteropodidae; genus Orycteropus; species Orycteropus afer. Next base: position 1,184,396 of record NW_006921730.1, read on the forward strand.
GATAAAGCTGAAGAAAATTACACAACTTCACAAGAGCCAAAATATGACCTTGAGTATATCCCACATGCACTTAGAGACCATCTGAAGAACAGATATGATACACTGAACACCAGTGACTGAAGATCAGATGAATTGTGGGATGACATCAAGACATCAAATATGAAGAAAGCAAAAGGTCATTAAAAAGATAAGAGAGAAAGAAAAGGACAAAATGGATGTCAGAGGAGACTCTGAAACTTGCTCTTAGATGGAAAGTAGCTAAAGTGAAAGAATGAAATGTTGAAATAAAAGAGCTGAACAGAAAATTTCAAAGAAGAGCTCAGGAAGACAAAGTAAAGTTTTACAATGGAATGTGCAAAGACCTAGAATTAAAAAAAACTAAAGGAAAGAACACACCTGACATTTCCCAAACTGAAAGAACTGACGAAAAAAATAAAGCTTCATATTGCTAATTGTAGGAGTCTCCGGCAAAATACTGAAGAATGAAGGAAGCATCGATAGAAAATCGAAGGAATACACAGAATCATTATACCAAAAAGAATTAGTCACACTTCAGCCATTTGAGTAGGTAACAAGCATATGATCAAGAAGTACAAGCTGCACTGAAGGGATTGGCAAAAAAAAAAAACAAGGCTCCAGGAATTGACAGAATAACCATTAGATATTTCATTAAATGGATGCAGTACTGGAGGCACTTACACATGCATCCCAGGAAATTGGGAAGCTACCTGGGAATCAACTGAAATAGATCCATATCTGCGGCCATTCCAAAGAAAGGTGATCCAACAAAATGGGCAAATTATTGAACAATATCAATAATATAATACACAAGTAAAATTTTGCTGGAGATAATTCAAAAACAGTTGTAGCCGTATATTGACAGGGAACTTCCAGAAATGCAAGCAGAATTCAGAAGAGGACGTTGAATGATGATTGCTGTTATGTGCAGTTAAATTGGCTCTGACTCATAGGATCTTTATGTACAACGGAAGGAAACACTGGCCGGCCCAGTGCCATCCTCACAATCCCTGCTATGCTTGAGCCCATCATTGCAGCCACTGTGTCAGTCCATCTTGTTGAGGGTCTTCCCCTTTTCCACTGACTCTCTACTTTACCAAACATGGTATCTTCTCCAGGTAATGGTCCCTTCTGACATAACCAAAGTAGGTGAGACAGTCTGGACATTCTCACTTCTAAAGAGCATTCCAACTGCACTTCTTCCAGGATCAACTTGTTAGTTCTTTTGGCAGTCCATGGTACTTTCAGTATTCTTCACCAATACCGTGATTCAAAGGCATCAACTCTTCTTCAGTCTGTTTTATTCATTGTGCAGGTTTCACATGCTCATGGGGTGATCAAAAATACCATGGCTTGGTATTTTAGGTGCACCTTAGTCTTCAAATTGAAATCTTTGCTTCTTAACATTTTAAAGGGGTCTTTTCCAGCACATTTTCCCAGTACAATACCACTTCTGATTTCATGATTTCTGTTTCCAAGTGTGTTGATTTTGGATTCATATAAAATGAAGTCTCTGTCAGTGTATCATACCGTAGTGGCTTGCATGTTGCTGTGAGACTGGAGGCTATGCCACCTGTATTTCAAATACCAACAGAGTCATTCATGGTTGGACAGGTTTCAGCAAAGCTTCCATACTATAAGACAGACTGGGAAGAAAGAATGTGATCATCCATTTCTTAAAAAAAAAACAAAAACTGGCCATTGGATACTGTCTAGCTCCAGCACTAGTAGCAAAGTTCAATGAGATAGAAAATAACAAATACTGGTGAGGATATGGAGAGATTGTGACTCTCATACACTGCTGGTGGGACAGTGAAATGGTACAACCACTGTGGAAAGCAGTATGGCGATTCCTTAAAAAGTTGGGATTAGAAATACTATTTGGCTCAGCCATTCTATTACTAGGTATATATCCTTAAAAAGTGAGAACTATGACAAGAACAGACATATGCACAGCCATGTTCATCACAGCATTATTTACAATAGCCAAAAGATGGAAACAACCTAGGTGTCCATCAACTGAGAAATGGATAACCAAACTATGGTACATACACACAATGGAATACTGTGAAACTCTAAAAAATAATGTAGAATCAGCAGAATACCACATAATGTGGAAGAACTTGGAGGACATTAAGCCAAGTGAAATAAGTCAATCACAGAAGGACAAATATTATATTAGTCCATTATTGTAAAAAGTCAAGCAAAGGTTTATATATGGAAGGAAATTTTCTTTGTTGTTTACCAGGGGTGGGAGGGTAGGGTAGGGAACACTATTAGACAGGTAGAGACAAGTATTGATTTGGGTGAAGAGAAGGGCAGTATACCAAATGTGAGTGATTAACATGGTGGCTTTGAGGGAGAGGAAGACATCAAGAGGTACATGGGAGGTGCAGACAACAAAGATGGACCCTTTTGCACATACAGTACTGCACTGTCAGTGAAGGCAAACATGGGTATATGGCTGGAGAGATGGGTGGACAGGATGAACACTTAGGTGTGTCTATGCAGGGGGGAGTGTACCCAAGACCATGTACAGGGTTGGCAGACAATGGTTCTACAAGTGCATTTGTATGTTCTGTAAGAATTCCTAGGTATATAGTAGAGGTGCTCGGAAGGAAGGTTGGGCAATCCTACTTCCGTAGTGATACTGCCTTGAAAACCCAAGGAGGGGTCGCTATGAGTCGGGGCCGACTCGACGGCACCTAACAACAACAACAACAATAGTAGAGGTGACAAGGGACAAGGTTGTAGTCACTTCTTGGCCATAGCCAGCTACAGAGGGAGTGAGTAGTTGAATCTGTGGGCTGGGGACCATAGTCACAGAAGACATAAAGCTCAATTGCCATAACAAACTACACAAAATATTGTTCCACCTCCTACTGTGGTGAATAGCAACTGGGATCTTAAAAGCCTGCAAGCAGCTATCTAGATGCAACGATGGATCTCTCCTCATCCAGAGCAAAGAAGGAATAAAACCAAAGATTCATGGAAACAATTCGTCCAAGAGACTGGTACACCATGCAATACTCAGCCTATACAACTATGAGACCAGAAGAACTAGATGGAGCCTGGTTACCACTGTCAACAACTGGGAGGGGGATCTATGTGGGACATCCTGGATAGAGGGGGAGAACAATGTGGAACAAAACTCAAAATCATTTGGAGAAACAAAAAAAAGGGGACCAGGTATGCTGGTCCCTGCTGGAATCCTGGTGGGACCACAGAGACTATGGCCCCTAGTGCCTTTTGGGTCTGGAATTGAACCCACACCTGTGGCTTCCAGCCAAACAAAAGACAGGCATATGAATTAAACATTTACCCAAGGTATATACACTCCTTGGAGAAAGAAGGGCTTTTTATACACAGGGAGACAGATCATGGGGCAAGAGTGCATGGAGGGATGGACACAGGGAAGAGGTAAATATTGGGAGGAAGTGGGAGGGGAGCTGTTGCATTGAGATAAATTGTAGTCAATGTCATGAGACAAAGTGTATGTGAATTGCTGTATGGAAAGTGAATTTTCTCTGTAAACTTTCACCCAAATCACAATTATTAAAAAAAAAAAAAATCTGGTCATTGAAAACCTTATAAATAATAGTGAAACATTGCCTGATATATTATTACTCAAAAGAGGGATATTATGATGTCAGATGGATATTATCTGAAAGCAAAACCAGAAGATGTTTACCTCTGTATTATTGACTATGAAGAGTCATTAGACTGTGTAGATCATAACAAATTATGTATAACATTGCAAAGAATGGGAATTCCAAAGCCCTTATTATACTCATGAGGAAACTGTACCTAGATCAAGAGGCAATCATTGCAAGACAAGGGAATATGCTATGATTTAAAATCAGAAAGGGAGATGATCAGGATTGTATTCTTTCACCATACTTATTCAATCTGTATGCTGAGCAAATAATCCAAGAAGCTGGACTATATGAAAAAGAACACAGCATGAGGATTGGAGAAAGATTCATTTACAACCTTTAATATGCAGATGACACGACCTTGCTTGCTGAAAGTGAAGATTTGAAGAACTTACTGGTGAACATCAAAGACTTCATTCTGCAGTATGGATTACACCTCAACATAAGAAAATGAAGATCCTCACAATTGGACCAATAAACAACATCTCAATAAATGGAGAAACAACTGAAGTTGACAAAGATTCCATTTTACTTGGGTCCGTAATCTACACCCACGGAAGCAACAGTCAGAAAATCAGATGTCACATTGGATTGGGCAAATCTACTGCAAAATCCTCTTTAAAGTAAGAGCATAGACATCACTTCAAAGACTAAGATGCACCTTACCCAAGACATTGTATTTTCAATCACCTCATATGCATGTAAAAGCTGGGCAATGAATAAAGAAGACTGAAGAAGAACTGATGCCTTTGAGTTGTGGTGTCTGCAAAGAATACTGAAATATCATGGACTGCCAAAGGAATGAACAAATCTGTCCTAGATTAAGTGCAGTAAGAATACTCTTTAGAAGTGAGAATGGCCACACTTTGTCTGACATATTTTGGTCATCTTGTCGGAAGGGATCATTCCCTGAAGAAGGATGCCATGTTTGGTAAAGTGGAGGGTTAGTGAAAAAGGGGAAGACACTGAGTAAGATGAATTGACACAGTGGTTGTGAAGATAAGCTCATACATAGCAAGGATTGTGAGGATGGCCCAGGACTGGGTAGTTTTTGCTCTGTTTTAAATAGGATCACTATGAGTCAGAATCTGCACTATGACACCTAACAATAACAACATTTGGTCCTTAAAACAACCTTTTGCACTTTTCTTTAGATAGATAGATAGAGATATTACATATACATACCTATATAAACATATACATATATAAACATATACATATGTATATATATACACATATGTCTACACCCACATATGTGTGTATATATATATATATATATATATATATACACACCCACATTTTATATATCAGGAAACCAATATGCAGAGAGGCCAGATAATTGCCCAGAGAGGCCAGGTAATTGCCCAACTCACATAGGTAGGTGGTGGACCTAAGATTTCCACCAGAGACTTGTTCCAAAGCACAGCAAATCACTTCATCATACTGATTTAGCCAGTAATTGTTATCTATATTCTAATTTAGTAGGGGATACTAGTGGGAAATCATATAAATTCCCAAGGCAAATGTTTAGTATCTACCACTTTTTTGTTAGAAAAGGGACATCAAAGGGTTGCTATGCACCCTCGCACAAAGAAATTGATCCACGTGAGCATTCTGGTTAGATAAAAACCAGAAAGAAAGCAAAAATAAGATGTGTCTGTAATCAACAATATTTGTCATTAAAGATATATTTTTGACTGCTAACCAGAAGGCTGACAGTTCAAATGCACCAACCACTTCTCAGAAGGAAGGTTGGACAATCTACCTGCATAGGTATACTGCCTCAGAAACACAAGGAAGGGTCACTATGAGTCAGATCCTACTCGACGTCAGTGTGTTTGGTTTTGATTTTGTTTATGCCATTTAACTAGTATGTGATAACTTTATATTAAAACAGAGACAGTGCTTTTCTTTACTTTTCTGACTTATAATAATTCTTCACAAATGAAAATGTGCACAAAACAAGAGGGACAAAAAAGAAAGATGAAGACAAAAGTGTAATTATGAGAGAGGAAAGTAAACTTAAGAATGTTGTTGTTGTTGTTGTTATATGTCGTAAAGGTGAACCCGACTCATAGAGACCCTCCTTGGGTTTCCGAGGCACTATCTCTATGGAAGTAGATTGCCCAACCTTCTTTCCAAGGAGTGGCTGGTGGGTTTGAACCTCTAGCCTTCTGCTTAGCAATCAAATGCCTTGGGCACTATGCCTTCAGAGCTCCTAACTTAAGAATCATTGGTGATTTACAGGCATTTTGTTAAAATCATCTACTACAAAATCTGTAATGTATCCCCAGTTTGAGTGAGTATAATTTTCCAAGGTGCTTTCATCTCCAACTTTTCCTTTCTATCTTCTCATGTCTAGAAAAATTCACCTTTCATAGTTTTTTATTATAACATATGAAGGAAAAATAAAAGGAGATAAAATTTAGATTAGACAATTTTACTCTTTAGGCAAAAAAAGTGATAAAAAGGTTTGTCCCAAGACAAAGGAAGACACAATTGGTTAAACAAGATTTTGAGTACATTTGTGCATTTATATACAATGTCTTTTAAAACACAATAAATTAAATATGCATAGCTCTTTTCATTTTACAGCATGATTACAAATTTATTTCTAATTTGTTCTTGAGGAAAAACTAACAACATACTCTTGTAGGACATCAAGAAATAACAGAGTAAATGTACAGTGACCATGGGAACAATATAGGGACAATACTGTAAGATGTCTATTTAACCTCAAAACTAAATACCACCACAGTCAACTCCAATAAGGCCTCTCATAAGCACTGCTGTCGAGTCAAATCTGACTCATAGTGACCCCTCCTTGAGTACCCGAGGCAGTATTACTACAGAAGTAGATTGTCCAACCTTTCTTCTGAGAAGTGGCTGGTGGATTTGAACCACGAGGCTTCTGGTTAGTAGTCACATGCCTTAGGTACTATGTCACCAGAGCTCCCAATGTTTCTCATAGGCCAGAAAATCTGACTTTCAAATCCATATGGAACAGCCAGAGACACAATATTACCAAGACATTTTATAATGCATTGTGATTGGGAAAAAAAGTTAGTTCTGATGAAATAAGAAAAGGAACAGAAAGGGGAGGCAGAAAAAAAATCTATGCACTTCTGAGGTCTATTTTTATGTGATAGTGGCATTATGTATCAATGAAATTGATTCAAGAAATTGTTCAGGAAAAATAATTGCTCCCTAAAGAGAAAAAAAGTCAGGCAGAATTCACCAATCACAATAGAAGATATTATAATATCCAAAAGATATTTGAAAATATGTTCATTCTCATCTATAATCAAGGAAATAAAATAGTAACAAAAATGAGATCCATTTGATATCAATCAGATTAGTTAAAATTGAGATTTTTTTTATAATAATCAATTGAGCCAGGATGTAGGGAATATGAAAATTCTAAAACACTGGTCTGAGTGTAAATTAGTACTATCACTATGGAGAAAAATTCAGAATCATTTAATAAGATTGGAAATGCAAACACCCTATAAGCCAGGAATTCTTCAATATTATGTCTAATACACTATTGAGAAATACACATACACATGAACAAAGACATTTATATGACATTCCTTGGAATATTGTTAGTGACAGTATAAAATTCAAAACTACCAAAATGTTTATCCATTCTGTCTTTTATTGAGTAAACTTATATTGTTTTCCGTATGTGCTGGCACTGTTCTAAGCTTTTTATAACTTATTTAATGTGCATAGTGACTCCATGAAGTGGGTACTATTATAAGCACCATTTTACAGATCAGGAAATAAGGCACAAAGAAGTTAAGTAACTTTCCTAAAGTCCCATGGCAACAAATGATATAACTGTGATACAACCCGGAAGGTCTGACTGTAGACCCCATAATTTCCCTTTACACTGTGCTGTGCTCTGTCTCATGCATAGGAGAATTAAGTAATGTATGTTACAGAAAGAAAAAAAAAAAGAAAGAAAGAAAGAAAAAAAGAAACACAACACTTCACTGCCATCAAGTTGAATAATGACTCAGTGAAACCCATGGGGTTTACGAGGCTGTAAATCTTTACGGAAGTAGATCACCCCATCTTCCTTCTGCAGAGCAGCTGGTGGGTTTGAATCCCTAACCTGATTAGCAGCCAAATTATCAGGGAAACTTTGAAAAATATGCTAAAGGAGAAACAAACAAGTAAGTTTCAGGATAGTATGTACAGTTCTATAGCATCTGTGCAAATTTAGAAAAGTTTTAGGACACACAATATTATGTTTTGTCATTGGCATATGTGTACATTCATGCAAGTAACTGGAAGAATATATATTAAATTCATGAAATTATTGATTCAGGGGAGATATGACTAGGGTAAGACTGGAGACAGGAGACTAAGAGACTTTCAAGTTTATATTTAATGTTGCTTTAAAGAAAATCTTGTGAAATTCCTTTTCATTTTTTTTAACCTCCATTTTACTGGTGAATATAGAGACTCAAACAGATTATGGCTGCTCAAGGACACAGAATTAGCAACAGCGTAACTATCTAAAAACTCAATGTATTTTTACTGTTCTAAGTACTGTGTTTTCTCTTTTTAAACTTTGGCTAATGAAATATTTGCTACAGACATAACTGAGCATAAAAGATTATGTATAATTAAATATAAACTTTGCTTAGCTCAATTTTTCCTATTATTAATTTATCCATTGACTCATGCAACAATACTTATTGAACAGATGTTATTCACAAGCTATTATGTTTAGATACTAGAAGTAGGTTGAAACTCAAGTGAGGTATTGAAATCATGACCCCTGTTTTAAAAAACCAGGTCTCTAACCACTATTGACTAAAGGAGATTATAAAGCTAATAATCATTCATTGTTTTAGTTTCCAGAAAAAAAACTTTGTAAACCTGATAAAGACTTATCTTTATACAGATCACTCTTCTTTATTGAATAATAATAATTTCAAGCATTATTATTGTTATCATTCTCTGTAATTGTGGAATAATCATAATACCTCATTTTTAATTCTCCTGAGAGAAAAAGAAAAAAATCCACTGGGAAAATGATGAGAGAGATGAGACCAAATGGTCTTGATAAATTTTCTACTATAATTTTAGACAAAGGCCTAGATACCATCTGACTAATTGCAGATATTTCTGGAAAGCTTTAAGGTCTCCAAATAATTAGGTTGGGAAGAGGGAGGAAATCAGTTAGGAAGCTGCTATCTCCCTGGACACTGTTACAAACTGGCAACTGGCCAGCAGTCTGTGGTGGTGCTGACAGTGAGCACTGGACAGCCTATATTGGAGGCTAATTTGGTCTCAGAAGCAACAGCGTGTCTATCCAATTTGGAAAAGCATTTTGGCCGTGAGAAGCATTCCAAAACAATGTTTCATAGGGAGAGAAAAGAGGGAACTTGAAATTAAATTTAAAATGTATTTGTTATAAGCTGAATAAACAACAATTTTATGTGCACTAACCAAAATGCTCTGTCATTCTTCATCAGCAACTGTTACATTCAAATTCCTTTGCTGAAGGATAAAAAACAGTGTCCGGGAGATGGGTAAGCTTTATTTGCCTCATTAAGCCTGCTCAAAAGAAAACAAAACTATAGTTGATAAAGGCATCCTATGAAGATCTGGCTAGCGTAAGCATTCTCACTCAACAGAAACAAATCTGACACAGTGAAGGGAACATTAATAGAAATGTTTTTTAAATTTAAGGAAGAGATAATGATGAGATGATGATACATATCTAAATTGGCACCAGGCAAGATGTGTTTTAGCTGTAACATCACAACTAGGAAACATATTGTCCCTCACCAACAGTCTTCATTTCTTTCTTTGAAATTCTGAGCCTCTAGCATAGACACATTTATTCTTGATGAGAATTTTGATACTGCTTTTTGCAACACCCAGAACAGAGTACTATAGGAAATCTTGTTTTTATACCCAATGATTTCATACATGTTATAGCCTACATTCTAGAATCTTTGGATATTTCAGCACAGATATAGTACTGAATTATTTTTGTGTATTCATAAGCCATTTCACCATCTTTCTCGAATATCTTCCTCTTGAGCATGTTTCTTGCAGTCACGAGGATGCAGTAAGAAAACCCATGGGCCTTTTACCCTTTCAGAGGAGGAAATGATGCTACTCACCTGCTCTGGTCCACACCCACATCCATGCAGCTCCACTACACCCATACCTCAAAAATCCAAAATGTGGGTCTGAAGAAAGATGACCTGAGATGTCCACTTTACTACTTGGAAACAAATCTTTCGTTCTCTTCCTTAATCTAATTTTGCTTTCAGAATTGTGAGCTGAGGGAAAAGTAAACCAGAAGGTTGCTTTCTAACCAGAATGTTCCCTGGAAGCAAGGATGATGAGACTTTGACTTGTTTATTTTGCACATAATCAGGAAAGACAAATCACTAGAAAGGGACATCATGTTTGGTAGAGAGCTGAAAAGAACAGGAACAATCTCAGCAACATGAATTGATACAAGATGGTGCAAAGCCACATAATATTTCACTTTGTTACATATAAAATTGTCGCAAGTCAGAACCAACTTGACAACTAACAACAGTGTTCTAGGCCTTTACTCTACCAAAATTCTAAGTGGACCAGTAAATAATGACACTAGTCAACACTTATACAGTGGCTTATATGGTGCTTACAACACATAAGAGGTACTCTCTAAGTGTTGTAATATTCATTAAAAAATACTTTCCTATTCAATGCCCATTTCACAGAAAAGAAAACTGAGGAATGAGGTTAAGTAAACTGCCTCAAGTCAAGAAGCTAACAAGTGGCGGGATTGAGATTCAAATTTTCTCAGTCTGGCTCCAGAGATCTTATGTTCCTCTAAGCTGGAAAAGAGAAGAGGCCAATCAACTCCTCCTTCACCAACCTATTAGGAAGTGACTAACTTGCCACAAAACTGAGCTGAGAAAAGGTAAGTAGCTCTAATTCAAAGGAAGTTTGAAGTTAAATTATAACATGGTTAATAATCGGTTAAATATAACCTATTTATTGCTGAATAGAAAGCTCTGATTCTCTGCAAGTAATCAGAAAAGTCAAGAGGGGCATCCTCTAAATTTCATCAGAAGAAAAGGCAATATTAGCCCCATTGAATAAATTAAAAGTACAGTGGAGAAGAAAAATAAAATTACTTTATGATTATGCCCCAAAAGCCATACTTGTCCATCATATTGCAACATTGTCTTTCCAATAGTGAAAAATGCAGGTGCTGTATGACTGACTCATTCTTTATTCATATAAACACCTATATGGAAGAAATATATATGGCAGAAGAGAATTAACATTTATTGAATATATATGCAAGGGAAAGAAAGCATTGTATAAAATGTTTCATAATTTGTTTTTCCAAGTGGTATGATCTAAGGATTATTATCATCATGTTATATATGAGAAAATAGAAGCACAAAGGAAATTAATCACTTTCCATAGTTTAGAAAGTTAGGAACTGACAGTTTGGCAGGAAACCAGGCACTCACTGACTCTATGTTCTGTGTTGTTCTACTGTAATAAGCAGCTTTCCAAACCTAAGTGCAATCAGATATAAATTGTCTACTCAATTCGTTTATAATCTTGCAATATCATAAGATCCTGGAGAGTGCAGATAAATCATTACAATACAAGGTCCTAAGTGCTTTAGTCGAGGAACTGGGAAATCAGAAGAGGAAACCACTTCTAGCTAGTTCTACTCTATCCCATAGGATTGCTATGAATTAGGATCCACTGAACAGCACACAACAGCAAGGATCAGGGACAACTTCCCAGAGGAAAGGGAATTTTAACTTCACTTCATAATTATTACAGAACTTCAGCTCTGGCCAGTTTTCCTTGTCTTTCCTAACTCTAAGAGTATTATGAGTCACATAATTATTTTAAGTATTTAAATAATCAACTAAACATAACTTAGACCTTCTATCCTCTTTCTCTTCCTAAATTTATCTTCCTTCTCACAAAAAAACTCTCTTGCTCTCTTTATATACATGACATTTTCACTCTTAAAGCATTTTTGTCTCTTATTTCCTATTGAAATGATCTAAGAACAAGTACCTGAATCGGTATAAATGTTATTAATTTAGGTTTACATATGTTTTGACAAATATAATTACTTTTTCTAACATTTTTCTCATTCTAAATCTTTAAGTTGTTTATAATGCTAAATTGGCAATATCAATTATATCCTTTCATGCTAGAGAAAAGAGCAAGCATGCAATAAACATCACTGTGCATATCATAAAATACAGTATTCCAAGTGAACTGTCAAAAAGGACTTGTTAGACATGATACTTGAAGAGATTGAAAATTATATTGTGGAGTACACACTTTATTTTGTCTAACAGTACATTTTTAAAAGATAAATGACAATAGTAATTTTTGTAATTATATATTATTTCATTATAAATTAATACATAAATGTAATGGTTCAAATTTATGTCACATCAGAAATGGCTGTTTGTAACTTGCATAGTTTTTCATTAACCAAGAGTTTCAGAGCCCACTATAAAAAAATAGACCAAATCTCTTCTATGTCAGTTAATCAAATATAAAATCTAAAAATCTGCTTAGTCAACATGATTGTCCTCCTGAGACTGGTACATCTTACTCTAAGACTCTGCCCAAACTGAGCCAATGAGAAGTAGATGAATCCAAGACCAATTTGGACAAGGTCACATAAATGTAGATTTACCTTCAATCCAATTACTAATTAAATAGAAGGAAATATGGGAACCACTTGTTAGACACTAAGTACCAGGCATTTGCATACTAAATTTTATTATAAAAATGTATGATAGCTCTGGCATTTGAATCCATGAAGTCTGGCCCCAGAGTTAGGCACTTAACTCCTATATTATGTGTCTAAAAGTCATTCATCTTTTGTACCAATTTTAAAAATATATTGATTCCACAATATTGTCAAACTTTGGAATTGCTATCTTACCACGTGTAACACAATTTGAAAATGATGGAGGAGTTTGAACTAAGAGTGTCATTTTTCATGATGGATCTATCTGAATCCCAACCCTAATATGTAAGAACACTTCTATAGTGCAAGATAGTGCAAGTTTGAGCATGTGGCTTGAACCCATCCAGTAATGAAATCCACTCTTTTCCCTTCCCTTACTACTGTGAATTTATGATTACCAGCTCTGGTAGCGCAGTGCCTAAAGACACTTGACTGCTAACCAGAAGGCTGGCAGTTCAAACCCACCAGCCACTCCTCGGAAGGAAGCTGGGGCAATCTACTTCCGTAGTGGTACTGTCTCGGAAACCCAAGGAGGGGTCACTATGAGTCAGGTGTGATTCTATGGCACATAACAACAACAACAACAGTGCAAAACTGACAAGTAGGCCACATACAGACTCCTCAAAACCAAGTTACTCCCTTCTAACAACATGGCTCCGCCTACAACAAAGACCAACTTCCAATTCTTCTCACTATCCTATCCATGGCCTGCAGTGGGTTCCTCTCTCTAGCCCTGTCACCTCTAGAGGTTCAACCTTCACCTGAGTGAAGTACCCACAAGGAGCTTCTGTCATGGGTTGCACATGCCTCAATACCAGCACAATAATGTCATTGTCCCTGTCCTAGGCTGATTTGGAATCTACCAGTACTGCTAGAGTGGCTTTTGCTATCACTTCACTCAAATTTACTCATCCATTCACCAAGTGTCAGGCATTTCTAGTAGCTTCCAACTACAATTCATTAAACATGTTGATGATACCTCCCTGTATTAAAAAAAAAAAAAAAAAAAAAAATTTCCATCAAATCTATTCCAACACAAAGTGACCCTACCTTGGATTTCCAAGGCTGTAAATCTATCTTTGCAAAAGTAGATCACATCATCTTCCCTCTGCAGAGTAGTTGGTGGATTTGAACTGCTGACCTTCTACTTAACAAGCAAATGTCTCCCTCACTACACCACCAGAACACTTTTTGCAAAATAGCCTTTGTAATAATTTCTCCGAGATATAGATAAAGAGTGAATGCTGGGCAAAAATGTATATGCTTACATAATTTGACTAAGAACTTCCTCATGACATATGAGTCCAGGAAAATTGTTGTTGTTGTTGTTGATGGTAGGTTGATGTTGATGCCATCGAGTCAACTCACAGTGACCTTATGTACAACAGAATGAAATACTAACACTGTCTGTTCCTGTGCCAGCCTCACAATCCTTGCTATACCTAAGCCAATCATTGTAGCCACTGTGTCAATCCATCTCATTGAAGGCCTTCCCCTTTTTTGCTGATACTTCACTTTACCAAGCATGATTTCCTTCTCCAGGGACTGGTTCCTTCTGACAACATGATTACAACAGATGAGACCAAGTCTGGCCATTCTCATTTCCAAGGAACATTTCATCTGTGCTTCTTCCAGGACAGATTTAACACTCCCTCTGGCAGTCCATGGTACTTACAGTATTTTTTCCCCACACCATGACTCAAAAGCATCAACTCTTCTTAGGTCTTCCTTATTCATTGACAAGCTTTCACATGCATATGAGGCTATTGAAAATATCTTAATGAACCTTAGTATTCAAAGAGATGTCTTTGCTCTTCAGCACTTTAAAGAAGTCTTTTGCAGCAGATTTACCCAGTGTGATACATCATCTGATTTCTTGACTGCTACTTCCACTGGTGTTGATTGTGCATTCAAATAATATGATATCTTTGACAACTTCTATCTTTTCTCCAGTTATCATAATGCTTTTTATTGGTCCAGTTGTGAGGATTTTCATTTTTTTATCTTGAAGTGTAAGTCATATTGCAGATTGTAGTCTTTAATTTTCATCATAAATTCTTCAAGTCATCTTCACTTTCAGCAAGCAAGATTCCATCATCTACATATCATAGGTTGTTAATGAGCCTTCCTCAAATCCTGATGCCGCATTCTTCATCACATAGTCCAGTTTCTTAGATTATTTGCTCAGCATACAGATTGAACAAGTAAGGTGAAAGGATATAAGCCTGACATACTCCCTTCCTAATTTTAAACCATGCAGTTTCCCCTTGTTCTATTCAAATGACAACCTCCTGGTCTATGTACAGTTTCCTCATAAGTGTTCTGGAATTCCCATTCTTTTCAATGTTATCCATAATTTGTTATGACCTAAACAGTCTAATGCATTTGCATAGTCAAATAAAACATAGGTAAAAATCTTTCTGGTATTCTTTGCTTTCAGCCAAGATCCACCTGACATGAGCAAGGATATCCTTCATTTCATGTCCTCTTCTGAGTCCAGCTTGCAAGTTCCCTGTCAATATACTGCTGCAGCTATTTTTTTTAATTATTTTCAGCAAAATTTTACTTGCTTGTGATATTAATAATATTTTTCAATAATTTCCACATTCTGTTGGATAATCTTTTTTTGGAATGGGTACAAATATGGATTTTTCCATTCTATTGTCCTGGTGGCTGTCTCCTAAATATCTTGGCTTAGACGAGTAAGTACATACCTCCAGTGTGGCATCTGATTGTTGAAACATCTCAGTGGGAATTCCATCAATTCCTGGAGCCTTGTTTTTCACCAATTCCTTCAGGGAAGCTTCAACTTCTTCCTTCAGTACCATTGGTTCTTGATCATATCCTAGTTTCTGAAATAGATGAACATCAACCTATTCTTTTTTGGTACAGTGACTCTATGCAACATAGGAAAATTGAAATGGAACAAATAGAAATTGATATCCTAGGAATTAGAGAATATTAGTGCACTGGTATTGGCCATTTTGAGTCAGACATTCTTATGGTCTATTATACTTGGAATGACAAAATGAAGAGAATATCATCACATTCATTGTTAAAAAAAAAATCAAGATCTATCTTGAAGGACAAGTAATATGTTAGTGATAAACCTATAAGGAAGACCAGTTAATATGACTATTACTCAAATTTACACCTACTGCCAATGCCAAAGATGAAGAAGGTGAAAATTTGAATCAACTTCTGCAGTCTGAAATTGAACAAACATTCAAATAAGAAGAATTAATAATTACCAGTGATTAGAATGCGCAAGTTGGACACAAACAAAAAAGATCATTAGCTGGAAAATATAGCTCAGTAATAGAAATGATGACAGATGCCAGAATTGATATCACATAACAGAAATTTACAAAGCCAACAATTTATTTATTTCATATACTTTTTATAAACAACATAAATGGTGACGGTACACATCAACCTCACTTAATAGAATACACAAGAATCAACTGAAATATATTTGTGGAAAAAGATGATGGAGAAGCTCAATATCATCAGGGGCTGACTGTGGAACAGATCATGAGTTGCTCATATGCAAGTTGAAATGAAAGCTGAAGAATGCTAAAACTAGTCCACAAGACCTAAAGTATGACCTTGAGTATATCTCACCTGAATTTAAAGACCATCTGAAGTATAGATATTACACATTGCACATCAATGACTGAACATCAAAGAAGTTGTGGGATGACATCATATATGAAGAATGCAAAAGATCATTAAAGACACAATAAAAAAAGAAAAATCGAAATGGATGTTAGAAGGATGGAGGAAGAGTAATTAACAAACTGTAATTTGCAGATGATACAGCCGTGCTTGCTGAAAGCGAAGAGGACTTAAGTACTTACTGATAAAGATCAAAGACTACAGCCTTAAGTGTGGTGTTGGTAAAGAATATTGAATATACCATGGACTGCCAGAAGAACAAACAAATCTGTCTTGGATTAAGTACATCCAGAATGATCCTTAGAAGCAAGGAATGTGAGACTTCATCCCATGTACTTCAAACATGCCATTAGAGGGAACCAGTCCCTGGAGAAAGCATGGCACTTGATAAAGTAGACAGTAGAAAGGAGGAAGTTTCTCAATGAGATGTATTGACACAGTGGCTGCAACATAGGCTCAAGTGTAAAAACGATTTGTGGGCAGGACAAAACCAGGCAGTATTTTATTTGTTGCACACAGAGTTTCTATGAGTTGGAACTAACTTGAAGGCATCTAACAACAACAAAGAACTACCTGGATAGTCCCTAAAATACGAATTTCATTCCTCCCAGAGTGCTTGAAAGTTCTTACTATAGTAAACTCTGAAAAAGCCAAAACGTATATAAGGCAGAAACCTGTCAGAGAAGAAAAATTCAAATATTTTCCACTAATAACAATAAAAAAGACTATATCCTATCCAGAAGACTGGCAGTTCAAATCCACCAGCCACTCCTCAGAAGGAAGATGGGGCAATCTACTTCCGTAGTGATACTGCCTCGGGAACCCAAGAAGGGGTCTCTGTGAGTCAGGTCCAACTCCACGGCACATAACAACAACAACTAACAACAACAACATACTTATCGGTAAGGAGCTCTGGTGGCATAGTGCCTAGGGCATCTTGACTGCTAACCAGAAGTTTGGCAGTTCAAATCCACCAGCCACTGTGTGGAAGGAAGACTGTGCAATCTACTTCTGGATTTTTGCCCCTAAATTATCATCTACACTTACTGGGTTTCCTCCCTATTTCTCCTTTTTTAGTATCTTGCATGTTTCACATCACTTTTGTCTTTTCTCCTTGATGTTGATGTTATTAAAATTTAGTTATTTTATTTGGTTGTTGTTTTTTTAGATAATCATAGTAACAACTAAGGTTTTTTTTATTTTTTTTAACAACTAAGTTTTTTGACCCCTATTACCTCACATATATATGCAACTCCTTCATGGTGTCATGTATCTTCTTATTTCATTCTCCAAGAGTTTTTTAAAGAGGATCTTTATATGCTAAATATTCTGAGGCCTGATTTAGTTTTAGCATGTAATTGTGGAAGAAGCCCTGGTAGTGCCATGGTTAGGCACTCAATTGCTAACAACAAGGTTGGTGACTTGAACCCAGCAGCTGCTCTGTAGGAGAAAAGAAGAGAGAATCTTCTCTTATAAGGATTAAATCAAAAACATAAACTCATTGCCATTAAGTCGATTTTGACCCATTGGGTTTCTGAGGCAGTGTTTTGGTTCTCTAGTGCAGCTCTAACATAAATACCACCAATGTATGGCTTTAACAAAGAGGGATATTTATTCTTTGACAGTTCAGGTGGCTGGAAGTCCAAGTTCAAAGTGCCAGCTCTAGGGGCTGGGTGAAAGCCCCTGATCTCGGCTTCAGCTCTGACTCTTGCTCTTGTCTCACTGAAGCTGGAGGCATCTCTTAGCTCAGTCAGCTTCTGGCTGCCAAAGGTGACAAATCCAAAGTCATCAACAAGTGTAATGGTATAGTCCCAAGGTTACCCAACAACATAGAGGTCACTAGTCCAAGTTCAGAGAAAATCCCAAGATCAGCAGGCAACTATGGCAGGCGGCTAAATGAAGACTCAGTTACATGCAGAATGCAAGTGTGCCAAAAAGCTGCAGAGACCGTTCTCAATGCTTCTCCTTATATACTGGACACAGAACATATCCCTAAGTCAGCTATTCAGCTGCTCCAGTAGATTCCACCATGGAGTTGATCACCAGTCTCATCATGGGGAATAACCATATCCAGCCACTCAAAACCAGGCCCAGCCAAGTTGACACACAACTTAACTTCCACAGGTAGTAAATCTTTATGGAATTAGATTGCTCCATCTTCCTTCTGTGCTTAAGGTACTTGACTGCCAACCAGAAGGCTGGTGGTTCAACCCATTAGCCACTCCCTGGAAGGGACGTTGGGCAATCTACTTCCAAGTGATACCACCTTGGAAACCCAAGGAGGTCACTATGAGTCAGGTCCTACTCGATGGCACATAACAACAATAACAACCTTTCTTCTGTGGAGCAGTTGGTAGGTTTGAACCAACATTCTGGTTAGTGGTCAAATGCCTTAGGCACTGTGCCACCAGAGCTCCTTCTCATAAAAATTACAGCCCAGGAAATCCTATGGGACAGTTCTACTCTGTCCTACAGGGTCACTATGAGATAGATTTGACTCAAAGCACAAAACAATAATAATAATAATAATAACATAATTGTAGTGTTAAGAAGCCTGGTGTGAACCTAAATTTTAGTACTTGGTAAATGATGTGATCATTTTATCTGGAAGCATTTTCCAGTTGTCTTTGATATTCTGGAATTAATTGTAAAGTATCTACGTAATTCTTAAGTAGTGACTTTATAAAAAGCATTTTTCTAAACTCTACATATATTAATTCATTATCTCCCCACAATCATTTTTGAAGACAGAAACTTCATTATGCCCATTTTATTGATGAATGAACTGAGGTATCCAAAGGGTGCCTTATGAGCCATTTTAAAGAACAGGTTTGATATCTAGCTTTATCTCCTGGATATCAGTATTTATTATTACCTCAAATTTGTCTCCCCTTTGTTCCTCTTCCAAACACATTTCTTCTGAGATTCCTATTCTCTGGATGTCGAGACTTTATTTCTGTCCTCCAAATCTCTTAGGTTATTGTTGTATTTATTTCTTTTTACCTTTTTATTCTACCTTCGGTGGGAGTTCAATTTGTTCTGCCAGCAAATATTTATTTATAGGAATCTTTGGGATTGTTTATGTTTCTTTCCTCTTTTGTTCTTTACTTTTAGTATTACATTTTTCATACTATTTCCACTTAATTTTACTTCTTGTGACTTCTCTCATATTTTACTAACATATTTAACCCTTTGAATATTTTATTTAAACTTCAACACTTTAGTCCATTAAATTCTGATTCTTTTGATGTCATTTTTAGATTCTTGTCTTTCTTTACTAGGTTGTTCTCCCCAGGATATAGATTTTTGTTTTATTTTGTTTTTCCCTGTAAGCTCATGACACCTTCTGATAATATGAATTAAGGAAGGGCCTGAGTTGCAGTCTTCCTGGTGAGTATAAACACAAGGGAGAGCCCAAAATCTAAGAACATAGTACCCAAAGCACCAAAGAATCTGTGGGTCACTTCTATCAGCTCCAATTCTACCAGATAAATCTTCTTAATCATTTTTTCAAGATGTCATACCCTGCTTAAAACAAAATTCACTAGTTGTAACATTTAAAAGGGACCAGGAAAGTAAGAGGCATGGGACAATTAGCAACTCATACCAGAAAAGATTTTGATTTCTCTTTTTATTTTCTTTTTGAATTTTTATTGTGATTTGGTAGATAGTTTAGAGAGCAAATGTGTTTTCCTTTCACTTTGTCTCATGATATTGACTGCAATTTTCCACAGTGCAACAGCTCTCTTTCCACTTCCTCCCCATAGTTACCTCTTCCTCAAGTTCTTCCCTCCCATGCATTCCTGCTCCTGGAGCTGTCTCCCTGTGTATACACAGCCCTTCTATTCTCCCATGGTTGATCTCTCCAAGGAGTATATCTACCTAATGTAAATGTTCAGCTCATATGTCTGTCTTTTGTTTGGCTAGAAGCCACAGGAGTGGCTCAATTCCAGACCTGAAAGGCAGTGAGGAGCTATTGTCTCAGGAGTTTCACCAGGCTCTATCAGACCAGCAAAGCTGGTGCCTTCAGAAAAGATTTTGCAGACCCTAACATTGTCCCTGCTTGATGCAAACAGTTAATGTGTTTCTACTAAATGAAAAAGTAGAGGTTTGAGTCTACCTAGAAGCACTTCAGAGAAGGGCTGGCAATCAGGCCTTGATAACTCTATTGAGCATAGTCTACTGTGGCACAAATGGTGTCTCCATGACTTGAAGTCAACTCTATGGCAACTTTTTTTTTTCTTTTTTAAATATTAGTCCTTTAGTATTTCTAGATCCTTACTGTTGCCAGTGTTTCTCTGCAGATAATGAGGAAACAAAGCACTGAAAGCAGTGCCATGAAGAGCAAGAGGCAAGAGAAACTGAAAATCTCTCTCTCTACCTGTCCCCGCATAGCTGTGGCTCAGTCTGGCTGCCCTCCGCCACAAGCTGTTGCTGGCACCCCTCAGGCATTTCTCAGATTTTGCATTCATTTCCAGATCCAGGCATCTCTCTCTCTCTAGTTTCTTGCAAGTTGGGGGAGGAAGGAGCATCCAGTGCTAGTTCCTCCCATTATCAAGAACTGAATGCCACTCTTTCTGAATTGTCTGTTTCATTTGGGGATGGGAGGCAGGTAAGGAAAATTCAATCTCATTTAGATGGAGGAAAACAAACAAACAAAAAAGATTTTCCAGGCTTATTTACAACAGCACAGCAAAGTACCAGCTCATCCTTTATGGATGTTTTAAGCTTCCTGACTCTCTATTAAGCCAGAATCACTGTTTCAGCTTCCAAAAAATATATTTCCATGACCTTCAAGTCCCTCTTTCTCAGGGAATCTTTTGAAACCCAGATCCTAATGTACATACAGATTAAAAAAAAAAAAAAAAAAAAAAGCATTGCTCTAGAGTCTATTCTGATTCATAGAAAAGAGCTCTTACATAGAGAGTCAGAATAGATTTAACAGCTATGGGTGTGGTTTTGTTTTTTGTCTTTATGGAAGTAGATTGTCACATCTTTCTCCCACTGAGCAGCTGGTGGGTTCAAACTACCAACCTTTTGGTTAGCAGTCAAGCACTTAATCACCGCACTAGTAAGGCTCCTTGATGTATATATGAGGTCCTTAAATTGTTCTAGGTAGTATAGTTCAGATCTAAGACTACCCATTTTTTCAGTTATTTTAGGAGATACTTTAGACCTGACATTTTTAACTGGTTCTTCAATAACATGGCTACATAGCTAGTGCAACTTGGCGGCAGTGGGTGTGGTTTTGTTTTTTGTCTTTGTTATTGTTGTTACCTGCCGTTGAATCAAACCTGACTCATAGCGACCCCTTCTTGGGTTTCCAAGGCAGTATCACTATGGAAATAGATTGCCCAAACTTCTTTCTGAGGAGTGGCTGGTGGGTTTGAACCACCAGCCTTCTGGTTAGCAGCCAAATGCCTTAGGCGCTATGCTGCCAGAGCTCCTTTTTTGTCTTTATGGAAGTTATTTTTTTCAGTTATTTTAGGAGATACTTTAGACTTGACATTTTTAACTGGTTCTTCAATAACATGGTTCCATAGATGGTGCCTAAGGCACTTGACTGATAACAGAAGGCTGGCAGTTCAAACCCACCAGCCACTCCTCAGAAGGAAGACTGGGCAATCTCTTTCCGTAGAGATACCATCTCAGGAACCCAAAGATGGGTCTCTGTGAGTCAGACCCTACTGGATGATAGTGGGTGGGGTTATAGCTTATTCACTGAAATGTCCTGATATCTTAAAAAATAATAATAAACCTCACAAAAGTATCCACATTTTTTTCTTTGTCTCTGATCAGCACAAAAAGGAAATTCTGACATTTTAAATTTGTTTGGGAAAACTGCTAAAGTTTCACCACAGCCTTAGCTATTATAAGTTGAAGTTCAAGATAATCTAAATTCCGAAATTCTTCCTTCAAAACAGTCTTACTGTTAATGAATTACACAGGTATTGCACCTTCTGTGCCTTTCAGTTCAAAAGGAGAAAAGCTGTTCTTTTCATTTAGAGCAGAGTCTGTGATTATGGACCAACTAATTAACTTGTCTGATGTGGAAGGAATGATGCAATTTTCACTTCTAGTTTTTCTCTCTTCCATATGGACGGGGTTGCCACTTATAAACGCTGTGACTGCTGTTGTGTAAAAGCTTGTTCTAAGAATTTGCTTTAAGCCCATTTTTATACCTACCATTAAGCTCCCTTAGCAACAGAAGAAAATTTTAAAAGCCAACCAAACTAAGTTTCCAAGTTGAATTTCCACATATTCTTATTTTTAAGGGGCAAGATTTTCCTTCAGTATTTTCTGAGCTTCCTTCCTTGCATTTAATATTTTAATAAAATGTCACTGTAAGTAGGACAAGCCAGATCATAGGAAAGAGACACTACCTGTGCTTTCTTACCCCAGTGGTATGTCACAAAACCACAGAAGAATACCAAAACAAAAATACCAACAAAACCCATGGCCATCAAGTCGACTCTGACTCATACTGACCCTTTTGTAGATAGTAGAACTGACCATAGTGTTTCTAAGGCTATAAAGATTTACAGCAGCAGACTGCCTCATTTTTCTCCTGGGGAGTGGCAGGAGGTTTTGAACCTCTGACCTTTTTGAATGTTTTAACCACTATACCACCAGAGCTCCCCATAGAAAACCAAGCCCTCCAAAAATCCTAGCTGCTATAAGGGGATGTTTTTAGTCTGCCTTTGAATAGTAGTTTATTTCTCTTTTGCAATAAGATAATTTGTTATTTTAATAACTAGATATTACTTTTAATCAAAGCATAGAACAAAATTAAATGGAAAACTATTTAGTGACACTTGGTTAAAAAAAAACATAAAAATAAACAACAACAAAAATATCCTAGCAATAAACATTTGAGCATTGGCAGAGGAAGAAAAAGCCTGCAGCATGCTTTTCATTGATCTAAAAGGTAGAAACTTGGCCAAGCAAGATACAGATAGAAACATATACCTCATCTAAAAAACAATAATGATAATTACATTAATATTGATAGAAATAATAAATTACCATCCAAAGTGGAAAGTATACTCTATGAAAAGACATCTGTGATACATGGCTCAAAAACTCAAAATTTAGATCCAGGACACCAGGGAGGTTGTCTGATTTATACATTATCTTATTGCATTGGGTTCAAGTGCCAGTAAATATTTTAGATTATCAATACCATCATTCTTAATATATGCTTTCTAGAACATTTAACTAGCTGATGCAATATTTCATTTATTATCATCCTGACTATGGTTTCTTTATAGAGAGTAGAGACTACAGAAAGGAGGAAGTCTGGTTAGGTGGTTAAATGCACATAGGAAATCATAGTATTTCTGACAATGCCTATAACTGTAATGTGACCTTGAGGAACTGTCATGACATCTCAGGGCTGAGAATAGACTTTTGTTGTAGTTGTTGTTAGGTGCTATCAAGTCGGTTCCAACTCATAGTGACCCTATGTACAATGGAATGAAATATTGCCTGGTCCTATGCCATCCTCACAGCTGTGACTATGTTTGAGCCTATTGTTGCAACCAGTGTGTCAATCCACCCCAGTAAGGGTCTTCTTCTGTTTTTGCTGACCCTCTATTTTACCAAGCATGATATCCTTATCCAGGAATTGATCCTTTCTGACCAAAACACGTGAGACATTATCTAGACATTCTCGCTTCTAAGAAGCATTCCAGCTGTACTTTTTTCAAGACAGATTTCTCTTTTCTTCTGGCAGTCCAGGATACATTCAATATTCTTTACCAGCACCACAATTCAAATGCATCAATTCTTCTGTGGTCTTCCTTATTCACTGTTTAACTTTTACGTGCCTATGAGGCTATTGAAAATATCATGCCATGGGTTGGGTGCATCTCACTCTTCAAAATGACATCTTCACTCTTAACTTTAAAGAAGTCTTTCGTAGCAGATTTGTGCAGTACAATGTGTCATTTGATATTTTGACTGCCAATTCCAGGGGCATTGATTGTGGGGTCAAATAAAATGAAATCTTTGACAACTTCAGTCTTTTCTCCATTTATCAAGATGTAGCTTATTAGTCCAGTTGTGAGGATTTTTGTTTCCTTTATGTTGAGGTGTAATCCATACTGAAGGCTTTGTTTTGATCTTCATCAGTAAGTACTGCAAGTCTTCTTCACTTTCAGCAAGCAAGGTGTGTCATCTGCATATTACATGCTGCTCCTTAGTTTTCCTCCAATCCTGATGCCACGTACTTCTTCATATAGTCCAGCTTCTTGTATTATTTGCTAAGTATACAGACTGTATATGGTGAAAGTATCCAACCCTGATACACATCTTTCCTGATTTTAAACCCTTCAGTAGTCCCTTGTTCTGTTCGAATGACAGACTCTTGGTTGCTCTATGTACAGGTTCCTTAAGAACACAATTAATTGTCTGGAATTACTATTGTTTGTGCTGTTATCCATAATGTGTTGTGATCTACATGGTCTAATGCTTTTGCATAATCAATACAATAGAGGTAAGCATCTTTCTGGTATTTTTTTGCTTTCAGCCAAGATCCATCTGACATCAGCAATGATAGCGCTCATTCCAAGTTCCCTTCTGAATCTGGCTTGAGTTCCTAGCCATTCCCTGTTGATGTATTGCTGCAACCTCTCTTAAAGTAGGTCATCTCTTGTTGGTCTTCCAGGATCCTTGCTGCTTCTGTAAAATTATAAGCATGCCTCAGCCCAAAAGTTTTTTTTTTTCCTGCTCTTCCTTCTCTTTTAGGAACTCTAGTGGTGTAGTGCCTAAGGCATTTGACTGCTTACCAGAAGGTTGGAAATTCAAACCCACCAGCCATTCTGCAGAAGGAAGATGGGGCAATCTATTTCAGTAAAGATTTATTGCATAAAAAACCCAGTGGAGGTCACTATGAGTCAGCTTCAATTTGATGACAGTGAGTTTGGTTTGTTTTTCTTCTTCCCTCTCCTTTGAGTACACTTTTCCCCATGTAGCTAGCTACAAGATTTATTCCCTTTTTATTCTGGTTTTGAATTTCATCTTCCCAGATTATATTCCATTTAAAATACCCCTTCCCTACCATGCTCTGGGAGCTCTGGTGGCATAGTGCCTAAAGCATTTGACTGCTAACCAGAAGACAGGTGGTTCAAATCCACCAGCTGGAATAATTTATACCTACCTTATAGTCTGTGGGTTGATTTGGATTGTTCAGAAATAAATTGCATCCTCTTTCAACTGTCCTCTTATTAGCTTTGGGTAAGAGATCTTTATATCCAAAACAAGCAAACAAAAATTCTATTGCCATCAAATTGATTCCAACTCATGGCCACCTCATCCATTACAGAGTAGAACAGCTCCATGGAGTTTTCCTGGTTGTAATCTTTATGAGAGACCATCACAAGGCTTTTCTTTTACAGAGCCATTGGGTGGTTTCAAACTGCTAACCTTTAGAACAGTAGTCAAGCACAAAGAGTTTGTACCATCCTGGGACCTATGTCTTTATATAAGGCAATAATTCCTAGAAATAAAACTACTTAATGAACAAAATGCTTTATATCTCCTAGACCACCACAGAGAATCTCCAGTGTCTCTTCAGATGACTAAGAATGTGTGCCTCAGTGCTGAGTGAGCTAAGCTATAAGTAAAGGAGAGATATTGATGGACAGAGGAGGATGTGAATATGTGACCCTGTACTCTTTCAGGAATCTTTATTCTCTGCTAACTGGCTGAACAGCAGTCGCTTTCCTGCAATCTACTTTCTTATGGACTTCAGTACCTCATTTATATCTATGCAAATCATATGATATGACAACGTAAAGTTAAGAAACTTCTAAAGTAGACACACCTGCTATCAACCCCCAGGTCTGTTCCTATGTGATTTTGAGTAAGTTACTTATCCTTTCCTAGTTTCTTCTTTCTCAAGTGATATTAGATTCATCAAAGGATGTTATGAAGTTTAAAGAGATAGAGTAACAGACACATGGTAGGCATTCAAGGAATATTTTTCCTTTGTTACAATCTCCTGTTTCAGATTTTGACCAAAGAACCACCTATCATATATTCTCTAAATCAGTGGTGTTCAAATTGTCGGCCACATATCCCTCAAGTTCTTAAAGGAAACGAATTGTTTGGTGGGGGTTTGGAGCAGGTAGTACAGGGATGGCATCCAGAAATCTAGGATGAGTGGTGAGAGAGAGAGACCCCATGGATGGTGTCTTCATCAGAGCAACTCCAATGTTAATGTGTTCTGTTTTATATTTTGAGGTTCTGAATATAAATCTCTCCTTTTTCACAAAGGAGAGAACTATAGTTAATTATTTAATAATATTAAAATACATGATCATTTTAGAACTCTTTAACCAAGTGTAAAAGAATGTCACTGTTATTAGTTGCTATCTAGTCAATTCTGAGTCACGGCAACCCCAGTGTGCACGGTAGAACTGCCCCACAGGATTTCCAAGGCTGTGACCTTTCAGAACTAGGTTGCCAGGCCTATCTTCTGAGGCAGCTCTGGGTGAGTTCACACCACCAAACTTTCAGTTGTTGTTGCTGTTGTTTGCCATTGAGATGGACCCGACTCATAGTTTTCCTTCCAAGGAGTGGCTAGGGGGTTTGAACCTCCAGCCTTCCGGTTAGCAGTCAAGTACCTTACACACTACGCTACCAGAGCTCCTACCTTTCAGCTACATGTAGTTAATTCATGGAAAGAGGTGGAATCAGTGACATACAAACAGACACTATTGTTATTCTTTCTAGCCACTATTTTTTTAAATCTCTTCTCTTGTCTTGTTTTATCCTATCCCCAAATGAGATCCTCTAACTTTTCTGGTCATTATTATGAATTCTTGAATGATATAAGTATTCAGAGAATTAAAATGTCTATAGTGTGGTCTTATAACAAAATTCAGCATCTCAATCAATTTGAAGGGATGTCTGGTGGCATAGAGCCTAAGGCATTTGAGCTAACCAGAAAGCTGGTGATGCAAACCCACTAGCCACTCCTAGGAAAGAAGGTTAGGCAATATGCTTCCATAGTGATACCGCCTCAGAAACCCAAGAGGGGTCCTGTGAGTGAGATCCAACTTGATGGCAGTAGATTTGGTTTTGGTTTGGCATTCAATTTAAAACTTCTTCCTTACCAGGATCAGCCCCACTTCAGTCACAGAAGTCTACTCGGGAAAGAGCAGTGAGTTTGTCCACTTGTTTGCATTGCCCTTTTTTCCTCCATTGTTCTTACATTATGCAAGAGGTGAGAGTGAGGGAACATCACTGTGAACAGAGGGTAGGTAAGGAGCAGAAAATGTCTTTCTTGATTAATATAGTTATAATTTGGCACATGTGTCCTCTGATTGTGGCAGATGCCCAAAGGTGACTTTCTCTCATGAAGCACTTGTGAGGAGTCTTCTGAGACTCCTGACACTGAAATTCTCCCATGATGTGACAATGCCTCCTCTGGTCAACTGCTTACAAATCTCCTCACGATACCAGCCTCCTTTGTGGTAAATGACTCATCCAGGTAGCCCACTTACACAGGAACTATTCAAAATGACCCCAGTGTGGATCTATTGAGTGGGAGCTCCTTTTAGTCTAACAGAAACATGTAGGCATTCTTTCTTCACCAAACTCCAACACTAACAGACTTTTCCAACACAGCACTGTCTCTTCACTCTACCACCACAGACAACGTCAGCAACATTCTCATTTTCAAATTGTTTTTACAAGTCTTGATGTTACTTATACTCCTGAGACAGATGTCCAGCTTTACGATGGTTTTATGAAGCACAACCATTTATTTGAGGGGTTGGAAATAAATCTCTTCTCCTACTGGCAAGGAGAGAAAATACTTCAGCAATTTGATAACTCTCCTTTAAAGAAATATCATTTCCCCTACGTTCAAACTTTCCTTTATGTAACTTGGAAGTGGTTAATAAGCTAAAGTTGACAAGTACTATAAGGACAGTCCAGTGCTTCTCCTTCTCTCTTCATTTTACAGGTAGACAATAGACAGACAGATACATACATACGTACATACATAAATACTTACATAGAAACAGATGATGGATGATGGATGGATGGATGGATAGATAGATAGGTATGTAGTTACTTTACATATCTTCTTCTCAGCTTGAGGTTCTCAGCTATTAGCAAGATATGAATCACCTAAAATTTCACCACCCTATAATTATCACCATTAGCACGTTCGTGAACATCTGCATAATTGAGAAAAAAAGCAAACATATTATTTTTATTTTGCTGAAAATATTCACTAAAAATGTATTAAAAAAAAAAAAAAAAAAAAAAAACTTCTCCAGATGTATTAGAAAGTGATGACTTTGTACAAACAAGTTGGTAGTTTCTGTCGTGGGTACAATGACCAGCAAGAAGAATGAATTCTTCCAAGGTACTGGGAATCTGTTCATTATAATTTAAACTTAAATTCTTAGATCTTATCCACAACTTCACAAGTGCCTTTTCATTCTTATGCCCCCTTTATCTGCTCAGAACTGTCTTTAGAAATTTAAGGTATTTTGAAATGAATGACTGCTACTAGACATGGGAACTGAGAAACTATCTACACATATAATCTCTGTACACTCCTAGTCCAAAGACTTTCATTGGTTGCATGCACATGTGCATTTGTGAGTGTGTGTGTATGTGTGTGGTGAGTGAGGAGGAATAGCTATCATCAGATTTATATCTAAGAAGGTTGTAATAGATAACATTATTATCATGAAGAACAACGTAGGAGACTATTCTTTATCCTACAGCCCCACTAGAACTGTTATCCCTTCTTACAATTTTTATCAATCTTATAAAGTGTATGCTATTTTTTTAAGTAAGCATTTCATGACTATCAGTGAGGCTGATTACCTGTCAGGGTGTTTATTTGTTCTCTAGATTTACTCTTTTGTAAACCATCTATTCATGTACTGGGTCAGCAGATCAGAAGGGAATAGAAGATTGAAGCAGAGAAAAGAACAATTTGACCAGGTAGGAAAATTACCTTAATTTTTCTCCTCGATTTGTTTACACTAAACAATTCTATAAATTTTATTGCAGTAAATATAATTGACATTCTACTTTTACCTTTTCCCTTGGCATCACTTGTTCATAAACATGTCCCTAAGCACTGTAGAAGTCATCTGTGAAGAAAAGCACTAAATGCCATTCCTTGACATTTTGTTGTTTTAGGAGTCTAATTCCTAGGAAACAACATCAAGACAAAGCCATTCAGCTTTTAATCACAGATGATATAAATCATTATGTCAGTTAACTTGAGGGTCCATAAATCTCTGAAAATGCAGATTTATGACATAGGGATGCAATTTGCCAGTATTGGCTTTTTAAATTTGATTAGAATGATGGGATATGATACAACAGATTTTTGTAGTTCTGCTTGCAACCATACCGAAAATGGAGGCTTTCACACTCACAGTCTGTTGGTGCATTAAGTAATAGCTTCACGTTCTCCGTGTTCAGACTAATTGCTTCTTTAATCTGTGACTGCTGACACACATGTGCAGTTATGCAAGTTAATAGGAAGGAAGATGGTTCTGATACTCTTCAGTTTCATTATATTCTGTGTTTTTAATTGTCTTCATTGCTAAGGCATCATCGTTTTATTTGATAGTTTAATAAGCAGGAATTCCAACTTGAAATGTTTAAGATAGTTATAGATTAACATTCAGAGTGCAATATACCAAAACAGACTGAAGGCCAAATGGATTAATTTAAATTGTAGATAATGCTGTGAAGGATGGTGACAGTCCACTCCCATTGAAGCTTGCTCTGGTTTGCGCTACTTGCCCAAACTATCACAGTCAACTTTCAAATGTGTGCTCCATAAAGTTCTGATACCCTTGCACTAATCTCATAGCAGGCACGCTCGCTGAGTCAAGTGCCCTGCAGCTGACTGATATGCCGACACATTTTTAGAATGGAACAGAGTGAAGCAGAACCAATGCAGTGACTAAAATAAGAAACCAATTTAGCTCCATTGTAAAGACAGCCACCCAAATCACGCACCCCCCCCCCAAATAATTCAAAACGTAGGGCTGAGATACTGACAACACATATTTGTTCTTTTTTTGGCACACATGTTTTACGTACATCTCAGTCTTTCCTCCCTACTCACTAAGGATCTCATCGTCCTCTTTTTCTGGAGGTTTCAGAGCTGTTATTATAGCCAAACTCTTACATGTTGCCTCTGTTAAGTTTGGTTCAGTATTTCCATTACAAAACCCGTAAGCCTACAGAACAGACTTATTATAACTGTCTATGAGGGAAAAATTGCTCCCAGCTGAAACTTAGTCTCTATTACTTTCATTTTCAATCTAGAAGGCACTGGTCTTCTTTAACTGTTATAAAGTAAAATTTCATGCTATTACTTTTACTTTCTTTAGTTGCTCCTGTCAGTATGAAAATACAAAAAAAAAAAAAAAAAAAAAGACACAAAAGGCACTCATCACACATTTTGCCCATTTTCTCCAACATGTTTAATGTTTTCATTTTCATTTCTAACCTAGAGCCAAAGTTTCAGGTATTACCAGATTGTCTTAAGGGTCCCTTCACCACGACTATTTCTGGCCCCACCTAGACTTTCAGATTACATGGATCTGGGAATCAGGGGACCACACAGGAGAGTTTACTAAAAAGAAATTGTGAACTGAAATATGTAATATACAAAATGAAAAGCTTTCTAAAAGTTATTTCAGAATAGAACATTGAAAGAGATCCTGTGCCTTTGCAAACAATCTCATTTTGGGATTACATTTCTAAATTATACAGGATATTTCTTAAAATTGTTTTACTATTTGATGTTGGAGAAAAAGGAAAACACCAACAAGCTTAGGAAATAGAAATGCAACTACTGAATACTGTTGCAATTTCCTTCCTTTAGTAACACAGAGTTAGGAATTAGGTAAACTGTTTTTAACACACCTTGAATCTGAGAAAATGTTTTCACTGGTTAAACATTTGGATTTCTAAAATTTGTCAAAATTAATATGAAGCAATGAAATCAATATAATTAAAATCACTCTTTTGACTGGTTCTGAGAAGGAACCAAGACACCTTTAGTAGATGCTTTCAGGTGGGGAGGTACCAGAAGACTCACACAGAACAGAGGTTAATGGGGAGCCAGGGACTGGTTAGAAAAAGGATACCTGATTCTAGATCTATGTGCTCTGTCTGATATCCATCTTCTTCTCACACCACCCTGCTATCCTTCCCTGTTTCTGTGACTTCCCGCTGAACAGAGGATTTGTAGAGGGTCATTGTAGGTGTTTGTTGGCCCAGGAAGCACTTGCAGGTCTGCATCTGCCATAAAGCCACTTTCACCCTGAGAGGAAGGAGTTGTCTGTGTTGTTGACATTCCTTTCTTTGTTTTTAACTCTCCAATAAATAGTCTTTGAGCCAAAGAATTTTATATCTGTATTCAAAACCAAACCAAATCCATGGCCATTGAATTAATTCCTACTCCCAGTGACCCTATAGGACAGAACAGAATTCCCCCCCATAAGCTTCCAAAGCTGTAAATCTTTACAGAAGCAGACTGCCACATCTTTCTCCCATGGAGCAGCTGGTGGACTAGGGCATTCGGTTAGCGGGAATGCCTTAACCTTTGTGCTATGAGAGCTCCTTGTCTGTGCTCAAGCTCACCCAGAAGCCAGTGTCCAAGAGAAGTCAGTAGACAATATTAGCATTCTCCTGGAAGAGGCAAGTTAGTTCAAAGTCAAGTCCCAACACAAAATGCAGTTGTGCTGGGCATCCCACAATAAACTGAGAAAGAAGTGCTGCCTAAATGTGGATACAAAAGAAGCTACATAACCATTCAGTTCCTTATATAGACTATCAGACAATATTTAAATCTATGCACAAATATCCTTTGAGAACTTATTTCAAGCCAGAAATGTGCCAGCAGTTGAAGAAAAGGAGTGCTACCTAGACAAAGTAGAAGGCAAAGTTTGTGCCCTGAAGCAGTTAATAATGCCATCCATAAACCAACAAGAATGCCATGAGATCAAAATAGATGTATATTTCAAAAGCCACTTTGTAAATACTTAAGTGCTATATACATTTTCTAAGGAGCCCTGGCAATGTGGTTGTTAAGCACTTGGCTCCCAACTAAAAGGTTGGGGGTTTGAACCCACCCAGTGGTTCTGAGGGCAAAAGAACTTGTGATCTGCTCCTATGAAGATTATAGCTTAGGAAAACACATGGGATAGTTCCACTCCATCACAAAGGGTCACTGTAAATGGTCAGAATCAACTTGGCAGCATCCAACAACAACAGACACTTGTTAGATAGATGTTAATGGAAAACTAATAAAGTAGAAATCATCCATATATTTTAATTTTTCAGGAAAATTTGTAATCCCAAAATAAAATTTCACGTTGGCACTTCCTATATAAAGTGGTACAGTGTGATTTCATCAAAAAATAATAAATTCCAAAGCCAGAAAGACCTATCTCTTATAAATTACTAGGCAAATTTGACCATTTTAAGCTTCAGTTTTCTCCACTCAAAAAAAAAAAAAAAAAAAAAAAACTCACTGCCGTCAAGTCAATTAGATTCATAGTGATCCCTCCTTGGGTTTCTCATGTGATACCTCTACAGAAGTAGATTGCCCAAACTTCATTCCTAAGTAGATTGCCCAAACTTCCTTCTGAGGAGTGGCTGGTGGGTTTGAACCGCCAGCCTCTGGTTAGCAGTCAAGTGCCTTAGGCACTATGCTACCAGAGCTCCTACTTAGGCAGGTAGGTAGGTAGGTAATTTTTTTCTTCAGATAGATGTTATATGGATAATTAAGTAAATTAGCATACAGAGCATACGTGCCATGATTGCAGAGCCTCTCTTTACCTGTTTCTGAAAATAAACCACACTCAAATTTTCCCCCATTTATAATTGTATTGTGACGAAAATAACAAACAAATATGACTGTGTCTTTAGTTTTGTTTTCCGAGAAGAAATGGAAGCTCATTCTTAAATGTCACTTCTAAAACACCGAAGTGTATTTTTAGTCTTCTGTTGATAAAGAAAACTGACTCAATATGAGTCCCTACTATCTAAAAGAAGATCATGCTATATTTTTAAAGGTCAGAATGCATTAGAAATCACAAACTCCATCAGGATACTTATACTTTACATTCCATTCATTTCCCCTTTGTGCAATCCTGGTAAGGACTCCTCTTTAAATGTTTGCTGAAACTTGCTGATTTTATTATACTACTAGTCGCCATTGAGTCAACTATGACTCATGGCAAGCCCATGTGTGTCAGAGCAGAACTGTGCTCCATATTGTTTCCAGTGGCTGATTTTTTCAAAAGCTAATCACCAAGCCTTTCTTCCAAGACATCTCTGGCTGGACTTGAACTACCATTCTTTCTGCTAATTATCTAGCACATTAACAGTTTACATCGCCTAGGGATTCCTTTGTGGGTTTGAGCCACCGGCCTTCTGGTTAGCAGTTAAATGCCTGAGGCACTGTGCCACCAGAGCATCCCTTTGTTATATTGTTGTTGTTATGTGCCGTCCAGTCGGCCCCGACTCATAGCGACCCCTCCTTGGGTTTCCGAGGCAGTATCACTATGGAAGTAGGATTGCCCAACCTTCCTTCCGAGGAGTGGCTGGTGGGTTTGAACCGCCAGCCATCTGGTTAGCAGGCAAGTGTCTTAGCCACTATGCTACCAGAGCTTTGTTATATTAAGTTCCCTGAAAACACAAGTCATGGTCCTTCTTTTCCTCTCCCAACTGCTGAATGACATCAGACCTAAACTTTAACGAGTTCCATTCAGTTTTCAATTCAGAACAAACCAGACACAGTGGGTAAGAGCTGGCTGATTGCACCTGTGAAATGATCAACCTGCACTCTAATTTACCACTCAGTCCTTTCTCCCCAGGCTTTACCAATCATTTGGCCCTTAATGGGTCTCTATTGCTGTTTATCACTCTCTATTCCCATCAATTTTCATTGCTCTCTACAGCTTCTTTATCACTTTTTGTTGTCAGGAATATAACTACTTTTGGATCAGATGTTTGCCATAAATTCCTGAAATAGACATCTAGCTCATAAAGAATAGAAATGAATAGGCTAGTTTTAAATGTCACCAGTAGATGGTTCATCTCAGTAGGCATGATTGTTAATACTTTCACATCTCTAGTTCAAAATTGAAATTTTTCCAGTGCCCAGGGCATAATTATTTTCCTCCAAATGACTTGGAAACCAGTACTGCAGCATCCACCTACACATTATATTTGACCAAAACACTGCCATAAAACAGAATCACAAAAAATCTATTTATGTATGCTTCTTAGTGTTGGCAGACTTGATTTCTTAGGAAACATCATCTTATCTGGATGAAATAAAATTTGATAGCATTGGCAATTACTGACTTCTGCTTTAGGTTAATGACCACCTGTGGGAGGGAAAAAAAAGTGGGATTTTGTGGTTCCAAATGTTGGGAAAAATGGCAATGACACTAAAACTTTATATACCATATTTCAACTGACACCACAATTTAGGGCTGAGTTACACACCCTTAAAATGAAAGCTTCCAATAGAAATGCTCACAGGCCCTTTACTTATGGGGAAGCATTTGCCTCTAGAATAATAGCAATGTATTATATTTAAATGTGTCCTTTTATAAAGTACTTTAAAAACTGTCAACCTGCATCTCTCCTTCCTATACACATATGTCTCTCATGAAAGTCAATAGTAAAGCTATATCCCCATTATTTAGTTAGTTATTATGTATTTATTATCATTATGAGATTCACCTATCATTTATTAGCCTCTGGGCACCTTAGAAAGTTTCAGAGTTAAAAAGATTAGAAGACTGTGTCATTACAATTTGCAAGTTGCTCTAGACATCACGAAAATAAAACATCTCTCTCAGCCATATTATCTTAGAAGAATGAAACACTTTCAAAAACATACATTGATCCGAAGAGAAATAGACAGAAGTAGGCAGAATTACTCTGTAGGTTAGAAGAGAAAGGCAGAAGCAATAATATGGATTCAAAGCCATTTCTTAGTTTTATTTTAAGTGGTGTGTTCTTACGTAGTAAAAGTTAGTATTAAAGGAATATTAGGGTGAAGTTTGCATAGATAATTTATTCCATTTCATAAATCTTTTTCTCCAACATATTTGTGTTGCATCACTGTTATGTGCTTTGCATTGAGCACAGGTATAAAACTTTGACCTTCATAATTTGACTATTGAGCTAAACTCAATTGTAGAGCTGATAGCCAGACAGAGCCCTTTAACTCCAAGACATTTGATAATCCAGCTCAATTTAGAGTTTATCATCCGAGAATATTGTTACCTTTATATTAGATGCCTTGATCCTCATAGATGACATGGTTTAAAAATAGGAAAGAAATAATTCCTAGATACTGCCTTTAACAACTAACTCTCAGTATTTCTGTGCCCATTTGGAAGAGATTCCAGATGAGTGCCATTTAGTTCTCTTTCTGGTTTTCCCACAGAAGACCATATTGTGGGTATGGGGGAATTGGAGTGGCAGGATGTTAGCCAATTTCTACACTTGGAGAGCCAAAAAATAAATCATAATCCCATGCCCTAGATCTTGCCACCAATATGCTAACTGACCTTGCTGAGCTATAAAGCTAGTGAGTCTGCGTCTCCCTGTCTTCAGCAGAAAAGGAATCTCCTCCTAGCTGATGAACATGTGTGAAAATGTGTTGATACTAGAATGAAAACTGCTCTATAAATACAAAGTGTGTACCTAATACAGAAATCCACTGTATGTGTCCCCCTCTGTCTTTACCCATAGAGCTCATTCACCAAGACCCGTGGCACCCTTGCTTTTCAATTTCTGTCCTCGTTCTCTATTGAGGAAAGTTTGTCGATACCCCCATTGCCTAGTGCTTAAACCAACTAGTACATACTAAATTAAGCCCATTAAAGCTTCCTGCATTACTAACCACCACCCATAAGATCCAAAAGTTGCTCCCCAAGTGCAGAGAACCAAAATATTAATTTACAGTACCTTGGCAAGGAGCTCTGGTGGTGCACTGCCTAAGGCATTTGACTGCCAACCAGAAGGTTGGTGGTTCAAACCTGCCAGGTGCTCTATGGAAGGAAGATGAGACAGTCTGCTTCCATAAAGATTTGCCACCTTGGAAACCCCATGAGAGTTGCTATTAGTTGGAATTGACTTGATGGCAGTGAGTTTAGTTTGGTGTGAGTTGGCGAATTCTTATTAATTCCCTAGTCCAATTTCTTCAGCTTCAGTACAAAGGAATTCCTCCCAGTGCAAGCTTACAAAATGCATTTGCAACTAAACCTAACCCAGAACATTTGTAGAAAAGTAGTACACATTTGGTTTTCAGATGGTGAAAAGACAGGTTAGTGGGGCTATTATGTAATAAAATGAAATAACCTTTAGGAACCAATGTTCATTTTTCTCCAGGTTTTCCCTACAGGATTATGCTTCTAAACAGGCACAAATGCAAAGGCATATTCAACTTTAATACCTAAAGATGTGTGCATATGCAGAAGGTATTTCTATGACTTAGTGATTCCTTAGAATGACAGCCTGAAGGCCATGAATAGTTTATATGTATCTCGAATTCTGTTACTTTCAGAATAATTTTATGAATACTAACAATAAACATTTAGAGAGCACTGAAAATGTACCTAATAGGAAGAAGTAGATACGATCCTCATGCTGATGTGCACCCAGACTTAAATTTATCTTGTGATGAACTCAAGAATATCCAGCTATGATCAGAGCCTTTCAGTTCTCAGATAAGAACTGTATCACACTTCTCATGAGGCATTCCCCTAGCATGTACCTCCAACCTTCATTATTGAATCTGATGTATGAAATCTTCAAACATGGTGAAATGTGGCAATGTTAGAGAACAGATTTACATATTCTTCTTCTTTCTTCCCCTTTTAAAACATCCCTTGGCTTTATCAGTGTCACTCAGGCACCTACCCTTTTGGCTAGGGACTTGAAGGAAGACACAGAACCAGAATAGAAGATGCTCTATCCAAAGACTGAAGTTGGATGAATACTCCCAGCAATTGCAGATGTTCACTTAAAAATAGAAGCAATTTTTAACTTGGAGGCCTATTTAAGATATGTGCGTTTTATTTCTGGAAAAAAAAAGAAAAGAAAAGAAATGGAGCCCAAAGGTATGGTGGAGAGAAGGAATGTCAAGCCTTGTAAGGAGCACAAGGTTGTTGTAGAGATTTTAGCCCCTAGGGGACCTCATTTTGCACAACAGGTGGCCGAGTAGAATTTCATCCCATTATCTTACAAGTGCAGGAAGCTTTGCATTTCTGCCCCCTGGGATGCTCTCGGCAGGTCTCCTGCCATTCCCCTGTTATTTTCACAAGCATTACTGCTAGAGATGCTATTACTCTGGTTTACAACACTTGATCACTGCTGTGAAATTCAGGCTGTAGACAAAATGGATTCTAGAAAAAAATGGGAAAGGGGGCCCAACTACCTTCACACCTACTTGTTCTTGGACAAGTTTTCCCACATTCTTCTTTTATAAAGGCCTTTAAGTCTTCATATTTCTATTTCTATTTTTGCTGTTTGGTGAGTATCTAATTCCTCATCTGAACTGAGAAACTATTACCCTTTCTTTTCTAACAGCCAACTATTCCTGAGGGATGTTGATATCTATCTCCTACTTTTTAAGAGTGGGTTCCAAACAAAATGCTTACTGATGAATGTTTTGTTGTTGTTGTTGTTGTTATGTGCCCTCTAGTCAGACTGGACTCAGACTCATAGCGACCCCTCCTTGGGTTTCAGAGGCAGTATCACTACGGAAGTAGATTTCCCCATCTTCCCGTTTTTACAATTATAAAAATCTGTCAGTTTAGAGCAAAAGAAAGATAGTATGAGAAAAAGCCATTGCTGTTTTTGTTAGATCTCCCTTAAGTCAGCCTACCTCATGATGACCCCACAAAATGCTGCCTTGTCCCTTACCATGCCCATGATCAGAATCTGACCATTGTGATCCACAGTGTCTTCATTAGCTGATGTTTTGGAAATAGATTGCCAGGCCTTCCTTCCTAGTCTGCTATAGTATAGAAGTTCCACCGAAACCTGCTCAGCATCACAGAAATACATGAGGCTCCATTGGCCAATGGGTGGTGGCTGGGGCAAGCTACAGTGGCCAGAAATTAAAGCCAGGTTTCCTGCATGGAAGCTGAGAATTCTACCACTGAACCACCAACAAGAAAGAGTATTTTAAAAAATGATAATAAAATAAAAATTCGAGGTGACTAGGAGCTCTGGTAGCATAGTGCCTAAGGCACTTGACTGCTAACCAGAAGGCTGGCAGTTCAAACCCACCAGCCACTCCTCAGAAGGAAGGTTGGGCAATCCTACTTCCATAGTGATACTGCCTGGGAAACCCAAGGAGGGGTCGCTGTGAGTCGGGGCCGACTCGACAGCATATAACAACAACAACAACAACAGAGATGCTTCTATGTCCTTTATGGATATTTAGTGGCACATTTCTCATTATGCTCAGGCGTTCCTGAATCCCTTCACTGGCAGATCCTATCAACCCCAGTTGGAACTTGCTTATCATTTTACTTACCATATATTGTTAGTACTGCTTATTTGCTTATCTGGCTTCCTTGTAAGAATACTAGATCAAGGAAAGAAGGGAATATATCAATCTTGTTCATCCTTATATTGTCATTGCTTAACAGTAGACCTCACACATGGTGGCATTTAATTAATTTTTGCTGTGCAAATGAATAATAGAGTTGTCTTTGTTAACATGGTTGTCTTTGTTAATCCATCATCATTGTAATAGAATAATTTAGTTAACAAGAAAAATATAAGTTTTCCACAATGCACAACTAGACAGAGGTTCAAGGTGTAGATCTAATTCAGCATTCATGAATCTGAGACTTCTCTTGTGGGGTTAAAACTGTCTCTGTCATACAATGGCAAATATAATTGAAAAATTAAGAGTTTGGGGAAGATTTTATTACTCACGACCTTCGTTTAGAGCAAGCCTCTGCTAAAACTAAAGCAAATAAATTATAGGCATGGGTAATAAGGTCAGAAAGATAGATGGTGGTACCCAAATCCTGGGAATATACTCTAGGTCTCCAAATTACTCTTAACTAGTTTAAGTAACTGCTTTATAAATGGATATT
Organism: Orycteropus afer afer; assembly: GCF_000298275.1. NCBI lineage: Eukaryota > Metazoa > Chordata > Mammalia > Tubulidentata > Orycteropodidae > Orycteropus > Orycteropus afer. Next base: position 1,223,662 of record NW_006921730.1, read on the forward strand.
GTTAAAAATGAAACAGCATTAGTGTAAAATCAAACTTTATTTTAGATTCAAAGATTTGCAAATCAGGACGGAAACAACAAAATGAAAATTTAAAATGGTGTTGAAAAGATGGAGTATAAGCACATGTCCTTTATACTCAGTGTTGTAGAATTCTGCAGAATTCTGTGGTGCAGTGCCTAAGACATTCGGCTGCTAACCCAAAGGACAGTGATTGGAACCCACCAGCTGCTCCGTGGGAGAGAGATGAAGCAGCCTGCCTCCATAAAAATTTACAGCCTTGGAAACCCTATGGGGCAGGAATACTCTGTCCTATTGAGTCATTGTGAGTCAAAAACCACTCAATGGCAGCAGCATCCCAATCCTTGCTATACCTGAGCCCATTGTTGCAGTGGTCTTGATACAGAGTTGGGAAGAAATACATGGGTACATTTCATTGGTTGATATCCAACATGCTCTATAAGATTTATTTACCATGAATTTATACTGACAGATACTCAACCTTAGCCTTAGTCTCCAGCATTCCAGAGCTAGTTTCTGCAACAATATGGGTGAGCCATCTTAGATTGTTGCAGAGCAAGTTACTGTAGTCATGGTTCAAGAAGTGTAAAAAGCAGAAGCAGGGACCTGAGGTTGTTGTAGTTGCTAGGTGCCATTGAGTTGGCTCCAACTCATAACAACACTATGTACAATAGAACGAAACACTGCTTGTTCTTGCACCAGCCTGACAATCCATGCTATACCTGAACCCATTGTTGCAGCCACTATGTCAACCCATCTCATTGAGGGCTTTCCCCTTTTTTCCTGACCATCCACTTTACCAAGCATGATATCCTTCTCCAGGGAATAGTACCTTCTGACAACATGATCAGAGTAAGGCAAAAGTCTGGCATTCTTGCATCCAAGGAGCATTCCAGCTATACTTCCAGGACAGATTTCTTAGTTCTTCTGGCAGTCCATTGTACTTTAAGTATTCTTTACCAACACCACAACTCAAAAGCAGCAACTCTTCTTCAGTCTTCCTTACTCATTGTAGCTTTCACATGGATATGAGATGATTAAAAACCATGGTGTGGGTTAGGCACACCTTAGTCTTCAAAGAGATATCTTTGCTCTTCAGCACTTTGAAGAGGTCTTTTGTAGATTTGCCCAGTGCCATACATCGTCTGATTTCTTAACTGCTATGTCCATTGGTGTTGATTGTGGATCCAAGTAATATGAAATCTTTGACAACTTCAATCTTTTCTCCATTTATTGTGATGCTCCTTGTTGGTTCAGTTTTGAGGATTTTTGATACCTTTATGTTGAGGTGTAATACATGCTTCAGACTGTAACCATCAAGTCATCTTCACGTTTAGCAAACAAGATTGTGTCATCTGCATATCACAAATTATTAATGAGTCTTCCTCCAAACCCGATGCCATGCATTTCTTCATGTAGACTAGCTTTTCAGATTATTTGCTCAGCACACAAGTTGAATACTTATGGTGAAAGGATACAACCCCAATGCACTCCCTTCCTGATTTTAAACCATGCAGTATCCCCTTGGTCTGTTTGAACAACAGCCTCCTGGTCTAAGTACAGGTTCCTTGTGGCCACAATCAAGTATTCTGGAATTCCCACTCTTATCAATGTTATTGATAATTTCTTATGATCCAAAATGATATGTTTTTTGCATAGTCAATAAAACATATAAACATCTTTCTGGTATTCTTTGCTTTCAGACAAGATCCATCTGACATCAGCAATGATATCCCAAGTTCCATGTCCTCTTCTGAATCCAGCTTGATTTCTGGAAGTTCCCTGTCAATATATTGCTTCAACCACTTTTGAAGTATCTTCAACCAGGTTTTACTTGCGTGTGATATTAATGACGTTGTTTGGTAATTTCCACATTCTATGGGGTCACCTTTCTTTGGAATGAGTACTCATATGAATCTCTTCCAGTCAGTTGGCCAGATGGCTGTCTTCCAAATTTCTTGGCATAGATGAGTAAGCACCTCCTGCACAACATCCATTAGTTGCAACATCTCAACGGGTACTCCATCAAAACCTGGAGGCTTGTTTCTTGCCAATTTCTTCAGTGTAGCTTTGTCTTTTTCCTTAAATATATTAGTTTATAATCACATTCCACCTCCTGAAATAGATCAATGTCGACAAATTCTTGGTGAATGTTCATTTCAATCACCTGTTAATAGCTGTTCCAAAATAGAAGTTTTCCTTTCCCCTTAAGGAATACAAGCTGTGAATTCTCAGTCCTGCTTTTCTGACCCTCCCCTATAGAACTCATCTGCTTTTCACAGTGCATGTCAGATGGTTATAGGGTAAAGGAGAGCTGCATATTATTACACAACAAGGTCAGTGGAGTGCCTGTTACTTCAGATGGGAGAGATAATTTTCAGCTGACACTCCATCTTCCCAAAGGAGCAGAATTTAACACATCATACTGCCACCACATGGTAAGAAAATAAAGGTATTGAAGAACTGTTCAGAAAATAATGTAAGAAAAACAGACACATAAGGAGTATACAAGCAAAGTTAATCTAAGTTTTTTGTTGCTGTTAGTTGCCTTTGAGTCTCGTGACAACCCCATGTTCACAGAGTAGAACTGCTCCATAGAGTTTTCAAGGCTGTGACCTTTCAGAAGCAGATTGCCAGGCCTATTTTCTAAGGTATTTCTGAATAGGTTTAAAATGCCAACCTGGTAGTTGAGTGCTTAACCATTTATGCCACATAGGGACTCCTTGTTGAGTGGCATCAGTTGATTCTGATTCATACCCACCCTATATGGCAGAGTATAACAGCCCAGACAGTTTTCTGGGCTGAAATATTTAAGGGAGATCATCAGATCTTTCCTCCAGGGAAGCTGCTGGTGAGTTTAAAGATCTTTCAGTCAGTAACCCAGAGCTTCACCATCATGCCACCAGGTTCCTTAAGGACTCCTTAGTCTAATTATTCTGTGGGGTCTCCAGATCAGCAGTATCAACCTCACCTAGGAACATGATAGAAATGCAAGTCCTCAGGCTTTATTCAAAAGGAACTCTCATGGCTCAGTATTAAGTCATTTGGTTGCTAACCAAAAGGTGAAAGGTTCCTATCTGCCAGCCACCCTGTGGGAGAAAGATGAGGCAGTCTGCTTCTGTAAACATTTACAGCCTTAGAAACACTATAGGGAAATTCTCCTCTCTCCTTGGGGTTACTAAGGGTTAGAATCAACTTGATGACAGTGGGTTTAGTTTTTTTTAGTTCCGGCTTTGTTAAGTCTATTCAATCAGAAGAGGAGCTCTGGTAGCATAGTGCCTAAGGCATTTGCCTGCTAATCAGGAAGCTGGCAGTTCACACCCACCAGCCACAATCTATTTTCTTAGTGATACCTCAGAAACCCAAAGAAGGATCCAACTCGATGGCAGTGAGTTTGTTTTTTGTTTGGTTGAATCAGAAACTCTGGGAATGGGGCACAGAAATCATTCCCTGACTAAGTTACCCAGGTGATTCCCATGCATATTAAAGTTTGAGAATTTTCATTTAAGGCAATAGTAAGTAGAACCAGGCATATTTTAAAACTACATAGAAAACATCAACTTCCTATATAACTCATGAGGATTCTAGTATAATCAGAATTTAGTGGAAATTCAAATGCAATGTGATTATAGTATTAGAAAAAATTGATGTTTGTACACATGTGCAGACACATACACATGAAAGCGGAAAGAGGATGATGAAAGAATGTGCCTGATCAGTATCAATCTGTATTGTAAATCTTCTACTATAAAATTTTGAACAGTATGGTAATGGCACCAAACCCAAAACCAAACTCATTGCCACTGAGTTGATTCTGATTCAGAGTGACCCTATAGGACACAGTAGAACCACCTCATAGGGTTTCCAAGACTGTACTGTTTTGTCAAAGCTGAGTGCTACATCTTTCTTCCATGGAAGAGCTGAGGTGTTTGAACCACCAAGCTTTCAGTTAGCAGCCAAGCAGGGATCATCTAATTAACCAATACAAAAGAACATAGAGAACCTATTAAAAAGAATAAAAAAAAAACATATTTATGGAATTTTTATATATAATGTAAGCTAATGAGAGATCATTAGAAAAAGAAAGAAGGAGAAGATAATTCAATAAGCAGAACTTGAATATATTGTTTTCCATATAGCAGTGAAATGAGATTGAAAGCCTATCTCACAGCAGTAATAGAAATCAATGTCAGGTAGATTAAGACATTAAAATGTAAAATACAAAATTTTAAGAATAAATAAACATTTTTTTCTTGCTTTGGGGTAAGAAAAACTTTATTTACAAGGCACAAAAGTCACTAACTAGAAAAATTTGAATATTGTATCTCTATTAAACAAAGAAATATTGCTAATTTAAAAGATCTTTTAAAAAGTAAAAAAAAAAAAAGGTCTCACATTAAGAATGTTAAAAGAGAGAAACTGAGGAACAGTAATTGACAGATTTCTTTGAGTGTATAGTAGCATCTAAGTAGGGCATTGACCAGTGTGAAGTACATTCAAGAACAGATTTAAAAAATAATAATGTGGAGACAAATAATCAAAAAATCATCATCCTCTCTAGAATAAAACAACTGTGATAACCATGAAGCCATTTAAAGTTTATCTGATTCAAATAAATTAACTTCAGACAATTTAAAATGAATGGGGGTGATAGAAACCAATTAGTAACCAAAGTGAAGGGAACCCTGGTGGCACAATGGTAAACACTCAGCTACTAACTGAAAGGTTAGTTGTTCAAATCTACCTAGCAACCCCATAGGAGAAAGACATGGCAATCTGCTCATAACAATTATAGCTTAGAAAACTTTATGGGACAGTTCTGCTCTGCCACATAGGGTCACTATAAGTCAAAATTGACATAAGGGCACCTAACAACAACAATACTCTATGTCAGCTGATCTCAAAATAGGGGACATAGGTTTGTTCACTCAATCATGTTAAGATTGGCCAGTCTTTAATGTCTATAGTTCTCTCCTCTTCTCCTTAAAAGCCTCATTACTACTAGCCTGCACTGAGTAATTTGTTTTTCAGAAACAACATGATCTCTTTGTATACTTACAGAATAACTGCTTACTAAGGCCTAGTATACTTTATTAGGAGCTCTGGTAGCATAGTGGCTAAGGCACTTGACTGCTAACCAGAAGGCTGGTGGTTCAAACCCACCAGTCACTCCTCAGAAGGAAGATGGGGCAATCTACTTCCGTAGTGCCTTGGAAACCCAAGGAGGGGTCGCTATGAGTTGGGGCCGACTCGATGGCACATAACAACAACAACAGTATACTTTATTGATGTTTTGATTTTTTTAACATAAAACAAGATTTATAACATATAAGTAATGAAAGATTAGTATCAAGAACATAAAAAGGACTCATAAATCCATAAGAAAAAGATAATTCAATAAAATCATGGTAAAAGCATACCAACAGAAATTTCAAAGAAGACACTTTTGTGACCAATAAATACATAGAAAATTTCATTTGTTTTTATTATTTTGTGTGGTCAAGTTGATTCTGACTCATAATGACCCTATAGGACATAGCTGAGCTGTTCCATAGGGTTTCCTAGGCTGTAATCTTTATGGATATCGAAGTCTTTGCTCCTGCAGAGCCATTGATGGTTTTGAATTGCCAACCTTTTGTTTAGTAGCCAAGCACTTGTGTTCTTTCGTTTTTAAACCAAAGAAACCAAACCCATTGTCATCAAGTCATTTCTGACTAAAAGACATTATAGGACAGAGAACTGTCCTGATAGGATTTCCAAGGCTGTAATTTTTACAGGAGCCTACTGCCACATCTTTCTCTCCTGGAACAGCTGCTGAGTTCCAGCCTCAGACCTTTAGATTAGCAGCTCAGTGTTTAAACACTGTGTCATCAGGGCTACCTTTCACTTGTAATTAAGGAAATACGAATCAAAATCACAATGAGATTCCATTTTATCCCTATTCAATTGACAAATGTAAAGAAATATGACAATACTGTGGGTTGAAGGAGATACAGATTAAGAGGATTACCTATACATTGATTACGTTAATGTGATTTTTAATTTCACATTATCTTAAGCAGCTAAACATTGACAAGCTGTGACTCCATAATTTCACTCCTGGGATAATACCCAAAGAAATTCTTTTATAACTGTATCAGGGAACAACCAGAAGAATATTCACTGTAGCACTGATTGCAATTAATAAAAACTGGAAACAATGTAAATGCCCATCAGCAGGAAGATTAATAATTATATTGCAGCAATTTAGCACATTTCAATATTGTAGTATGGAATAACAAGAAGAAATGTTCATAACATACAGATGAGTTAAACAAAAGGGGGAGAGGACCCAAAAGTCTATGGCAGTAGAACACCATTCTTATGAAGTTCAAAAACAAGTAAACCAATGATGTATTCATTAGGCATTATATTAGACTGGGTTCTCCAGAGAAACAAAACCAGTAAAGCTTATATATATAGGGAGCGCTGGTAGCATAGTGGCTAAGACACTTGCCTGCTAACCAGACAGCTGGTGGTTCAAACCCACCAGCCCCTCCTCGGAAGGAAGGTTGGGCAATCCTACTTCCATAGCGATACTGTCTCGGAAACCCAAGGAGGGGTCGCTATGAGTTGGGTTTGACTCGATGGCACATAACAACAACAACAACATATACAGAGAAATTTATCTTGGGAAAATGGCTCACACACTTACAGAAGGTGGCAAGTCCGAAGTTCTTGGATCAAACTTCAAGCTGGAGGCTTTTCCATGTCAAGCTAGAGCCTTTTTCTGAGTCTTGCAACCACAGGGGCTGTAGAGCTCAAGGCTGGCAGGTAGCACACCGGCTGTTGACTCCAACAAATGACAAATCCAAGATCTCCAGGCCGAATGGCAGACTGTTCATTCATGGACAGTTGTAGGCAGCACAACAGAATTCCAATCCACAGAAGAATGTCTCTTTTCCCAGGATGTCCTTGGATATACTGGCAGCAGGCCACACCCCTAGGGAAACTGCCTTCCAACAGATTGCCTGCTCAAACATAATCATCTGATCCCATCATGGGAATAACCACATCACAACAGCTTAAACCACACAGAATTGTGGTCCAGCCAAGTTGATATACAGCTCCAACTATCACAGGTTTACTCACATTTTCAAGGGAACAGTAAACACAAAATTCAGTACAGTTGTGTAAAGGAGCAGAAAGTTTCTGTGAGTTATTAGTTTTGTTTTATATCTTCAGTTAAATGTTTATTATACTATATTATTTATACATAAATGAATTAATATAACAGAATGGATGGAAGAATGATAATGGTGCATAACAAACTGAAGGCAATTATTAAATTAATTTTGTATTTCTAAGGTCCTTATATT
>NW_006921730.1:1231582-1236858 GCF_000298275.1 Orycteropus afer afer
GTATCACTACCAAAATAGATTGCCCAACATTCCTTCCAAGGAGTGCCTCGTGGATTTGAACCTCCAGCCTTCTGGTTAGCAGTCAAATGCCTTAGGCACTACCCCACCAGAGCTCCCTCTCTGAACATAGGATCAGCAAATGTCTCAAAGAATTATGGAAAAAATGCTTTTCTTTTAAAGAGACTGAAGGTAAGTAAACAACCTAGAGAAAACCCAGGTGTTGGAAAGTTGGATGAAAGGATGACACCATCATGGACAGTAAATCAGAATGTTGATCAGAAAATTGGCCATAGGAAACAAGTAATTCAGTTATTCATTTATAAGGTATGAAATGGAAGTGTATCTGGTAGGAGTGTATCTGACCTTGTCATAGGTAAATAAGGGGCTATCTATGAACCCTATCTGAGTTATATAGGGAGAAACAAAACAAAACAAAACTCCTCAAATCCACTGCTATCAAGTCAATTCTGAATCATAATGACCCCATGTGTTACAAAGTAGAACTGAACTCCATAATGTTTTTGAAGATTGCCAGGCCTTTCTTCCCCAGAGCCACTGACTGGGTTTAAACCACCAAAGTTTAGGTTAGCAAAGGAGCATAAACTGTTAGCAGCACCAAAGGGCATTACATATGGTGAAGGGTGGTGGCAAAAGTCAGTTGTTTTAGGAGTTCTTGTCAGCCAAGTCCCAGAAAAAGCTGATAAAGCTTTTATTTGTATTTGTTTAGGCTTGGGCACAACCAGAATTCAGATGTCTGTAGGAAAGACAGAAGCCTGATTAAAGTTTGGTGAAGACAAAGCAAAGGGTAAGAAATGGGCAATTTTAAACCTTTGGTCAGTATATTGTACAGTGTAGATATAGGACATTCCTATCATTGTAGGGAATTCTATTAGAGATGAAAGTATTAGAAGATTTTTTTTATTAAGTTTTCTTTAAGTCTTCATACTTTTCTACATTAATTATGAATTACTTGTATAATGAAAGAACTAACAAAAAAAATTTAAAAACATTTTCTTTAGACTTCTTTTTTATAAAAGTCAAAAAGTATGATGGTGATGTCATGATACTGCATTCTATTCTTCAGAGGACCCAAGAAAGAGGAGAGCTCTGAGGAGAGGTAACAGATAGTAAAAAGTTGAAGGTAAGCAAAAGATAGGCTTCCTTCTGGTGGACATGGAGTGGGGGTTTGGAAAGCAGTGAGAGAATTTGTATGAAAAATAAGCTGAATCCAGAGCAGATTTACTATAAAGCTAAATAAAGCCTCAGCCGTAAGGCCTTTCACTTGCTTGAGCTACTAACAATGTAATCACATAGTCAGATGGTTTTGTAAACCTTGCAAACCTGAAATACTTTAACGACAGTTGTTAATACTAACCCCACACACACACACTGTGAATTCCTCCATCACTTCTCCCCTTCTGTTGGGATGTTTCTGAGTAGCAATGGCAGTTTGGGAGATCCAAACCACAAAACCAAACCCACTGCCATGGAATGGATTTTGATTCATAGTGACACTTCACGGCAGAGTAGAAATGCCCCATAGGGTTTCCCAGGCTGTAAATCTTTACAGAAACAGGCTGCCTCATCTTTCTTGGCCTAGCAGCTTGTGGGTTTGAACTGCCGACCTTTAGGTTCGCAGCTGAATGCTTTCTTCACTATGCCACCACAGCTCCTTTTTTAGGGGGATCAAGCTAAATGGAAATTCTGTTGGCTCTATATTTATTTTGAGTTGCATGTAATGCATGTGGCTTCATAGTCACCTCCATTCATGATAATTTGTTGCTAGCTATCCCAATATAGGAATGGCTTTCAGGAATTCTCCTGTAACTACCTGTAGTGATTCCCTAGGCCCTTGACACAAAAGTGTCCCTGGGTCATAGATTAAATGAAATGGGATGTGTAGAATCTCTGTTTGATACCCTTAATCTATAACACCATTATAAATGAACACGTCTGTATATGAAATCATAGTTATAGTTTCTGTACTCCCAAAATAATATTTAATCAATTGGGATAAATAATATATATATGGAGCTCTTGTAGTGTGGTGCCTAGGGCACTTGACAGCTAACCAGAGGCTGGCAGTTCAGACCCACCAGCCACTCCTCAGAAGGAAGGTTGGGCAATCTACTTCCGTAATGATACTGCCTCGGAAACCCAAAGAGGGGTCGCTATGAGTCGGATCTGACTAGATGACACATAACAACAGCAACAACATATGTATACATATGTGTGTATGTGTGTGTATGTATAAATATATGTTTCCCATTGATATTCATTCAGAACTACAGTATATATTTACATATTGCTATCAATTCCAATTCATGATGATTCCACGTGGGTTAGCATGAAACTGTGGTTCATCTAGTTTTCAGTGGCTGACATAGATACCAGTCCTTTCTTCTGAGGTTCCTGTCTTCCTGCACTCAAACTGTGCATTAAACATTTGCACCCCCTGTGGATTCAATATAAGGTATATTAACTAGGCTTTCGGGGTATTTTCCCCTAGGATCTCAACCATTATGCATAATCTGATTATTTACAGGGAAGTGAATCCTGTTTAGCAAAAAATGGATCTTTGGAAACAACATTTATTCCTCAATCAAAAGCTGAGCATTTTATTTCTTATCTCTTTTTTACCTCAATTTCCTTATCAATAATACAGGCACAATGCCACCTTGTCTCCCAGAGAATGTAAAACCTGGTAGTACTATTTTTTCTCAAGGGCATGCCTGTGTAAATACGAGTAGAATCTAACAGAAAAAAAAAAAAAAAAGTATCTTTTGGCCAGTATCACACCCTGAATATCGACAGTAGAAATTAATATATAAGTAAATAAATAAAACTCACTGGCCACTAAAATTGGGACTTGGGTTCTAGTTCTGGCTCTTTCTCCCATGAGTTCTGCTGCCCTGGGAAAGCCACTCTGCCTTTCCATTGGGAGTTTAGCATCAGAATAATGAAGGATTGGAGCATGACTTCTCTAACATCCATTCTAGTTCTTGCAATCTTTTATTCTATAAACAAGCTGACCAAAAACATTCCTTAAAAAATGTTTTAAAAATAATTTTAATTTAATATTCCTAAAGTCAGAGAAAGCAAATTCCTGTGACAGGTCAGACTGTTTAAACCTACTTATTCCTGAAAACAAAACTTTCATATAATAGATAGATCACTCAAGGAGCCATCATTCAAAGTCAGAGAATTTTGGAAAAACCAAAATAACACCTCTGATATTAGCTTTTATATGACTCAGAGCATCACTGACTGAAGAACAGAAGAGATAGGCATAAAACCAAAATATAAGCTGACCATTTTTTCTTCATTATCTACTTTATAAATCTCATAATTAAAGAAAGACATACAGAAAATAAATGAAAACAATTTCCGGTAAACATGATGTATATCCAAGATCCAAATGAATATGAAAATATTTACTTGGAAAATTAAGCTTAATGCCATAAAGACACTGAAATGAAATTTTGAAAAAGATCTGAGAGAAGGTTCCTACTTTGGAGGCACAAACACTTGAATTTGGAATGCAGTTATTTTACTGTGATCTGTACAAGTGATTCATTTACAGCAAGGGCAAGAGAAATTTAAAATATCCAGGCAGTATGTATGTTTAAATGTAACTACCATTTATTTTAAATCATTTCATTCCCTTTTCTGCTTTTTTTTTCCAGCAGCTGTTGCCATTGCTGCATGTTTACACTAATCAATCACCCCCTTGCTCCAATATTTGCAGCAAAATCCAGAACCACAAGCTGCAATGTTATCTATCAACTTATCTTGGCAGCAATCAAGTAAAATCAAATGAAAAGCATTTTATGTTAAGGGGAAAAAGAAGTTGGAGCCACATTTACATTTAAATTTAGCTGTACTGAGTTTGCAAGCTCAAGTTTGGGGATGAAATAGGGGTAAAGTTTTCTGAAGTCTTGGCCTGAGAAACAATTGATATCCACATGACTTCAAAAAGTCTTAAAATTCCAGTCTCATCATGATTTGCCTGTAAAGCCAATTATCCAGCAACATCTCAACTGAAGTTAAAATAAGTTTTTCTTATGCCAACATCCTTATAAGAACATTTTGTGAAAATTTCTTTAATAACTGAGGCTAAGGAATGTACAGTACATTGGTTTTCTCTGTGGATCTGAGAGAAGTTTTTCGAATATTCTTAGTGATATTCTTTGAAACTATATGTAGAGAGAGAGAGAGAGAGAGAGAGAGACTCAAAAGAAGCAAATGATAATACAGATACCAGATAATCCACCAAATATTATACTGAATGCAAAATAATTATTATTCCCTGTTCAAAATAGTTTTTAAAGTATAATTTTTCAATACTTCAAGAAGATAGTGGGCAAATATCGACATATAAATCTTGTCTTCTGTCTTAATATTATGTTTGTTATAAATAGGGTGGAGGAATAGGAAGAAAAATGCCTTGGGCATAAAACCCAGACTCTGAACATCTCTTGGAACCTGTGTGTAAGTGGCTATTGCTGTCTCAATTTACTTCTGCACAATGACTCTGATGCTCAATAAAGAGTGATTTATGAATAGAGTCATTAGAATCCTATGTTCACAGAAGAAAGTAATGCTCCTTCTCTACCGACAATACGAAACTAGTAAAATTCATAGTTCTGATTTTTTAATCATTGCAATCGCTCAAATATCATATCTGTGAAAGCAGGGATAGCATAGTGCCTAAGCCACTTGACTGCTCACCAGAAATCTGGAGGTTCAAACCTACCAGCCACTCCTCAGAAGGAAAGTTGGGCAATCTACTTCCATAGTGATACTGCCTCAGAAACCCAAGGAGGGTTCGCTATGAGTCGGGTCCAACTCTATGGCAAAGAACAACAATGACAACATGGTAGGGCAGTGATTAAGCACTTGGCTGGTAATCAAAATGTCAGTGGTTCAAAACCACCAGCTGCTCCATAGGAGAAAGATGTGTCAGTCTGATTTCATAAAGATTTATAGTCTGGGAAACTCTATGAGGCAGTTCTACTCTGTCATACAGGGTTGCTATGAGTCGAAATCAACTTGAAGGCAATGTTTGATTTTTATTTTATTTATTACTCTACCCTCCTAAGAGCTCTGGTAGCATGGTGCCTAAAGCACTTGACTGGTAACCAGAAGGCTGGTGGTTCAAACCCACCAGCCCCTCCTCTGAAGGAAGGTTGGGCAATCTACTTCCGTAGTGATACAGTCTTGGAAACCAGTCACTATGAGTTGGGGATGACTCAATAGCACATAACAACAACAAC
>NW_006921730.1:1242613-1246507 GCF_000298275.1 Orycteropus afer afer
AGAGTTTTTCTATCACCTCTTGCAACAGATGTAGTCAATCTGATTCCTGTGTACTCCATCTGATGAAGTCCATGTGTATAGCCACTGTTTGTGTTGTTGAAAACAAGTATTTGCAATGAATAAGTCATTGGTCTTGCAAAATTCTATCATGTGATCTTCAGTATTATTTCTGTTACCAAGGCCAAATTTTCCAACTACCAATGATTCTTTCGTTTCCAACTTTTGCATTCCAGTCAACAGTGATAATTAACACTTCTTGATTGCACGTTCGGTCAATTTCAGACTGCAGAAGTTGATAAAAATCTTCAATTTCTTCATCTTTGGCTTTGGTAGTTGGTGCATCAATTTCAATAATCATTTTTGTCTTCCTTGTAAGTATATGGATATTATCCTATCACTGACAACACTGTACTTCAGGACAGAACTTGAAACATCCTTTTTGATAATGAATGCCACATCATTCCTCTTCAAATTGTCATTCCTGGCATAGTAGATCATATGGTTGTCTGATTCAAAATGGCCAAAACCAGTCCATGTCAGCTCACTTAGCTCTGGTAGCATAGTGGCTAAGGCACTTGACTGCTAACCAGAAGGCTGGAGGTTCAAACCCACCAGCCACTCCTCAGAAGGAAGATGGAGCAGTCTACTTCTATAGTGATACTCCCTTGGAAACCCAAGGAGGGGTCGCTATGAGTCGGGTCCGACTAGACGGCACATAACAAGAACAACAACAATCAATAGGATATCAATCTTTATACATGCCATTTCTTTTTTGACAACTTCCAATTTTCCTAGATTCATGTTTCATACATTCCATGTTCCAATTATTAATGGATGTCTGTGGCTGTTTCTTCTCAATTTGAGTTGTGTCACATCAGCACGTGGAAGTCTGAAAAGATTTACTGTATCCATATCATTAAGGTTGGTTCTACTCTGATGAGGCAGCTTTCTCTCAGTCCTATTTTGAGTGCCTTCCGACCCAAAGGGCTGGTCTCCCTGCACTGTCAGACAATGTTTCTAAGCTATTCATAAAGCTGCTCAGTTATGGATCAGTGTTTCTCTGCTGTTCATAAGGTTTTCCCTGGCCAAGTTTTTGAGAAGTGGATGGCCTCTTTCTTCTTCCTAGTTTGTCTCAGTCTATAAGTTGCATTGAATCCTGTGCACCATGTACAACTCAGCTGGTGTTTGAAACACTGGTGGCACAGCCTCACAACTACATGAAAGCCACACAGGTTGACAAACTGCCAGACAAGTTTGTCTCCCTTAGCTGTTGGAAACCTCTCTGCCCTCCCCTTACCTAATTCCTACCTGTATCCTGAGGCTTTTATGGTCCCCGGTGCTCTCCCCCTCCCTTTCCTGGCTCCTGAGGCTGGGGCCTGCCTGCCTCTCGCCCCTTACCTGGATCCAAGTGAATGAGTAAAACAATGTATGAATTAATTAATGAATAAACAAACATCCCAAACTATGTATCAGTCAATAGAAAATGTTATTGCAAAGTAACTTGTATTCATTTATTTGGCAATTTCTTTGTGAATGGTATGAAAGAATCTTTTAAGGAAAACTGATTTCTTATTAATTACCAGTATAGCTCTGGTAGCATAGTGGCTAAGGCACTTGACTGCTAACCAGAAGGCTGGTGGTTCAAACCCACCAGCCACTCCTTGGAAGGAAGATGGGGCAATCTACTTCTGTAGTGATACTGCCTCGGAAACCCAAGGAGGGGTCGCTATGAGTTGGGTCTGACTCAATGGCACATAACAACAACAACAACATAGAAACCTTGAATCTTCCACCCTTCTACAGGAAGGCTGGAAGACAAATCTAAGGGGAATGGAGGCTGAGCTCGGTGCAGAAAGTTGTAGGAATATGTACCAAGGTATCTTCCCTTACTCAATCTCAGTCATTGCTATGCAGCTGGTTTCCAACTTTGGCAAAGATAATGTCCATTCTGCGTAGAGAACACCTTTTTGGCAGAAGTTACCATTTTCAGGCCTAAAAAGAATCCAGGAGACATGTGTAATTATTATTTAAGGAGCTTGGTGGCACAGTGGGTAAGTGCTTGGCTACTAAACAAAGGGTTGGTGGTTTGAACCCATCCAGGAGCTCCATAGGAGAAAGATCTGGTAATCTGCTCACATAAAGATTACACTCTAGAAAACCCTATGGGGTAGTTCCACCTTGTCCCATGTGTTGTTTTCAGCAGCATATTGAGTCAAGGGCACCAAGTAATAGTGCCAACAGTTGCTAGTTGCCTAGAGTCAATTCTAACTCCTGTTGACTCATGTGTGCAAAGTAGAACTGATCCATAGCGTTGTCAAAACTGTGACCTTTCGAAAGGAGATCACCTGGACTCTCTTCTGAGGTACCTCTGGGGAGGTTCAAACTGCCAACATTCCCATTAGCAGTTGAGTGCTTAGCCGTTTGTGCCATCCGGGGACTCTAGGAGATGAATATCTAGCTTATATTAAAGAGTCAGAATTGACTCACTAGCAATCGGTCTGGTTTAAATTTTATATTAAAAAGTATGGTATTTGATTTCTTCCACTAATGAGAGAAGAAAGATGATGAGAAACATACCACTTTAAAAAAATTTAGTATCATATGCAGTTTTGGGTTGATAAACCTGAAGAACAATGACGTGATACATGTAGGATCTAAACATCTGCTTTTTATCTCCTGTTTTAAAGTGTCAAAATGAAAGAGGCTTCTATATTCCTGAATATAATTAAGTACGGATTCTGACAGAAGAGAATTAGTCAATATCAATAGCCAAGCCTCTGCACAGACATCTCTTTATATTGGTAGTATTGGGTATCCCAGTGGCTAGAGACTACCACAAGAGAGGGTAAGTAAAGAGACAGAGAGGATGTCATTGTGAAGAGTGCATTTGCCCCGTGGATAAAATGCTCTTGGAAGGATGAGAACAAAATTCAAATTCACTTAACATTTTCTTGACAGTATTCTCTATCCTTCTCTTTCCTTGCAGCAACGATTTTAGAGATACTCTCTTCAACAAAACGTAAAAGTTCTTCCACGCAATTTTGAAATCTCCACGGAGTACTCACTCAACAAACTTAAGATCAATTCCTGACACCTCCGACTGTAGAGTTTTGCAATGCAAAAGTTTTATTTCTGTAAAAATAAAATTGATGTCTTGAAAAAAAGAACACTCCACAGGCACTACAACTCAAACTCCAATCTTCGGGAGGTCTCTTTTGAGCTCCATGTCCACCTACTCCCACTTGGCTGTCTTTTCCAGCAAGTGGGAGAGATTCCTTCATGCAGGAGGATCAGACTGGTGTCCAGGACTCAGGAAATCACGAACAAACCCGGTGTCCTCATCAACCCAGTCTCATGGCTTCCAGGGCAAGTGTCCCTTTGTCCTCGCCGCTGTGCCTGATACCCAGCTCGGGTTGTTTAGAAAACCAGTCAGCTTTTTCAGTCACAGCATCCCTGCGCCACACGTGCGAAGCACCGTACTTCTTCACCAGCTGGTTTCCCTGGCATTTGAATAAAAGTAAAAATAGAAAACAAAGAGGGAGAAGAAAAATGACAAGCTGAAACCTGCAACTAGAGAGAAGACAAGGTACAGAAAATTGGCTCCAGAATATGAGGCGGGGGTGGGGTATAATGGACTCCTACTGCCATCTAGTGGCTACGTGATATTTGGGGAAAAATAATAAATCAGTCTCCTGGAGGAATGATTTTGTTTTGTTTTGTTTTAGAGGAAAAAATACTTTCATAAATGAGGCAGGGCTATAGTGAAAGAATAAAATAAAACTTTTTGCCTTCGTTCATGCCTTCCACCTTGTTTGGTAAATTGAGGAAGGGTAGAGAGGACCTAGGGAGCTCTGGTAGCATAGGGCCTAAGGGCACTTGACTGCTAACCAGAAG
>NW_006921730.1:1246840-1250329 GCF_000298275.1 Orycteropus afer afer
ACTTATACTAAAAACAAAGTCATTGTTTTTCCAAAATTCAGGTATAGCTTACATGCCGTCTTATGTTTTATCTGGCAACTCTGTTTGACTCCCAATTAAAGATAATTTTTAGCCAAAAATTTAGATGGAAAATCCCTATTTGGACTAAATTTACATATCGTTGTCTGAGAGAAAAATAAATATTAATTTTATCATTATTGCTATCATGATTGTTACAGACATCGATATGATAAACACCAGAAAAATGCAATTAATAATAAAGTTAGTACCTTAGATGCTGAATTAAATAAAGTCCATACTGATCTTTCATTCTGTATACCCATTTATTCTGTGACACATTTCTTTGGAGTAGAAGCTGGTGTGAGGCAGACATGGTTTCTAGTCATTAAAATATACAACAAACTAATAAAAACACATTAGTCTAAATGTTATTACTCAGAGTATATGTATATGAGTAAAGAGTTATACTATGTGTGGAAAATGTGTGTAAAAAGACATTATTCTCCTAGAGTCACTTCTGGTTTATAGTAGCTCCATGTAACAGAGTTGAGCTGCCTCATAGAATTTCCTAGGCTTTCATCTTTATAGGACCAAATTACCAGGTCTCTCTGCCACAGAAGAGGCTGGTGGGTTTGAACCTCCAACTTTTTGGTTAACTGCCAAGTGCTCAACTGTTGTACTACTAGGGTTCCTTATAAAAAGATTTACTGCCTCAGAAAGGGTCTCTTCCCTTACCAGGCAAACAAGACTAAAATAAGATCTCAATATCTTAACAATTTTATTTTTCACCTTTAACATACTTGACCATTTGAAACATCAAATATTTACATTTAGATTTTGACTTTTGATTAGAGCATCTGTCTCATTCACTTTTCTGAAGGACAAGGGTTAAAAGACCCACTGAATAAGGATACCTTGTCAACTGCTGCGAAGATGCTGCGGGTTGAACGATCTCGTGTATTTAGGACAACCTATTCAATTGATGGATGAGGCAAAGTCTTCCAGAATTTACTGCAAATATATCTTGGATGTTGTACAATTGTGGCCATTTTTCAGCTTGTGCCAGTCATCAATAATAATGGAAGAGCTCACTAACATGAGAAACAATAATCTCATTTGGTGTTGAAATCTCCACAGATGCCAGAGTTTTTAGAAGTAAATGATCAACACTCTTTACTGCCCTTTGGTTGCTTGATCTAATACACTGTAAGCTACTAGCTGACTTCCATTTACTTCTTTACTTCTTTTTGTCACATGTAGGACCTGAGGTAGAATACATAAGCCAACCTGCCTCCAGTCTTTCTGTACACTCCTACACAACCACAATATATTAAAATCTTTTGATTGCTGATTGAATCTAGAACAATAACAAACTTTCAGGGCTTAATCATCAAAGTAGTACAAAATACAGTATAGCTTTTCAAAATTAAAAAGTCCAGTGGTACAACTTTGAAATTTCCTGAAATAAGCCAAACGCATTAAAATGCAAATTCTTCCAATTCTTACAGGATGCCTTGGCCCCATATTAAGCAAATTTAACAGTTACTTTAAAAACTAAGAATCTAATACATTGTGCAGTTAAAGGCAGCATGATACAAATTTACTTTGCTTAATATAATAGGCATGTCCTTTCATAATTTTTCAACTTGATTTTTTTTTTCCTAGTGCCTAAGGCACTTGACTGCTAACCAGAAGGCTGGAGGTTCAAACCCACCAGGCACCCCTCGGAAGGAAGATGGGACAATCTATTTCCGTAGTGATACTGCCTTGGAAACCCAAGGAGGGATCGTTATGAGTTGGGTCCGACTCGACGGCACATAACAACAACAATAACATTGGTTCATAATAAAAATTATTAGGTATATTATCTTCATTTCTTTTCCTCCTTCAGTTGCCAGTGATGGCCAACATGTAGTCTTACAGTTAATTCTTCTCCTCGTGGTCATGTGATTAGTGATAATAATAATAAAAGCAAAGAATAGAAAATAGCATTAGATAACAATTGCTTTACATTAATGCTTTCCTTCATTATAATTACTCCCTTTAAACATCAATTTGTACACTTGGGACTTTTCTCAAGCATCTATATAGTTTTCATCTCAATTCATTTCAGGTTATAGATTTAGAATAGTGTTACAGAGCCAATGGAAACATTTCATAAGTGGTAAAATATGTAAAATGAAAAACATAAGATCTGCACTACCAATATCACAGATTTGTGTCAAGGTCAAATGAGATAGTGCTGACTGTAGGAAATACTATTATTATTGGGAGGCACCTCTTCCTGGGTCTCTTGTGTGTCTGCATGTCTTGTGATCAGAGTTACTGACAAATTTTATTCAAATATCTTTTTAAGAAAGTCTTTGGGCAAACAACTTTGGAAGACAGAAATAGTGTCACCCACATAAGCTAAGGAAGATTTGTTGGCTATCATTAAAATAATGATAATGTCTCTTTTAGGACAGAGTTTGAGCAGGATTGGTTGCAACTTCTATAAATGATTGGGGGTTTCCTCAGTGAAATCTAAAACCCACAGCATCCACCTGGCTCCATCCTGAGGGTAAAGGGAACCAAAGCAAATAGGAAGCCTATGCTGCCTTTTGTGCCAGGAGTAATCAAGTTGTCTCTAACCCAGGAATCCCCTGTCTTTTGCCAACATTCGTAAGTCTGTGATTCATAAATTAGCTAGAAAGTAGGGTAAACTCACAGATTCTCATGATTTATGTCATCAATGTGAAATTTTTTATTACCATTCTAAGATAGTATTACTAGATTAGAGAATTACCTTACAAACTGATAATGTGTGTGTATGTGTCTATTTGTGTGCATGTTTGGGTCTGTGTGTACTGGAAGTAGGGAAATGACTGAGTCGTTATTACCCAAGGAAAATCTTGCTAATATAGACTACATTGTGGTATGTGTAAATCCATCTAGTATCTAGGTACCCAGCCTCATCTTTTGTACATTTGTAAAGCTTCTAGAGAGGGAATGCAATGTAGTGGTTGGGCATGCACACTGTGGAATTTAATTGTGCTATGATCCCTGTTCCACTACTTACTTACTGTGAAAATTACTTAACCTTTCTTTGGGGTTAGTAATATATAGGTCGTAGAGTTTCTGTTAAAACCTGTTCAAACAAGCAGATCGAAAGCTTAGTACTCAAACTCACTGCTGTCCAGTTGAACCTGATACATAGTGACCCCTCCTTGGGTTTCTGAGGCAGTATAACTGAGGAAGTAGATTGCCCAACCTTCCTTCCAAGGAGTGGCTGGTGGGTTTAAACCGCCAGCCTTCTGGTTAGCAGTCAAATGCCTTAGGCACTATGCTAGCAGAGCTCCTAAAAGCTTAGTAAGTGTGTTAAATCAAGCAGACCAAATTATTTTCTCAATCTTTTTCACAGAATCACAAAAATCTGAGGGAGACAACATATTAGAGAATTCTTGTATAATGCCTTAATTTTATGAGCTTCAATGGTCTTTTTTTTTTTTC
>NW_006921730.1:1251194-1252815 GCF_000298275.1 Orycteropus afer afer
TTTTTTTGCAAGCCAATCACCGGGTCTTCCTCCTGAGATGCCTCTGGGTGAATTTAAATCTCCAAACTTTCAGTTAACAGCTGAGCTTGTTAATCATTTGCAACACCCAGGACTCTAGGCATGAAGAAGGGGCACCTGTGTTATGCTAAACTCTCTTCTTCAACTGAGGAACCAGCAAATGCTTTAAATTTAGGGGTTGGTTTGTTATTTTGTGCAAATACATGAATGGAATCTCACCCGGATATTGTCAGAATTGATTCACAAACTAGACTGCTCTCACCCCATAGATTCACAAAACCACTTTTTTTCTTCAAAAGCTGTAAAATATGGTGAAGTCAAAGTGGCAAGATTGTTCATGGACAGGTGTGAAGTAATGATGTGGGCCTGTTCTAAAATGCAGAATGCTGAGCCTTTGGCCACTCAGAGAACTCACTTCCTCTGTTCTGGATAAGGGCATATTAATGTGCACTGACTTCCTAACAGCCAGCCACACAGCTGGGAGCAAAACAAATCATCCATTACTGCAAAAATGCTATTGCTAAATGAACCATTTCAAAGTTTTACTCTTAGCACGAACCTTTAGAGTAGAGCATTGAAGAGTGTTGCCCTTCTTAGCACATCGGGAGGGAGACTGAGGCATGAGAAGGTTAAATGAGTTCCTCAAGGTCACCCAGGAAGTCAGCAATTTAACCAGAAATAGTACCCAGGACTCCTGCCTTCTGCACCACAACCCCAACCACTGAACCATGTTTCCTGATGGCAGTGAAGCGTTAGACCACAGCGGTTTGCCAGCAACATCAAATAGCATTTCACCAGTGTAATTTACCTCTTTCGGAATTAAATAATAATACCATTGTACCTTAATCTATCACCTTTCATCCCAGAGGAGCCTAAAGTGCTAAGTGCTTTAGTTATGAGTTTTAGCAGCTTACATATAAATCACTTCACACACCATTAAAATGCAGCTGCCTTGGAGTTAGTATTGGAGCTGTTAAACATAAGTATCCCAACTGTTAAACATTTATTGAGCACCAACAATGTGCTGAATGTTGGAAAGAGGGCACAATTTGAATTAGAGAATTTAGAAACACTAAAGAATGAAGGAAAACTATTTAATATATTGGCTTTTAATATAAATAAAAATCAAGGCAATTAGTGGAACACATTTTTGTTTCTCGGGAACATAATCATCAAGGTGCCTGAAATATTGTCTGGTTCTAATAAGGACCCTGAATACCAGAAATATGTTTACTTGTGTTTTATTGACTATGCAAAGGCATTTGATTATGTGGATCATGACAAATTATGGGCAACATTGAGAAGAATGGGAATTCCCGAATACTTGATTGTACTCATGAGGAACCTGTACCTTGACCAGGAGGCTGTCGTTCGAACAGAACAAGAGGACACTACATGGTTTAAAATCAAAAAGGAAGTGTGTCAGTGTGGTATCCTTTCCCCACACTTATTCAATCCACATGCTGAGGAAATAATCCGAGAAGCTGGACTATATGAAGAAAAACATGGCATCAGGTTTGGAGGAAGAATCATTAACAACCTGAGATATGCAGACGATACAACTTTGCTTGCTGAAAGTGAAGATGACTTGAGGCACTTACTG
>NW_006921730.1:1254543-1267048 GCF_000298275.1 Orycteropus afer afer
TATCTCAGGTTGTTAATGATTCTTCCTCCAATCCTGATGCCACATTTTTCTTCATATGGTCCAGCTTCTCAGATTATTTGATCAGCATATAGATTGAATAAGTGTGGGGAAGGGAGCATATAGTACATAATAATATGATCAATAGAAAAAAAAATAATTTTATGGCAGATGGTTAGCTAGAATTATATTTTTTCAATAACTCCCACATTGTATACTTTAAAATATGGCCTACCATAATAAAACATATGTACCTAGTAGGTGTATAATAGAAATCATCATTAGAATTAATTAGAGTTATTTTCATTTGCTATTTTTACACAACCACCTGAAAAGTCAAAGGGAAATAAAGGACAGTTCAAAGGAACAAAAAGCCCAGATGGGAAGTGAGTTTCTATTGTATGCATCCAGTATTCATGGCTGAGAACATTCTTTGGTTGCTCAGACATCATTTTGTAGCTCTTTGTGCCAAATGCTTGCTTTCAAAAATGAACAAGTTGATCCGGTCTTTGGGGAGAAGGTGACACAGAAACAGCAATGGAATCTATTGAAGCTGCAGACGTGAACCAACAAAGGAATTACAGTGTCCAAATCTCACTACTTGGCAGTAAGAAGAAGAAGCTCTTTTTCCCTCAACAGTACTTTCAGTTATTAAAATTAAAATGAATAGAGAAATAAATTAAAAATGAAATAAAAAATCCAGTTTTATCTTTTTGTGTTTGTTTACCCTTGGGATCACTGTGGCTGTCATTTCAGTAAGTTTCATATACACAGCTAATAAAATTTCCCTAAAGGAGGCAGATCTGAGTGAAAGAACTAGCCATGAGAAATAAAGTTTTATTGTTTTCAAATACCTATTGTACCTTGAGGGAGCTCTGGTTGTGTAGCGGTTAACACATTCTGCTGGAAACCAAAAGGTCTGCAGTTCAAACCCACCAAGCTCTCTGCAGGAAAAAGATGAGGCTGTCTGCTTCTTTAAAGAGTTACTGCCTTGGAAACCCTGTGAGGCAGTTCTATCCTGTCCTGTAGGGTCTCTATGAGTTGGAATCAACTGAACAGCAGTGGGTTTATTGTACCTTGAGTTAATAGAAGGACTATTGTGGATTAATAGAATAGCTTTAAATAATTTGAATACTTTTAATTAAAGTATTATTTTCAGATCTTAATTTTTCAAAATATATGTAGGGTTAAGATACATGTTTATGTGTGAATTTAATTGGGGAAAAACTGGCTTAGCTGAGCAAAAGTAAAAAAGTCTCCAAAATGTAAGATGACAAGGTGCTCATCGTGATTGATCCACATGATGCAACTGCTAAGAAGGTGGAAGACATTCTTAGGCTGCAGTCAGTTATCCATTTGTTCAACATCGTTTATCAAGTCTCTAGCTTGTGCCAGAATAAGGGAAAGGCAGTGATGAATAACACTTGTCCTTGTCTCAAGGAACTTAGCATTTAGTGGGAAAAAAAAAGATGTGAAAACAAATAAAGGGAGAAGTAAAATTGACATTCAATGTGATATGTACCAAAATCAAAGTTAAACATGTATGTGTTTAACAGATCTGTCCTGGAGGAAGTGCAGCCAGAATGCTCCTTGGAAGCAAGAATGGCCAGACTTCGTCTCACCTATTTTGGTCATGTTGTAAGAAGGGACCATTCCCTGGAGAAGGATGTCATGCTTGGTAGGGTGGAGGGTCGACGAAAGAGGGGGAGGCCTTCAACAAGATGGATTGATACAGTGGCTGCGATGATGGGCTCGAGTATAGCAGGGATTGTGGGGCTGGTGAGGGATCGGGCAGTGTTTCGTTCTGCTGTGCGTGGGGTCGCTATGAGTCGGAAACAACTCGACGGCACTTAACAACAACAACAACATATATGATACACACACACACACACATATAGTGACATTTAAGAACAGAAGAACAGAAGACAGAAGAAGGAATAAACCAAACAAACAACAAAAAAACACTGCTCTCGAGTCAATTTGACTCACAGCGAACCCTCCTTGGGTTTCTGAGGCGTTATCACTACCAGAAATAGATTGCTCAGCCTTCCTTCCGAGTAGTAGTTGATGGGTTTGAACCTCCAGTCTTCTGGTTAGCAGTCTAATGCCTTAGGCACTATGCCACCAAAGCTCCCAAAGAAAGACTAGAGAAGAAATATAAAATAAGATGTTGAAATTCTAAGGAAATTTGGATGCAGAATATCTAAGAATTGGAGTGATAATTCTACATTTCTACTTAATGTTGGTCAAGTCACAACTGGACCAATCAAATTGTGACCAGAGGAGACCAATACGTAACTGGAGGCATTTCTACACATGATTTGAAACCCTCACAACATCGGGTCAATGGGAATGTTGAATTGTAAAGGAAAAAAAGGAAACGAGCATCTGTGTTATCCTCAGGTATTTAAAGATTCTCATGTAAAATAGAGAATAGTGTCCTACATAGCTTCAAAAAAACAAGATAAAGAAAAATGTTGGGGAGAAATTACAAAGAAGCATATGTGGGCTTGACACACGTGCTGACTTCCAACAACTAGAACTGTTCTCAAGTACAATGAGCTGTTGCCATGAATGGGGGTATTGAAGATGAAAGTTATTGACAGAGTTGTTGAGGAATTTAACCATCATATAGAGTGTATTAACTGAAATCTAATGGTCATTCTCTCTCCTGGGAGTCTGTATAAAATCATTTAAAACTAGACTGTACAACAGTGGGCTTGGCTTACTTTACAAATATACTATTAATATTAGGTTAGGTTCTGATTTTCTGTCAAGGCTTCAAAGCTGAGGGCATTGGATGATACATGCTCACAGACTATCCTCATAGGATTTTCTAAGAAATGGTCAAAATCACCCCTGGCACTCTTAGCCCAGATCCACCTCTATCTTATGTAAGGAAAGGTGAGAATTTTAGGAGAGATTAACCAGACAGAAAAGAATGTTGGAAAGGAATGTGTAAAAATGAAGAATGCTGTGACATTTTCCTTCCTGTGGTGGAAGGCCAGGGGATACATCTCTAGAATTCTAAGTTAAGTGAGAACGGGCAGCAAGGTAACCTCTAAAAAAATAAACTGGATGCAATACTGACTTCCTCACTTAATATTTTTTTGAGCCTGGAAACTGTACTGGATGCCACCATAGGACTAAGTTTCCATATGGCAAGAAAAGTCTTTGAGAAATTTAACATGTGTTCCTTGGATTTGGGGATTATGATGATTTGTGTATAACTTTGGCCTTAAAGCAAGGAAGGAGGAGAGCTGTGTGAATGGCATGCATTTACAGAGTTTATAGGAAAAGTTACATCCAAGTAGATACTCCAAAAGAGAACCAGGCTGGGGTTTTATGAGATAATCTTGCCTAGAGGGCTTCCTGCTGATGTGAGAGGGCCCAGGGTAAATGCCTGGGCTGGAGTTGAAGGATAATTGGGTTCCAGGATAGAGATCCTCAGAAGGGGATGAAAGGTCTCAAGAGTAGAGAGTGTTTCTTAAGAACCGACAGACATTCTCCAGGAGAGATTGCAGCGTGACAGAGACCAGTAAACTCACATATTATGAACAGAGTAATATTTTACCTCTTCCTCTAATCTTTTCTGTTGTACCCATATCGTGGAGTCTGAAACAGAAGAGCAAATGGGAGGAAGAGTTGAAGCAAGGAAAACTAAAAGAACCACAGTTGCCCCCCTTCCGTATCACGCATCTGGGAAGACTTGAATCAAGGCTGAGCTGAGGAGAGGGAGAACCCTGAATGAACTGCATGGAGGACAGAATTTTTTATTGTTTTAGACTGTACTGGAGTCTATAATTTTAAAATGACAGTGTATTAATGAACACAATCTGATGCTAGCAGAAAGGTTGGTAGTTCGAGTCTATCCAGTGGCACATTGAAAAAATGCCTGATGATTTGCTTTTGAAAAAATCAGCCATTGAAAACCCTGTGGAGGACTCTGACATACATACAGTCACCATGAGTTGGAATCAACTACACGGCAATTGGAGTAGTGTCCTAAAACCAGGAAAGGTAGGTCAACAGCCCAAGATATCCTCAAGCAGTGGACAATGGAGTTTCAATGTACTTTACTGAAGACAACAGTGAAAAAAGGGAGAGTTCTTCTCTGAATGCATTCCTAAATCCAGTGCACTTAAAAAAACTTTAGAAAATCAATATATCCTGTCAAAATCAGCTCCATACATTTCATTTATTCAGAAAACCAAACCAAACCCATTGCCGTCAAGTCAGAGCCGACTCATAGCGACCCCTCCTTGAGTTTCCGAGGTGGTATCACTACAGAAGTAGATTACCCAACCTTCCCTCCAAGGAGTGGCTGGTGAGTTTGAACCGCCAGCCTTCTGGTTAGCAGTCAAGTGCCTTAGGCACTAAGCCACCAGAGCTTATTTATTTATTCAAAATATTCCTATAATTTCCAGCATGTTGTTGTTATGTGCTGTCAAGTCGGACCCGACTCATAGCAACCCCTCCTTGGGTTTCCTAGGCAGTATGACTACAGAAGTAGATTGCCCAACCTTCCTTCCTAGAAGTGGCTAGTGGGTTTAAACCACCAGCCTTCTGGTTAGCAGTCAACTGCCTTAGGCATTATGCTAGCATAGTCCACAAAATTTTGTAGCAAATTTTAAGTAAATTCTAAATTAGATTTATAATATACTAAAAGAAATGCATATATGTTTGTATTTTGAGCTTCCTTATAAATGGAAATAGCACATAGCAATGATGGGGATCAGAAAATCAGAGAGAGAAAGGAGAGAGGTCAAATAGGGATGGCAATTAAGTAATTAGTAGCTCTGAATCTAACAAACTTCACTCTTCTTTGCAATGAAAAGCAGCAGGATGAACTTTCATTTCTTGGAAACGTTAACTGGTGATGTTGGTTCTTGTGAGCACATTGACTGTATCCACTGTGAAGTTTGTCTACAAAGCACCGTAGGAGCCAATACTTGATTATGCTACAATCCTGTATCACTTGGGATGACTTGGTAATATACATCCTGTTCAGAACTATTTCCTAGAAGCTTTTTATTGAGTATCACAAAATCCACACTGTGCGTACAATTTACAATCTATCAAAGAAGAAGAGAACATATTACACTTACTGTTATGGGGAAGAGTTTCAGTCAGCATCCCCACTACAATGTGTTATCAGCAGTCTCCTATAGGACTGTGCTGAGAACGATTCTATAATCACACCAGGGTGCAGCAGTGTACCATGAGCAATTAGCAACATGTGTGAAGAACAAGGAGAAGGAAAAGGTGGCAAGTGGGCCATGTATTTGCCGTCCCTGAATTAAAGCCTTGTTTTCCATTCACTGTAGCGACTGATACTGAGGTAAGTGTAAGATGCTGATTCACATTGAAACAGAAAAGTATGCTTTGAAAACAGACAAGTAACAAGTCATTTCATAATACCCAAATGACATCTTAACTTTTGATCTTGTTACTTGTCTAACTATGAATCCAATGTCAGCAGCATGTTTCTAGAGGGGGGTAGGATGCATAGAATAGAAAAATGAACAGTTGAAGAATTACACATTGTAAGCTTGTAGGTGGGCAGTGTGTAGGATGTGCAGACAAATGCTGATGAGGCCACCATTGATCCCAGCTTTCTTGAGAAAAAAAGAATAAAAGCACACACCACACAGCCTCTTTGTTATGGTTACTGAGTGTCCCTCTGATAGGAATATACCACAAATGGGATGGCCTTAACAAACAGGAGTTTATTCTCTTACAGTTTGGGAGGCTGTAAGTCCAAGTTCAAAGTGTCAGGCTCTAGGGGCTGGGTGAAAGCTCTGACTTTAGCTCCCGACCCATTGAAGCTAGAGGCGTCTCTTCACTCAGCCAGCTGCTAGCTGCTGAGGCTAACAAGCCCAATGTCAACAAATAAAATGGCACAGTCCCAATGTTACCAAACCACACGTCAGGCCATTAATTTAAGTCTATTGTAAGTCCCAAGCTTGGCAGAGCATGGCAGGCTGCTGAACAATGACATGGCTACATGCAGGGTTCAAGGTGCCATAAGCTAGAGACTATCCCCAAGGCTTCTCCTTACGTACAGCAAGAAGACCACATCCCAAAGGCAGCTACTCAGCTGCTTGTGGTAGATTCCACCATGGAGTTGATTACCAGTCTCATCATGGGGAATAACTACCACCAGCTGCCCAGCCACTCAACAAGGCCCAAACAAGTTGACATACAAATTTAACTACCATACTCATATAAAATAAGTTTATGGACTTTTCCATAAGAAATAATGATGCAGCCTTCAACTGACTTCAAGTACTTTATTGAAAAATTTGGATGATCAAAACATGCAAGCTAGATATATAAAAAGACGAAAATCAATAATTGAAATTTTAATAACAAACTAGGAGATGGAGAAGTGAATTAGAAAGCTAAGAGCAATCATATCAAAAAAGAAAGGGGGAATTTTCATGAGTTTTTGAGTACTAGGTAGACTTTGTCTAAGAGGAATGCAGCAGATAGGGTATCTCAGGTGACGGTCCAGACTGAACAAAGCTTTGGAGGTAAGAATGATGTCCCCAGTGGTTGTTGGTCAGTACTGTTGACTTGTTTTTGACTCCCAACAACTCCATGTGACAGAAAAGAACTTCTAAGCTGCAATCTTCACAGAGCCAGATTGCCAAGTCTTTCTCCTAAGGATGCATTGGATGGGTTTGAACTGCCAACCTTTTGGACAACAGCTGAATGCTTAACCACCACTAGGGCCATTGTACTCCCAAATCAACAGAGCATGAAAAGTAGAGACGAGATTAAGAGAAAGACTGAGCCAATACGACCATATAGAGAAGCAGGTCTGAGTACTTCATTCTGTAATCAGAAATATAAACTAGTCTGAATGTGATATTCTGATTTCAAGCTCAGGCTCTTAGGGAATAATGTCTGTGCCTTTTATGTATGTGTGTATTTAGCTAAATTAAGCATGGGGCACTCTGCACAGATGGGCACTTGATAAATTTCTTTCTTGGTTGTTCCTTCACTCCTGCTTTATACAAAAGAAGTGAATGATTACAGCTTTTTTCCCTCTTTCCCAGCAGTCTCACAGTGTGGGAGTAGAGAGTTCCTCTCATTGCCATTCCCTCTCCCCAGGATAAAGGAGAGCAAATGACCTGAGCCATAACAAATATTAGCCCAGGTATATTACTACGTGTTCTCAAGGGAGCGGAGACTAAATAAATCTACCATGTGGCTTTTGGAGTCATGATATAGTCTGGAGCAATGCTCAAAAGGGCTTCATTTCAGAATGCTTCCGCAGAATGTGCCCATGATTAAACTCGGTGCTAACATATAAAATGAAGGAATCCTACACTCAGAAATTAATATTTTGCTGGAGTAAAGTACCACAGTCATATCTGGAAAGCATTTAAATACCTTTCATTAAGTGTCCTGTTTTAAAGCATGTAAGAGCTTTATGTTGTTGTTGTTGTT
This sequence comes from Orycteropus afer afer, assembly GCF_000298275.1. Classification (NCBI taxonomy): domain Eukaryota; kingdom Metazoa; phylum Chordata; class Mammalia; order Tubulidentata; family Orycteropodidae; genus Orycteropus; species Orycteropus afer. The sequence goes on from NW_006921730.1 coordinate 1,261,999, forward strand.
ATATGCCGTCGAGTCGGACCCGACTCATAGCGACCCCTCCTTGGGTTTCCGAGGCAGTATCACTACGGAAGTAGATTGCCCCATCCTCCCTTCCAAGGAGTGGCTGGTGGGTTTGAACCGCCAGCCTTCCGGTTAGCAGTCAAGTGTCTTAGCCACTATGCTACCAGAGCTCCCAAGAGCTTTATAGTCGTTGCTATTGCTAACAAAATTTTTACTAAAAAGAAAAAGAAAAGTATGAGCAGATGGGTATCTCTAGAGTAAGGTGACAGACTCAACAATCCCCTTGAGGGGAGACCAACAACATTTTTCATAAAGGGCCAGATAATAAATATTTTAAACTTTGTGTATATATAGTCTCTTCCACAATTTCTCAACTCTGCCATGTGAAAGCAACCACAGACAATATATAAATGAACAAGTGTTACTGATTCTAATAAAAATTTATTTATGGAAACAAATATTTTAATTTTAAGTAATGTTCACAGGTTTTGAAATATTCTTCTTTTGTTTAGTTTTTTTCTCAGCCATTTAAAAATGTAACAGCCACAGTTAACTTTTAGAGGCTGGGAAAGAGTGCTCTAATTCAGGCTACGGGTATAAACTGTTTTTTTAAACCAGTAACATTCAGGTTTACATTCTCAATCATTCTCCACATGCTCCTAGATTAATTATTTTCTTTGGCCTCTGAACAAGCTCTACCTTTTTTTTTTTTGAAAAGGGTGATCTTGAGCAGGGGCATGACAGGAAAGACACTAAAAATTGGAGCATGGTGTTTGAATTCCTGGCCATCTGGTCAGCACTAAATGGTCAATCACCCATCTAAAGGGTGAACAGACATTTCCTTTACAATAATTCTAGCAACAAACATACTTAAAACTGGTAAACTGGCTTTCATATATGGCTTTGCATGAGATAAACAACACAGTTTTGTTTTACAAAGATAAACTCTGTGAACCACTCTATTCCAACCCAGGTGCCAGGTTATTCTTTAATATATGTGGCAGAGCTAGATTTTGCCCTCATATACAGAAGAAGACAATCTTTCTATAGTCATTTAAATAACTAGTATGTTTTAAGCCCCCTACTATACAATACATGAGTTGCCATGAATCAGAATCAACACAGCAATGTTTTGTTTTTTATTTTTTTAAGCATCAGTAATTTTACAAAGTGTATTTGTTTTATACCTCATAAGATCCTCATATTGAGCACCATTATTAAGACTGTTCTGTAGATGACTAAGGTGAGACTTAGAAGTGTTATATGCAATTTGCTCAAGCTAGCAAGTAACAGAAACATTATTCAAACTCATGCCCTCTGGCCCAATTGCACTATGTTGACTCCTTGGGGATTTGTAACATGAACGCATTATAAGTTACACCACTATCTGAGGATTTGGGGACTTGAGGTTTCCAGAAACCAACTGAGAACCAAGAGGTAAATTAACAAGGCTTGTAAACAACCCCAATAAATGTCAATGTTCAGCAATTTTACATCTTACATTTTCTTGACAGGATTTCTATCAGCCATCACTCAGATATCGCCTACTTTTACTAGAGACATCATTTTAATCAGTTAGGTTGTCTATTTTTCCAGTCCCAAAAACACATTAAAAAAGAATTTAGAGACATCTTGTGGAATAGCTGAATTGATAGCTTAACAACTAGAAAGAAACAAAAAAATAATAATTAGGATATAAGAATGACAAATACATAGCTGTAATCATTCAGTGTAGCGTCTTCACACATTTTCAAATTGTGGTGCAATAGTTAACTTTTAAGGTTCAAATGAGAAATCAAGAAATATTTAAACTTTACTCAGCATACTCTGCAAGGTAGTTTGTAAAATAAAATATTTGGCAATTGTTTTACCAAAATTAGTTTAAGATGTTAAAGAAAATTTGACAGTTTAAAAGGATATATATCAGTAACAGACAAATCTTATTCTACTGCCAAGCAACACCAGGCATTCTTTACATATGGGCAGATCTGGACCAGGAAACCTCAAGTAACTTAGTAAGTATCCAGGACACATGTAGGGCTGTCTGAAAAGGCCATGTATATGTTCGATAATGCTCAGTATATCTTCGACAATACGCAGAGGTGAGGCAGACGAACTCATCAACAAAAAAGATCAGTACTTGGAGCTATCATGCAAAAGGAAAGATGTGAATTCAGATCCAGGAAAGGGTCAAAGGTCAACTTGCAGAAAAATTGTCAATCATGGTTTAAAGTTGGAAGGTTGAAGCAGAAAAAGGGAAAACTGGGCAATGGAAAATTCAAGAAATGTCTCAAAGAAACAAATGAATAATAATAAAAAAAAAAATTTTCCAATGAGATCATTTCACCTTAGGTGAAAGCCAAATGGAGCCTTTCCTGGTAAAGGACTCACTATCACTATCACTATCACTATCACTATCACTATCAAAGGATAGTGAGTTTGGGTTTTTGTTGGGTTTTTTTGTTTGTTTATTTATCTTAAGCTTAGCTTGCTAAGATTTACTTGTGTTTATTAGCAAAGAAAAGAGTTACTGAGAAGTCCTTAAATTTCTTTACAATATGCTTCCACTAAATTTTTCTAATTACTTTTACAGCCCTTGTCCATGAGGTTTTCTACTAGCTCCTTCTCCACCTATCTGCATTCTGACCTTCTCCAGTCCTAAAGAAATGGTCATATCCAGCCTGACTAGTATCTCTCTTTTTTGCTCTTGATTGGAATGAAAGACCAGAAAAAAAAAATGATATCTACACTTTGAAGCAATCTTTGTGCATGGTTCAGTTATTTATTTAAAAAAATAATAATAATTATAAGGGTATTAAAGCATTGAAATGCACTGCATTGAGTTTTAGTAATTCACCAATTACTTTATTGGACAAATAAAATATAAGTTCCATGAATGCTGGTACCCTGTCTGACTTTCTGCCTTGTTGATGACTATCTCAACATCACCTATAAGATATGAAATGAACAAATGGATAAATGAAAGTACATTAAATTAATGAGTAAATGTCTTTAATATCATGTCTCATCTTCATAACACTCCTTGAGATATATGCCATATGTATATGATTAATTAAACTTATGAAGACATATTAAACATATTAAGGCACAAGAAACAAAATTTTTATGTTCTTCTCTTCTTCATAGAGAAATGACAATTTTCTTAATATTCAAGAATAATTAAATAAAATTATTTTAATGTCAAAATGGAACACTTAAACACGAATCATAAAAATAGATAGTGAAAATTCTATGTATATGCATGATATCTGTCAGGTAATCTTTTTAATAGAACTAAGGAAAAAAAGAAAAAAAGATTGTCCTGGAGTTGAGTTTGACTCATGGAGATCCCTTATGTGTTGTAGTAGGACTGTGCTCCGTAAGGTTTTCAACAACTGACTTCCAGAAGCAGACCTTCCGGAAGAAAGAAAGCCTTTGAACCTCTAACCTTTCAGAGAGCAGCTGAGCAGGGTAACCACCCAGGGACTCCTTTAATATACCTATTACTCAATTAAACAAAGAACCAGTATAAATGAGAAGGCAGAAGTACCAACTCTGGAGCCAGACTTCTTTGGTTCATACTCACTTCTGCCACCAGTTGGCGATGGAAAATTTAAAATCTCTGGCCCTTTGTTTTTCACTTGAAAACAGGGATAGTAATTATTGTGGGCACTTAAATGATTGTGCTTGTCATTTGCTTATCATCTTTCACCCTAAATCTACTCTTTTTTGATACGTGGGAGGGACTCTGCAAACAAGATTTCCCAGACTCCTTTGCCAGTGGCCAGCTTGTTCGTTTCTGCCTATAGGAGGCACAAGAAGTAGATTGGAAGGTAGGAGAAAGAAGAAAGACTTCTTTCCTGTTTCTTGCTAGTTTTGTCAGTATTATTTGTGGAAGTTTTCTCCAGCCTCAAGGTTATTTCAGCACACCAGCCCTCTGAAGGTCGTGACAGTCAGAACATGCCTTTGTCTTAGAGAACTGAGCATTGGTTCTACCGGCTGTTTCTCAAATTCACAAGATGTCAGCAGCACTCAAGTAACACCTCCCCTTTAAAAATTGGAACACTCTTTGGGGATCTACTAGATTCTGATAACCCCAAACTCTTTTGTTCCTCCAACTGAGGGGAGTAGAGCATCATGTAGTTATTATCTCTGAATATTTCCTTTCGGGTCCCATAGTCCTCCAACATGTGTAAACTAATTCCCTATATTGAACTGTCTTTATCTGAATGCCTAGTGTTGTTACTGACTAGTCCCTGACATATAATAAGTGGATATTAGTAAACTTCTTTGAATAGTGCATGGCACATAGTAAGTCCTGAATAACTATTCACATCATTATTAGCATGTGGCTGATCTACTTATCAGGACAAGAGCACTGAGTCTGATCCCAGTCCCCATAGTCAGAAGAAAAGTAGCTGAGATCAAAAGAAAAGTGAAAAATAATTAAGCAAGCCCTGTGAATGAAACACACTACTTTACAACCAGAAAAATAGCATGTAGTAAACATGAATTAAACATTTACAAAACGAGTAAAAAGAGAATAGATAAATAAATATTTCCCTTAATCCCTCGTAGAAGTGCTTCTCCAGCTCTCTGTGGTAACAGAACACTTATGTTTAATTTCCAGGCTATTATAGATGTCCTGAGAATGGTCAAAAGCAACTCACGGCACCAATGAACAAGCAAATGAATTAAATACAGGCAAACTTTTCTATATTCTGGTCAATAAATAAGACAACCAATCATTCCACCAAAACAAACCAAACTCACTGCTGTTGAGTCTATTTGACTCGTAGCGACCTCTCCTTGGGTTTCTGAGGCCGTATCTCTACGGAAGTAAATTGCCCAATCTTCCTTCTGAGGAGTGGCTGGGTTTGAACTGCCAGCCTACTGGTTAGTGGTCAAATGCCTTAGGCACTATGCCACCAGAGCTGCTAACCAATCATTGGACTACCATAAAAATTTTGAAACCCTTATTCTCAATTTCTATACTTACCTTTTTGGGGACTGGTATCCAATAGCCTGAAATGGACCAGAACATACTTTG
>NW_006921730.1:1267634-1270536 GCF_000298275.1 Orycteropus afer afer
TACACACACACACACAAAGCCTTGTAATATATTGGAGAACATGCTTACACTGAAGAATCCCTTTAATAGGTCATTTGAGAAAAATGAAGGCCCACGGATAATTTTACTATATTTTTGCATCAGGGTGAAAAAGTCTTCATCTCAATTTCCTTTCCCCAAACAAGAACTGCTAGCCATTCTATGATATACCTTATCCTTCATTGGCTCTATTACTTTTAGCATAGGATACCTTATACTTATAAAACTCATCTTCTGTTCCCCACCTAGTCATTCTTCCAAGCTCAAACCATATGTCACCAATCCATGAGGTTTCTCTAATCCCTTGTTATTGTTAGGTGCTGTTGAGTCAGTTCTAACCCATAATGACCCTGTGTACAACAGAAGAAAACATTGGCTGGTTCTGCACTATCTCCACAATCCTTGCTATGCTTGAGCCTATCGTTGTTTGTAGTCACTGTGCCAGTTTATCTCATTGAGGTTCTTCCTTTTTTGCTGACCCTCTACTTTACCAAGCATGATATCCTTCTTCAGGGAATGGTCCTTTTTGATAACATGGTCAAAGTAGTTGAGATGCAGTCTGGCCATTCTCACATCTAAGGAGTATTCCAGCTGCACTTCCTCCAGGACAGATTTGTTTGTTTTTCTGGTTGCCCACAGTATTTTCAGTACTCTTCACCAACACCACAGGTCAAAGGCATCCACACTAGTTTGGTCTTCCTTATTCATTTTCTAGCTTCCACATGTGTATGAGAGTATTGAAAATACCATGGCTCTGATTCCTTGTTTTTGTTGTTGTTATGTGCCGTCAAGTCAGACCTGACTCATAGCGACCTCTCCTTGGGTTTCCGAGGCAGTATCACTATGGGAGTAGATTGCCCCATCTTCCTTCCAAGGAGTGGCTGGTGGGTTTGAACTGCAATCCTTCTGGTTAGCAGTCAAGTGTCTTAGGCACTACACTACCAGAGCTCCTTCTGATCTCTTAGTGATCTCTATGTGCCCCCAGATACTTGGCATATACTTCCTGGTACTATAGATGTTTTCAGGCATGGCTTCTCTTCTTTAAAGATCATTACCTCTTGGAGGAAGTTTTCTAAAACTCTGTGCCCTCCTAAGAAACTGTATGTGATGGTCTTACATAAAGGCATTCTCTAAATACAATTTTTTTTTCAGCCTAAAAGAATGCAATGAGCTTCCTTTGTTCATAGAGGAAGGCATGGAAAGGAGGAATCATTTAGTTATTGGGTGCTGTCAACTCCAATCCACAGCAAACCCAGGTGATGGAGCAGAATATAGACTTACATGGTTTTCTTGACTGAAATCTTTACAAAAGCAAATTGCCATGTCTTTCTCCCCAACCAAGTGACTGTGTTGGCTCTACTGCCCAACTTTTTGGTTAGCAGCCAAATACTTAATCATCACGCTATCAGAGTTCTTTGAAGGAATCATAATACACTCCTAATTTGGAGACCACCATACTGATTTATTAAATCCAAAAGATGGTGAGAAAAAGCCTAGTAAAGTATTTTAAAATCTTTGCATGAAAGATTATATATAAGATATAATGAAATATTTCTAATTAAAAAGGAGCAGAGTCATTTCAGTCATTTTTTTCCCATTGCATGATTGGACTATATTTCTTTTTGTTGTTAAGTTTTCAAAGTTTCATATACATTTTCGTTATTAAAGTCTTATTGGATTTATGACTTCCAAAAATATTCTCCCAGTTAATGCTTGTCTTTCACTTTTTTTTTGGTGGAAAAAACTTTTGATAAACAAAAAGTTTTTAATTCTTATGAAGTTCCATTTATACATTTTATCATGTCCAGTTTGTGTTTTGGTTAGTATATTAGATAATCCATTGTTCTTCATTGACTATGTAGTGCCTGGGGTCTTAAAAGATTGCAAGCAGCCATCCAAGGTACAACAATTGTTCTTTATTCACACGGACCAACAGAGGAAGAAGGAGAATTAAGAATAAGAGGAGGAAATGGAACATGTGGCTAATTGCCTCCATGAACTGCCTCTTTGCTGTGAGACCAGAACTGGATGGTGTCTGGCTACTATTACTGAACATTTTGATTAAAGATTCTTTAGAATAATATTGGTCAAAAAGGGAAAAATGCAAAACAGAATTTCAAATTTTCATGGAATCTAGAATTTCTGGAGCCATGAGTCTGGATGAAGCTCTGAAACTAGTGCCTTGAGATAATCTTTAAAATTTAAACGTTAAATCAAAAATATTCTCTGAAGTAATCTTAAAATGAAATAGTAGTTTAGCTTAACTAATAAAGGATCTTTGCCTCGGGCATTGTTCACTTTTAAGATCTATCAACATTAGATCAAATGGAGGACAGCAAGTCAAAAGTTTAGATAGAAAACTTGGTAGTCAGTGAGTTTAATGTTAATAGGGAAAGAACAATTCAAAAATGGGGGTGAAATTGGTTACATAAGTCAAATAATATAATCAGTGTTACCAAATTTAACATGTAGAAATTGTTGAATCGGTGTATGTTGTGTTACATACACAACAAAAACAAAATAAAGTATAAAAAAAATAAATAGAGAAGAGTCATGATGTAAGAATTTGCAGTAGTCTAAATAATATAATTAAAGAATTATGGCTTCATGTTTAAGTATAATTGTAACAGAAATAAAAATGTTCAGTTTTGTATTAGAAAATATAGTAAAATGATTTATCTAAATGGAAACTAACCAGTAATAACTGGTGACTTTTCAAGATTTTTCTTTAGGCATTTTGAATATTTAAATCTTCTTCAGCCAAAATAGTACCTAAAACCTGAAAATTTCATTAAGTATAAAGAAAGGAGTCACCAAACAAGATGAAGCGTAATGCAGTTCCTATCTAAATTATTTAAAATTCCTTGATCTTACCTAATAATTT
>NW_006921730.1:1271626-1277046 GCF_000298275.1 Orycteropus afer afer
TGTAGGTGAAGTTTGAACAATAAATTATTATTATTACATCCTCTAGAGAGAAGAAAGTTATAGGAAGTGCCCCCAGACCCACTCGATGCCAGACGTGCATTTGTAAAAGCGGGCGTAACCAAAAAACCAAACCAAACTCACTGCCCTCGAGTTGGACTTGACTCATAGCAACCCCTCCTTGTGTATCCAAGGTGGTATCACTATGGAAGTACATTGCCCAATCTTTCTTCTGAGGAGTAGCTGGTGGGTTTGAACTGCCAGCCTTCTGGTTAGCAGTCAAATACCTTAGGCACTACACCACCAGATCTCCTAAAAGTGGGCATAGAGGACATTATTTTTTCCCAGTTTATCAGGCTTGTGAGCCTAATGGCATATCCCTAGCCTCGCTAAGTGAATATCGTTATCAAGAACATAGATAATATCACAAAGACAGAATCTCTGATGACATCTCAGCCTCTGAGTTCCATCTGTGCCAATAACTTTAACTGAAGGGATTGTCTTTTGCCAAAAGTTTGGTGTCTAATGCAACTATAATATACTTTGTCTCTAACTTTATCATAGCAGTGACAGCAGTCTGTAAACAGTATTTTCAGTTTACTCATTCAATAAATATGCTAAGTGCTAAAAATAAATGAATAGTCATGTAGAAGAGAGAAGGCTTTCTGAATGTTTCAAGGAGTATTTACAAAGTATTTAGTAGAGATGTATACAATGTATACTGGTAGTACAAAGTAAGAGTGACCAATTTCCCATAGCATGAGGAGAGATCTTGGAAAGGGAAGATAGAGACAATTTTTGAGGTGAGTGGAGTTCCCAAACAGACTATTGAATAGATAGTAATAGGAAGAACTTCTAGTTAGAGGGAACAAAATGGCCACAAAAAAATGTCATGAAACAGCATAATGTGAGCAGAGAACCTTAAGAGCAAATTGAAGGGTCTATCATGCCATTCAATAGTGGTATAATAGTGCTCCGGTGGTGCAGTGGTTAAGGCAGTTGGCTGCTAACCAAAAGGTCATTGTTTCTGATCCTACCAGCCACCCTGGGAGAAAAAATGAACCAGTGTGCTTCTGTAAAGATTTACAGCTTTGGAAACCATATGGGGGTAGTTAGGAGCCAGAAAGTATTCAACGGCAGTGAGTTTGGTTTTTATTACACCATTCAATAATCTTGGGATTTATGCTGTAAGCTACCAGATGCCACAAATGCTTTTATAAAGCAATGGAAAAATATAATCATATTTATCTCTTGGTGAGATCACTGAAACATACAGAATGCATTAAGTCACACCAGGTTAAAGGTAGATTGAGTGGCTAGGAGACTCTTGTGATAAACAAAGCCTGAACTGCACAGGTGAAAGAGTGTGAAAGGAAGGAACTAATATGAAGAGCAGTGGAAAGGGACAGGGAAGATTTCTGGGAAGAGAGAAGGTTGTTTCAAAAGGTATTAAGGTGAGAAATGGAGTCCCTAGGTGGTGCAAATGGTTGAAAAGCTCAGTTGTTAACCAGCAGGTTTGAAGTTCAAGTCCACCCACATGCACCTAGGATCAAAGACCTCAAGATCAATTTCAAAAATATCAGTGACTGAAAACCTTATGGAGCACAGTAATTCTCTGGTGCACATGAGTTTACCATGAGTCAGACTCTGGTGGCAACTTGTTACTGAGATGAGAACTAGCATAAGAACAAAGAAAGACTACAAGAAAGCATTGAAAGATGAGAAGAGGCAAAGTCCAAACTGCACTGAAGGCATTGGAGAAAAAACAATGTTCTGGAAATTGATGAAATATCAATTGAAATGTTTCAACAAACTGCAGGTGATCACTTATCTATGCAGAGAAATTTAGAAGACAGCTACCTGGCCAACCCACTAGAAGAGATACATATTTGCACATACTCCAAAGAAATTTGATCCAGCTGAATGTGAATATTATCGAACAATATCATTAATATCACACACAAGTAAAATTTTGGTGAAGATATTTCAAAAATGGTTGCAACGATACATTGACAGGGAACTGCTAGAAATTCAAGTTCAATTTAGAAGAGGACTTGAATGAGGGATGTCATTCCTCATATTAGATGGATCTTGGCTGAAAGCAAAGAATACCAGAAAGATATTTACCTGTGTTTTGTTGATTATGCAAAGACATTTGACTGTGTGGATCATAACAAATTGTTGATAACATTGCAAAGAATATGGATTCCTGAACAACTAATTGTGCTAATGCTGAATCTATATGTAGACCAAGAGACAGTCATTCAAACAGAACAAGGGGATACTGCATGGTTTAAAATCAGGGAAGGTGTGCATCAGGGTTGTATCTTTTCACCACACTTATTTGTGGTGCAGCAAATCACTTGGTATGGCTTTTCTAGCCATAGTCTTTGTAATTCTCACAAGATAACTGAACGAGACCATGCAAATAAGGTGTACAGAACTCTAATGTTGGGATTGGTTAGTTTTGCTATGCTGCTGGGCTTAAAATGAGCCCTCCTAGAGGCAGAAGAGGGGAACTCAATCCCATCAAGAGAGGAGAGTCAGAGGTGGAGTGCAGGATGTAGAGTGGAACACATCCTTGGACCTAATATCCCTGTGCTGGACCTCCTTGGCAGAGACACCTGGGAAAGTTTTGCCTGACAGAGAGACTTTTGGCAGAGAGATGATGGCAGTGGGACCAAGAGGCATGAGGAAGAGCAGCAGGTTTATCTGGCCCACAGAGAGAGAAAACTGAGTGTCTTTGGGCAGAAGCCTTGCTGGCTGAGTGGAGTGCACGTAGGTGTCCTACTAGAGCTTCGTAATACTTGCCCAAGCAGAACTGAGGCCCAGCCTAGAGGCCAAGGATCAGAGAGGCATGCCTGAGGGGATAGCACAGGGGAGATTGTCCTGATCAAAAAATTGTATCCTAAGTGTGTTCCTGAACCTGAATTGTAGCCTGTTACTTCCTTAATAAACTCCATAATCATGAGTATTCTGTGTGTTTTGTGTGGCCATTGCAACAAAGTATTGATCCCAGCAGAGAAATATGAGAGCCATGGGAGGGATGGTTGGTGTCAAAATTGGTAAAATGGATGGAGGGTGGCAGCATATCTCGCCTTATAGGAATAAGCCTTGGGCTGTTGATGATGACTCTGTTTCTCCTTCTTGAGATTGAAAGAGATCAGACGATGCTGCCCCATGTCCTTTTTGCATTATTCAAGCTGTATATTGAGCAAATAATCTGAGAAGCTGCACTATATAAAGAAGATAGCACCATCAGGATTGTAGGAAGACACCTGTAATTTGCAGATGATACAACCTAGCTTGCTGAAAGTAATGAGGACATGTGACACTTTCTGTTGAAGATCAAGGATTATAAACTTTAGTATGGATTAAAACTCAACATAAAAAAAGCAAAAATCCTCACAACTGGACCAGTAAGCAACATCATGATAAATGGAGAAAAGATTGTAGTTGTCAAGGATTTTATTTTATTTTATTCATCCTCAATCAATGCCCTTGAAATCAAAAGTCAATGATCAAGCAACATACTGCATTCAACAAATCTAATGCAAAAGATCTCTTTAAAGTGAAAAAAGCAAAGATGTCACTTTGAGAACTAAGACGTGGCTGACCCAAGCCATGGTATTTTCAGTTGCTTCATACATATGTGAAAGCTGGACAATAAAAAAGGAAGATCAAATGGTGCTGGCAAAGAACATTGAATATACCATGGACTGCAGGAAGAATGAACAGATCCATCTTGGAAGAGTTACAGTCAGAATGCTTCTCAGAAGTAAGGATGGTACAACTTTATCTCGTGTACTTCAGACATGTTCTCCAGAAGTACCAGTCCCTGGAGAAGGACATAATGTTTGTTAAAATAGAGGATCAGTGAAAAACAGGAAGACATTCAATGAGATTGGATTGACACAGTGGCTGTGACAATGGGCTCAAACATTGCAACGATTGTGAGGATGGCACAAGTCAGGACACTGTTTTGTTCTGTTGTACATAAAAAACAAACATTCACTGCTGTGGTGTCAGATCCGACTCACAGCGACCCCTCCTTGGGTTTCCAAGGCAGTATCACTATAGAAGTAGAGTGTCCAATCTTCCTTCTGAGGAGTGGTTGGTGGGTTTGAACTACCAGCCTTCTGGTTAGCAGTCAAATGCCTTAGGCACTATGCTACCAGAGCTCCTTCTGTTGTACATAGGGTCACTAAAAGTTGGAACCAACTCAACAGCACCTAACAACGAGGAAAGTGTTGAAAGATAAGAAGAGGCAAGAAAAGTAAAATAGATCAGACCACTGAGGTGCCTAAGACCTTGTTACAGAGTTCTGCATTCATTTGAAAAGCAAGATTGAGCCTTTGAAATAGGTTTAAGCACTAAAAAAACAGGTATTTTTAGATAAACCAGGCATTTTTAGACAATGATTCTGGATGCGATATAAAGAGCTGACCCAAAGGAAGAGGCCAGCCCTGTTGTTTTCCTATAACACAAATATTCATCACATATTTTGCTAATAATTTGTTTAAATAATTTATTTGTTCAAACTAAAGACTTCCTTAAGTCAAAGAAACTGACTTTTTAATTCTTAGACACATGCTCAATATTTATTGAATGAAATAATAATAGAAAAAATGAATACATGAATGAGGAGCAATTAGGATGTCTTGGTAGGATTCTGCCAAGGTAATGTGGAGGCTTTGACAAGAGTAGTGAGGTTGATAGAAAGATAATTGGGTAGACTCAAGAGATTGTTAAGGAGTAAAACTGACAGGTCATGAAGATTAGGTGTGAAAGTGATAAGGATAAATTCTGAAGAGGTAAGAGCAATACTTAGTTTCTTAGCTCACAAAATTGAGATGGTAACAATACTTTTCTTAATTCTTTCGTTTAGCCATCTAATTTTTATTTTCATAATGCTCTAACTTTCAATTTTATTTTCCTCAATATTTCTGTTCAAATATTGCCTTAGATTCTGAGCACATCCCCTTATTAGCCACCTTCTTTAAATGGTAAGCTATTTCTCTTCAACTCCATAAAATCAGATTTAAAACTCTCACCTGCAAACATTTAAGCAACATCCAGTGTGATGAAGTCAGGAACAAGTTTAGAAGCAGTGGTAAGAGAAAACACAGCTGAAGCACAAATGAAACCAAGAGGAAATTATTGTGTTAGGTGTTGCCAAATTGGTTCTAAATTATAGTGACTCTACTACAGCAAAACAAAATGCTATCTGGTCCTGTGTTATCTTTGCAATCATTGCTATGTTTGGGCCCACAGTTACAGCCACTGTGTCAGTCCATCTCATTGAATGTTTTCCTCTTTATCACTGACCTTCTACTTCATCAAACATGACAAGTCTCCAGAGACTGGTTCCTTTTTAAGTGACCATAATCATTAAAAATTATGACTGGGAATGTATTAGGTGG
>NW_006921730.1:1277341-1287643 GCF_000298275.1 Orycteropus afer afer
TTAACAGCTACATCAAAGCTAGTGAGCTTTCCATCAGAGTAATAAGATGTACTCTGAGTTCAGGGTTTCTCCTCCAACCTGCAGCTTGCTATAATCTTGAGTAAGCATTTCCAATACCTCACAAGTGAATATATCTGGATCAATATTCAAAAATATTCATGATGACAAATGTGAAAAGCAGTGATATTCACCCACTCAGCAAATGACAAAATTAGTTATTTAATTTTCCCAGCCCTTAGACTCTCAACACTTTCACATTCTCTTTGCCAGAAAAACAATATCGGAAGAAGTCAGATAAAATCAAAACACGCCATCAGGTGCTAGATCATCAGTACTAATATTTAAATCTTTGTTTGGCACATTCACCTTAATGAAAATACCAGAACAATAAGAAGTTCTCAACCTGGCTCCTGGGGAAATAAAACACAGCAGAATCTTAATGGTTTAATATGATCTATCTACTCTGGTAGCATAGTGCCTAAGGCACTTGACTGCTAACCAGAAGGCTGGTGGTTCAAACCCACAAGCCACTCCTCGGAAGGTAGGTTGGGCAATCTACTTCTATAGCGATACCGCCTCGGAAACCCAAGGAGGGGTCGCTAAGAGTTGGGGCCAACTCGAAGGCACATAACAACAACAACATCTACTCTGGGTAGTCTAAGATGTGATGGGGGAAGTAAATAAGTAAAAATAAGAGAGAAAAAAGCATTATAAAAAGAAGAAGATGTAAAAAATAAAGGAAAAGAAATGACAAAATGAAAGGTGACATAGCAGCCAAGAAAGAAAGTGTAAAGAGTAGAAAATCAAGATACCTAGGAAAGAAGCCATGTGTACATGTATGGGTATCTTCTTCCCATGTGAAATTCCTGTATGTGTGTGTGTGTGTGTGTGTGTGTGTGGTTGGTGGTGTTTTTTTAGTGTTCATGGAGAAATAGCCAGAAGCCTTTTATTTCCACCAAAGATGTTCTCAAAGCAGCAGATTAAATATAGAGAGAAGAAAGGAAAACTAACCCTGCCTTTTAAAGAAAGATTGCAGAAGGGTTATGGGAGAAACAGCAATAAAAATGAACTAATCAAAAATTAACATGAAAATGATATGGCACTAAAAAAGGAGGACACAAGTGATATTGGGAAAATTTAAATGGTCTGAAGTGTAACAGAATAACATTTAAAAAAGAAATTCATAAATGTAGATGCAGAAAAGTAAGATGTAATAATTGGATGGAGCTGAGGTTCCTGATATATAGATATCTTGTTGTATTTTACTGCTGTATTTTCATGGTCAAAGATTTTTATAAAATCAAAATGAGTAGGGAACCTTAATGAGATGAATATAGGACTTTAAGTTATCTTCCATAAGAGACTGCAGTCCAAGCCCTGCTACCATTATAGAAACTTATGGAGATCTCCCACCCTAATAGCCACCTACCACCACTGATTGTCGACGCCAACTCATGGTGACCTTGTATGAGTGTGAATAGAAGAGTGCCCTCATAGGGTTTCCAATGCCTGGCTTTTCAGAAATCGATATCCAGGACTGACTTCCAAGCAAGCTCTGGTGGACTCTAACTTCCAACCTTTCAATTAGCAGGCAAGCTCGATCACTTTTTCTAACCACTCAGGGACTTCAGAGCCATCTGGAAAGCGATTCTTTAGAGCAGAATGTGGTAGATGGAGACACAAGACTGACCAGATGACTGGAGAAGCACAGGGAAAGGGAGTCTTGACTCAGTGTCCAAAGCAAAATTAAACCAAAACAGCTAAGTACACACATCAACATACTACTTTTGCTTGTATATAAAATAATGTGAGAAAAATCAGCAAGTATCTCACTCTCTAATTTTTGAATGGCAAAGAACTTTGTGCTCAGCTCTCTTAAAACCTACAAAACATGCAATTAATAGTCAATCAGGAAAAAAATTGATTTTTATATCAAAGCTATATTTGAGGAAGCATGTGAGGTAAGATAAAGATGAACAAATTTGATTTTGAATTAGAGCTCTTCCCTTGCTCATTCACTGAGTGACTTTCAATGGTTATTTGAACTTATCTGAGTCTTTGTTTTCTATTTTGAAAAATGAAAATAGTAATACTTATTTACTTATTTACAAGGTTATTTTAACAGACAAACACAAATAATTTGTCCTTTCACTAAACAATTATGGGACACCATCCATGTGTCATATACATGGGTGGTGATTGAGTGGTGGAAAAGCGGCAGTAGTACCTAACTTCTTGAAAATCATTCTATTATAAAATATTATACAAAAATACTTAATAAATTGTGACTATTATTTTGTTTGGTAAAAGAATAAGAAATGTACTCAGGGTAAAAGGAAGGAAAATATTGGATACTCACCATAAACATCAAATCCAGGTAGGTGGGTCTTTGCTAAATGGAAAATATTTATGGATGATTTGCCATAAAATGTGCTATTTTGACACATGTGCACAGACAAGCTTGACAGAGTATGAGAGTTAGCTGATGAAAGATGTAGATGAGCAAGATGTGTCTAGGTTTATATATGCCTATGTGGCTTCTGTGAAAAACCATCCCAGTTGCCCCATTACATATTCAACAAGATTTCCTAAATTGAAGAAGCAGATACATGTTGTGTTATCACTCCCCTTTGGACTCACTGTGAGTTTCAAGAGAGTTTTCAGTATAACAAAAACAAAATAAAATTCCTCTCTGGGCTGGTGAATAGGTAGAACTATTTAGCTCCTAGCAGTAGCAGAAAATTGACTTATTCAAAAAAGCTCTCACTGTCCATGCTCCTCATGGTACTCAGTCTAGGAAATTCTCTCACAACACAACTTTTGGAGCTACCATAAAAAAAGGGGGAGTTTGAAATTGAAGATAGCCTTCCTTCTGTTTTCAGAAGTCTCTGGCATTTAACTCCAGGTCCTTGGGATTCCATTTTGTCGACAAGTAATGCCCCAGACTAATTACTTCACTGAGAAGAGCTTTTGCAGAAAACTGTGTAAATGCTGCAAAGCTTGCTTTCTTCTTTTCCGAGATTCTGTTTAGGTTGCTGCTATTACAGTGACAACTGTTGAGTGGGTTGTAAGTTCTAGAGGCCGTCTTTAAACTGAGGCATTAGAGGTGCTCCAAAGGAAACATTGCTCAATTTTGGAGGAATTAAAAATGTGATTAGTCTAGAAATCTCCTGGACAGCAGCAACCCTCCTATCTCTGTACAGGATTTCAATAGCTAGGACTTGAATGGGATTTCTCACTGAGATCAAGAGCATGTCAGAATTTCCATGATATTTTGAAGGGCTGCAATATAGAGAGTTCAGAGCTAAAAGGCTTAATAATACTTCTCTATGAAAATAAAAGGAAGTGGTCAAATGGTGTAAAGGAGAATGAAGAGAGGTCTTTACAGGATGAGTTTCTGCAGTAATCTTATCTAATATTGCAGCTAAAGAGCTATTTGATGACCACATTTGCATTCAATCCAGTAAATGATAACAACCTAAAGAATGTTGTAGTTAATTTTATTAGAGTTATGGGTGGTGTTTGTTTTCTTTTCTTGTCTTTTCATATTTTCTCTTTTTGTTAAAATTCTGATGTATAGGTTATATAATTAAATCAGTATATTTAAAAATAAGACAAAAAGGGAGTCACCATGGATTCACTCTGTTCCATGACTAGAACATATCAGGTCTCTCTCCTCAGTCAGCCCCTTATGATGCATTTTTTTACAATGAACCCACTGAATCCACATTAACCTCAGGATCTTTTTATCTCTACAACCATGGGAGGCAGGGCTGCAAAGCATAGAAATTACCAGGCTAGGATAATAAAAAGGGAGTGAATTATTCAATAGAAAGATAAGGGCTGGGTTTTAGAATTCAAAACCAAGAAAGCAGTGACCTGAACAAGTACGGGCACCAGAAACTGGAACCAATGTTAATTCTCTTAGTCTCTCTGGGGTTGTTTTTCTATTATCTCTGCCTCTTTATACATGTGTTTCATTCTTTCTTTCTGCAAAGAAGTTCCTTCCACTTTCTAGTCACATAGTGGAAAATTGCCAGCCTCTTCTAACTGGTTCTATTATGCTTTGTATTGGACCTGGGTGATAAACAGGGATGTTGTGGTAATTTGAATTCAACACTGGCCCCTGTTCATCACATTTGAATTGTTTTTCTGTGACAGTAAATTTTGGTCAGAAGTTTCCACTGGTGGTAGGAAATGCCAGCTCTCTTGTCAGGTCTACTGTTCATGATGTGTCAATCCTATGAAGCAGATAGACATATCTAGGCCACAAATGCTAGCCTTCGGTGGCTAAGGAAAAATTGGGAACTAGTGATTCATATATTTTCATTGCTCTGGGGTAAATCAGCCTAGCAGAGTCAATAAAACTCATTGCCATTGAGTCGATTCTTACTCATAACGATCCTATTGGACAAAGAAGAACTGCCACATAGGGTATCCAAGGTTGTAATCATTACAGAAGCAGGCTGCCTCATCTTTCTCCTACGGAACAGCTGATGGGTTTGAATCACCAACTTTTCTGTTGGCAGCCAAGCACTTAACCACTATACCACCAGGACTCCTTAACAGTCATTACCACTGCTCAAAATGATCATTTCACAACTCCAATTGGCTTCCATGTTTTCCTCTTCTTATTTATCTAACACTTCCTTGTATATCATATAAAACCATATACAGTCTTATGAGAACTGCTTCAAATTCTCACCACCAAAAACAGCTAGTGCATATATATATGATATACTAACCTAAGTGTACAAATGGTCTACTAATCTAAATGTTGGCATCTTAAATTCACCAAGCAACACTGTGGAAGAAAGGCCTGGTTGTCTGCTTCCATAAGGTGACAACCAAGAAAACTCTAAGGAACAGTAATACTACTGTAATAGCACCCTGTAACACACGGGGTGGGGCAGAGCTCTGGTAGCGTAGTGCCTAAAGCATTTGACTACTAACCAGAAGGCTGGGGTTCAAACCCATCAGCCACTCCTCGGAAGGAAGGTTGAGCAATCTACTTCCGTAGTGATACTGCCTCAGAAACCCAAGGAAGGGTCTCTATGAGTCGGGACCGACTCTGCGGCATGTAACAACAACAACAACACATGGGGCACATAACAACAACAACAACAACACATGGGGCCACTGGGCAATGGAACCAACTCAATGACAATGTGGTGGACTTTTTGGTGTATTTATACATTTCTATTTTGTAATACAATGGATGAACTATCAATACACTTATCTCATGCCAAACCTTCTACTTGTGTTCTTCATCACAGCTGTTCAATATAGTAGCTACCAGTTACATTTTTTTTTTTTTTTATCTTTTCATTTATTGATGTACAGTTAGGCTGTTTCTACGTTTTGGCTATTGTGAATATAGTGGTCCAATGAACATTTTTGTACAAGTATCTGTTTGAGACTCTAATTTCAATTCTATTGAATATATACCTAGTAGTGGAATTGTTGGATTATATGATAATACTTTAACTTTTTGAGAAACTGACAAACTATTTTCCATAGCAGCTGTACCATTTTACATGCCCACCACCAATGGATAAGCATTCCTATTTCTCCACATCCCTGCTAAAATCTGCTATTGTTTGTTTGTGTGTTTTAAAGTATAGCCATCCTAGTCAATAGAAATTATATCATACTGTGGTTTTGATTTCCATTTTTCTTATTATTAAGGATGCTACTGATTCAATGTGCTTCCTGCCATTTGTAGTTTTTCTCTAGCAAAAATGTATATTAAAGTCATTTATCTGTTTGTTTGTTTGTTTTTATTGTTGTTGTTAAGTCACATTAGTTCTTGATATATTCTGGATATTAAACTGTTAAAGTTCAAATGAGTTCATATCACTCCTCTGCTTATAACCCTTTACAACATTTCCAATCACAACTGAAATAAAAATTAAATCGCTTTAACATGGCCTGTAGGGCTCTATATGATCAGACTTTTATAATCACTCTGATCTAATCTTCCACAGTGTTTGCCATCTTTAGCTAGGTATCAGTTCTATTGATCCTTCTTTGGTCCCTTGAACATTTCAAGCATTTTCCTGTCTCAAGTTCTTCACACTTGCTGTTCCTTCTCTTTAAAGTGCACTTTTCCCAGATCTATTCTCAGTCTCAGCTCTGTTATCATATTGCCAGTCAGAATTTCTACCCCAGATAAAATTTTGCCTATCCACTCTCACAGTAACTTTCCGTTTCATTATTCTATTCTGTTTTCTTCATTTAACATATGCTTGTTGTTTGGTGCTGTTGAGTTGTCTCTTACTCATAGCGACCCTATGCACAGCAGAATGAAACACCACCTGGTCCCACACCAACTCCATGATCCTTCCTATACTTGAGCCCATCACTGCTGCCACTGTGTCAGTCCATCTTGTTGAGGACCTTCCCTTCTTTCATGGACCTTCCACTTTACCAAGCATGACATCCTTTTCCAGGGAATGGTCCCTTCTGACAACATTCCAAATTATGTGAGACGAAGTCTGGCCATTCTCGTCTCCAAGGAGTATTCTAGCTGCACTTCCTCCAGGACAGATCCATTAGTTCTTTTAGCAGTCCACAGTACTTTCAGCATTCTTTGCCAACACCACAGCTCCAAAACATCAATTCTGCTTTGGTCTTCCTTATTCATTGTCCAGCTCTCACATGCATATGAAGCAATTGAAATACCTTAGCTTATGTCAGGTGCACCTTAGTCCTCAAGGAGACATCCTGCTCCTCAGCACTTGAAAGAGATACTTTGCAGCTGATTTGTCCACTGCTATATGTTTTATGATGTCCTGACTGCTGCTTCCATTGGCATTGACTGCAGAACCAAGCAATGTGAGGTCTTTGACAATTTCAATCTTTTCTCCGTTTACTGTGATGCTGCTTATAGGTCCAGTTGTGAGGATTTTTGTTTTCTTTATATTGAGATGTAATCCATACTACAGACTGTATTCTTGAATCTTCATCAGTAAGTGCCTCAAGTCATCCTCACTTTCAGCAAGCAAAGTTGTATTGTCAGTGTATTGCAGATTGTTAATGATTCATCCTCCAATCTTGATGTCACATTCTTCTTCATATAGTCCAGCTTCTTGGATTATTTGCTCAGCATGCAGATTCAATAAGTATGGTGAAAGGATACAACGCTGACACACTTAACATATAAGACTCCAGAATGTCTTTGGATTAATTAGTTTTAAGTTAGAATATAAGATCTGTGACAAGAAACTTTGTTTTATTCACTATTGATCCTCTATGCCCAGAAGAATGCCGAGAACACATTAAAAGTTGAAACAGAGATTGATGACAAAGAGATTGATGAACAAATTAATAAACTATGCAATGAACTCAAGCAGAAAAACAATAAACCATTCTGTAATTTGCTTTCATAATATGTGTGGAATTCCATTTCCCTCAAGGTTCATATTACTTTTAACACAATTCATTAAGATGTTTTACATTGGGGAACCTTTTCAAGTTCATCCAGTGTAAGATACCCACAGGAAGAACATTAAATAACCTGGTGCATTTGAGGTTCTTCCTCACCCCTACCTTTTCCCTCAAATCCCCATTTTAATTGTCAGATCTCATTTTGGATGCAGTGTATTGGGCACAGATA
Organism: Orycteropus afer afer; assembly: GCF_000298275.1. Taxonomy (NCBI): domain Eukaryota; kingdom Metazoa; phylum Chordata; class Mammalia; order Tubulidentata; family Orycteropodidae; genus Orycteropus; species Orycteropus afer. Next base: position 1,284,960 of record NW_006921730.1, read on the forward strand.
TGTAACAGGGTACAGAATTCAGCAGCTGCAAGTCAATACAGCACTTAACTAATTTCTCGATCTGAATTTTAGCATTTCCAGAATGCAGTAAAGCTGACAGGAAGACAGAGTTTTCATAATTGAGTTTCCTATTTGCAGTGCTACGTTGTTGTTGTTGTTATGTGCCGTCGAGTCGGCCCCGACTCATAGCGACCCCTCCTTGGGTTTCCGAGGCAGTATCACTACGGAAGTAGGATTGCCCAATTTTCCTTCCGAGGAGTGGCTGGTGGGTTTGAACCGCCAGCCTTCTGGTTAGCAGTCAAGTGCTTTAGCCACTATGCTACCAGAGTTCCTTTGCAGTGCTATATACTTCTTTTTATGTATTGCAAACTCCATTTCCTGTAAAACTTCAAGCAGGAATTAAATCATCTATTCAGTGTGTGTCAATAAAATATAAGTGACAATTTATTAATTGCTTCACTGCTATAATGAGTTGGACTTCATGTTTTGATGTTTGAGTACTGACAACTTTTAAGCATCACCCTTTTCTTATGCTTCACATCCAAGCAACCTTGTAAGAGAGCCGTGTGCTTCCTCCTTCCAGCAGGATGTTCAAACACAAAAGCTCCTACCTGAACTTAGAACTTTCATCCCATTCCTACCTTTCATTGTTACTTTTCTGTTTGGTGCTGTCAAGTCAATTTCTACTCATAGTGACCACATGTGACTGAGTAGAGTTACCCTTAGGATTTTCTAGGCTGTAGTCTTTACAAGAACAGATTGCTAGTTCTTTATTCCATGGAGCTGTTGTTTGTTGTTGTTATGTGCCGTTGAGTCAGACTCAACTCATAGCGACCCCTCCTTGGATTTCTGAGGCAGTATCACTACAGAAGTAGATTGCCCCATCTTCTTTCTGAGGAGTGGCTAGTGGATTTGAACCACCAGCCTTCCGGTTAGCAGTCAAATGCCTTAGGCACTATGCTACCAGAGCTTCCCCATGGAGCTAGTGGGTGGTTTTGAATTGCTAACCTTTCAGTTAGTAGTTGCATAGTTAACTGTTGTGTTACCAAGTCCTGATTCCACCTCTAAGCCACAATTAAAACTCAGACTAGTCTCCTTTTCTCAAGGAAAGGAGATCTCCTTGACAGGCCTACTCTTTTCAGAGAGTAATATAAATGTTTTACATTCTCTTGGGATGCATGTGGCATCATCAGTCTTAACATCTGAATCAAATTTTGGATGGGGACCCATCTGCCTCTGTTGCTGACCATAACAATCATCCTTAAGAAAGAGCAATCCCCTGCTTGTAATACAGGAATTTTCATTGTCCTTATTTTTGTTAGGTACTTTGGAGTCAGTCCTGACTTGTAGCAATCCTATGTACAACAGGACTGGCTAGTTCTGTGCCAACCTCACAATTGTTACTATGTTTGAGCTGACTGTTCAGACCCTGTGTCAATCTACCATTGGATAGCAATGCAGAAAAACTCTCTTAGTTTAAGCAAATAGGGAAATATATTAGAATTATATCAGGAGTAGCCAAGCCAAGCCTGGAACCATTTTGGAATCAAGATTACTTTATTTAACTTTCTATATTTCTCTTTGCAAGTCTGTTTTAGCCTTCTCAATCTTTCAACATTTATGTCTGCCTGATTCTTCATTAACACATCAGGGACTAGCTACATATGTTCTCTGCTTTTTATCATCTCATATCCCAAATGCCAACAAAGACTAAATCAATTCTGAGTCCAAATCCCAGCATCATGGAAAGAGAAATGTACTGTCCTAGCTTGGGTCAAGAGCATGCTCATGGCGGCAACATTATGGAGTCACCTGGATCACTGCTTACTTAGTAGTTGCTTTGGGTAGTGACTTTCTGAGAAGAGGGCAAGTACAGGCTCTTTGGGAAGATGGTGTGAAAACAGAGATGTGATAAAGAGTAAAATAAATTCTCTGTATGTCTGGTATAATACCAGAAATAGAGTGAAAAATAACTTTTATTTAACACTTCAATAGTTAGGGATCATGAATTTCTACTTTCTAGTTGAATTCCCAGTGTCAAGTACTGTGCATTACATCTAGAAGCTCAATAAGTATAGGGTTCATTAATGAATGAATGGATGAAATTGTCACACAAGAGATAATGCACAAATAAGCATAAAATAGAAAATTATAAGGCAGAATTTAAGACAATCATGGTGGTGTGTCTTAAAGAATGGATAGACATTAACTTGATATTATCTTCTGAGAACAGAAACTTACAGATACACCATAGTCGGAAAGTAAGATACATGCCCCAAGCATATAAATAGTCACTGAATGCTTAAATAGGCAATTTAGACTTTATTCATTAAGGAACAACAACAACAACAACCAAACATACCTCACTGCTTGATAGCTAATCGGACCCGACTCATAACGGCCCCTCCTTGGGTTTCCGAGACAGCATCACTATGGAAGTAGATCGCCCAGTCTTCCTTCTGAGGAGTGGCTGGTGGGTTTGAACTTCAGTCCTCTGGCTAGTAGTCAAATGCCTTAGGCACCACGCCACCAGAGCTCCTTCATTAAGGAATAGGGAATAATTATGAGAGCTAAGGCAGTTTATACTATTACAGTGGCCTCTTAATTGTTCTCTCAGATGCCATACTCATCTCTCCAATTTCCTAGGAACATCACTATCATGATGATAATAGATATGTTGAAGA
>NW_006921730.1:1287933-1302998 GCF_000298275.1 Orycteropus afer afer
GGGGGGGAGTATTATATGTATCACAGAAGAAGATAAAATGAACAGCTTAGATTGTTTGCTCTTCAAACAAATGAAACCATGATAAACCCACACTTTGAGATATGCCTACCTCTTTAAAAAGGTAACTCAGGTGTTTTAAAGCTATTTAATGTAATAGTTTGTGGTTTGAAAAGGCATATTAAAATGAAGTGCATATCCTTGAATCCTCTGTTTACAGCAGTGAATCTATCTATATTTTGAATAACACAATTCATTTAATTCAAATCTCTAAACCTGAGTTCCATGGTTTATTATTGTTAAACATTTTACACTTAATGCATTTTCAGGAAATCTTTACTTATATTATTCCATTTTATCCTTACAATCATCCTGTAGAGTACCTAAGTTTGTCAAAAATAGTTTTCAACCATAAAAAATCAGGCATTATGGAAAGAAGTTTAAAAACACATTATTTACCTTTACGTTCCTTTTGGAGGTAACAGACATGTGATTAGAAAATTGTTCAAGAATATAAGTAGAATTAAACTATAAATAGAGGATGTTATGGGAACCAAGGAGGGTCTCACCTGGTGAGGAAGATAATGTGCACCCTGATTCTGGAAGACAAAAACAAGTATCTACACAAAAAGAATAAGAATGAATCCCAAGACAAAGCATCCGAGAGCCCAGTGAAACTATTGCACCCATTTGACAAATAATCCAGAGAAAGACTGAACTGTATAGCAATCCAGAACTGGTGTTAGCTGCTGTAGAGAAGGGCCCCCCAATTTATGGCAACCCCATGCACAATGGAATGAAATGCTGCTCTGTCCTGTACCACCCCTATAATTAAATCGTAGAACTTTTATGATCCATAGGGATTTCATTGGCTGATACTTTGGAAGTAGACAGCCAGATCTTTCTTATTGTTGTTTGGTGCCATCAAATTAGCTCCAACTCATAGCAACCCTATGTACAACAGAACAAAACACTGTCTGGTCCTGCACCATCCTCATAAAAGTTGCTATATTTGAGCCCATTGTTGCAGCCACTATGTCAATCAATCTCCTTGAGGTTCTTCCCTGCCCCCCTTTTTTTTTCCTGACCATCTACTTTACCAAGAATGATATCCTTCTCCTGGGACTCATCCCTTGTGACAACATGACCAAAATATGTGAGACAAAGTCTTGGCATCTAAGGAGTATTCCACCTATAGCTCTAGAAGGAAGGATGAGGCCATCTATTTCTTTAAAAATGGCCATAGAAAACCTTATGAATAGCAGTGAAATACTGTCTTTCTTCCTAGCCCATCTTACTCTGGAAGTTCTCCTGAAACCTAGCCAACATAGTAGCAGCATAGAAGTCTCCACTGACAGATGATGGTTGCTGCACTTGAGATGCACTGGTCAGGAAGTGAACCCAAGTTTCTCGAATGAAAGCTGAGAATTCTACCACTGAAACATCATTGCCTTCAAATTCAGCATCTTCCCACCCACCAACCACTGCCATGGACCTGATTTTGAATCATAACTACTACAGAGTACAAATGCCCCACAGGGATTCCAAAGCTGTAAATCCTTGCAGAAACAGACCGCCTTATCTTTTGCCCAAGGAATGGTTGGTGGGCTCAATCTTTTGCTTAGGAGCTGAATTGTTTAACTACTGAACCACCAGAGCTCCTGAAATCCAGCACTAGAAGCTCCATTTCCTCTATTTTGGTCCATGTATTTTTCACTATCTTACTTTATATTGCTTATACAAAAACGTGTGACTACACAACAGGAAACAATGGAAGAGCAAAAGTATCTGGTGATTCTAGTCTAAATATCATTAAAATCTGGGCTGAAAATTAAATTCTGGAATTTTGTGTGTATTGTTATTGTCAGTGAAAAACCATGTTTATATACCTGTGGTGGCTTTTATAGCATTTTAGTATCAGGCTTAATATTTAATTGTTCCATGTGGATTAATCTCACAAAAATACTTAGAGGCATGTACTATTATCTTCATTTTACAGATAAAATTGAAGCACAGAGGAGTTAAGAAACTTACCCAAGAATGCATAGCTAATAAACAGAAGGGCTAGCACTTAAATTCAGGCTGTTTGCTCTAGCATCTGTGCACTTAATACTGCTATAATTGTCTTTATAAAAGGAACAGAAAATTAAGTTGATTTGTTTAAAATGGTATATCATTTGTTCTCTCCTATGCATATAATGTTATCAGATAATAACGCAAGTATATGTTGAAGTTTTAAAGTAGTTGCTGTAGTAATCATTCCTGAGATAAAAGAAAACCAATATTTTGTTCCTAAAGGCAAGGTAACACTGTATACTCACCAAAATAGATTAAGATTGAGCAACCTTGAGACCAAACTTAATACAATTGTTAAACAAAATAAGATAAAAATTCTTTGAACTTCTAGGAAAAAAATACAAGTTATTTACAAGAAAAAAAGTTTAGGGATTTACCTCAGAATTCACTATAATAATATTTTTAAGGAAAGAAAATGTGAATCAAAGGTTTTATACTCAGCCGAACTGTCCTTCAAGTATAAAGATCACAAATAGTTATTAACATGCAAGATCTCAAAAATGTTGATCTTTTACATTTGTAGGCTTATCTTTTTTATGTTTATCTTTTCAGAAAATATGAGCTGTATCTGAAAAAAAGTTTTTTTTTTGTTTTAAATAAATGGATATACAACAACTGGAGGGTCCTCTGGAAAATAAAATTGGATACACAGCTAGTAACTTACAATAAGATAAATTCCAAATTGATCAGAGATCTAAATGTAAAAAGTAATTTATGAAAGTAATAGAAGAAAAAAAAATGATGCTTTCCTCTTATACTGAAAGTGGGAAGGCATCCTCAAAATCCATGGGAAGTTTTTTAAATGGAGCAATTCAAATACATGCAAATACATTTTAAAAACTTTTGCATGGAAACCATTAGCAAACTCAAAAGAGAAATCAGAAATAGGAGAAAGTTGTTTTCTTTTTTTTTTTTAGTAAATTATACCAAAGAAAAAAGCCTGATATTTCTACTAAGCAAAGAATTTCTAAAAATTGTGAAAGAAAAAACAAGACCAATAATTAATAAATGGGTGAGGAACATGGACACGTAACTTATACAAAAAACAAAAATAACTTAAACGTATGAAAAGACTTTAAAATTTGCTAACAACAAAAGAAAGGCAAATCAAAGCTATTTCATTTTCATGTATTAGCTTGTTAAAAATCTAAAATCAATTTCAAAACTGTAGACAGGAACTCTCCTAAAATATCATTAAAAATGATATGATGTCTCTGAAGAGAAAATTTGACAATACCTAGAAAAATTACGTATGCATTTACTCTTTAAATGGAAGGATAAATGTGTCACCAAAGAACACTGGTCAATCTTAGCCCTTCTAAAAGTGCCTAAGGAGAAATAATTTAAACTAACAAGACAAAATATTGGCAATTATTGAATCTGAGTGATGAGAAAATGTGGTATCATTGTACAATTATATACATTCTCTGTAAAGTTTGATAAATTTTCATAACAATTTTTACAATATAATGGTAAATATTTAGCAAATACCCTTAAAGGAAGGGTCAATTTTGTAAGTTAGGAAGCAATAAGATTAATTGATGAAAATATCTTTTGATTTGACTAAAAAAAATTTAAATGTATCCGTGTTTTAAAAATGCCCCTCCCAAAACAAAGTACCTGAAAAACATACCCATTGTTGTGTTGTTAGGTGCCATCAAGTCATCTCCCACTCATAGGGACCTCATGTTCAGCAGAATAAAACACTGTCTGGTCCTATGCCAGCCCCATGATCTTTCCTATACCTGAGTCCATCATAGCATTGACTGTGTCAATCCATCTTGTTGAGGGCCTTCCCCTTTTTCATTGTCCCTCCACTTTGCCAAGTATGATATCTTTCTCCAGGGAATGGTCCCTTCTTACAAAATGACCGAAGTAGCTGAGGCGAAGTCTGGCTATTCTTACTTCCAAGGAGAATTCCAGCTGCACTTCCTCCAGGACAGATTTGTTAGTTCTTTTATCAGTCCATGGTACTTTCAGCATTCTTCGCCAACACAACTCAGAAGCATCGACCCTTCTTTGGTCTTCCTTTACCATTTTCCAGCTCTCACATGCATATGAGGTGATTGAAAATACCATGGCTTGTGTCAAGTGTGCCTTAGTCTTTGAGGAAACATCTTTGCTCATGAGCATTTGAAAGAGGTCCTTTGTAGGAGATTTGCCCAATGCTATATGATGTCTGATATCTTGACTGCTGCTTCCATTGTTGTTGATTGTAAAACCAAGTAATAAGAAGTCATTGAAAACGTCAAACTTTTCTCCATTTATCATGATGCTGCTTATTGGTCCCATTATGAGGATTTTTGTTTTCTTTATATTGAAGTGTAATCCATACTGTGGAGCTCTGGTAGCATAGTGCCTAGGGCACTTGACTGCTAACCAGAAGGCTGCTGGTTCAAAACCCACCAGCCACTCCTCAGAAAGCAGGTTGAGCAATCTACTTCTGTAGTGATACTGCCTCAGAAACCTAAGGAGGTATTGCTATGAGTCAGGTCTGACTCAATGGCAAATAACAACAACAACACAATCCATACTGAAAACTAGTCTTCAGTCTTCATCAGTAAGTGTTTCAAGGCATCCTCACTTTCAGAAAGTAAAGTTCTGTCATCTTCATATTGCAGGTTGTTAGTAAGCCTTCCTCCAATCCTGACACCATGTTCTTCTTCATATAGTCCAGCTTTTCAGATTATTTCCTCAGCATACAGATTGAATAAGTGTGGTAAAAGGGTACAACCCGGATGAACTCCTTTCTTGATTTTAAACCACACAGTGTCCCCTTGTTCTATTCAAACGACAGCCTCCTGATCTATGTGCAAATTCCTCCTGAGCACAATTAAGTATTCTGGAGTTCTGATTCTGCTCAATGTTATCCACAATTTGTTATGATCCACACAATCAAATGCTTTTGTATAGTCAATAAAGCACAAGTAAACATCTTTCTGGTATTCTCTGCTTTCAGCCAAGATCCATCTGACATCAGCAATGATATCCCTTATTCCATGCCCTCTTCTGAATCCAGCTTGCATTTCTGTACATTCTGTCAGTACACTGCTGCAACCATTTTTTACTTATCTTCAGTAAGATTTTATTTGTGTGTGATATTAATGATATTGTTTGATAATTTCCACAATTTGTGGGATCACCTTTCTTTGGAATGGGTACAACTACACATCATTTCCAGTCAGTTAGCCAGGTAGTTGTCTTCCAAATCTCTTGGCATAGATGAGTGAGTGCTTCTAGTGCAGCATCAATTTGTTGAAACATCTCAATGGGTATCCAGTCAGTTCCTGGAGCCTTGCTTTTCATCAATTCACTCAGTGCAGCTTCAACTTCTTCCTTCAGTACCATTGGTTATTGATCATATGCCACCTCCTGAAATGGGTGAACATCAACCAATTCTTTTTGGTACAGTGACTGTGTGTATTCCTTCCATCTTCTTTTCATGTTTCCTATATCATTCAATATATTGCCAATAGAAACTTTTAATATTGCAACTCGAGGCTTAAATTTTCTCTTCAGTTCTTTCTTCTTGAGAAATGCTGAGTGTATTCTTCCCTTTCGGCTTTCCAACTCCATGTTTTTGCACATTTAATAATAATAATTGACTTTATCTTCTCATGCTGCTCTTTGAAATCTTCTGTTCAGCTCTTTTATCTTGTCATTTCTTCCATTTGCTTTAGTTACTCTCCATTCAAGGGCATGTTTCAGAGTATTTTCTGACATCCATTTTGGTCTTTTCTTCCTTTTCTGTCTTTTTAATGACCTTTTTCTTTCTCCATGGATGATATTCTTGATGTCTTCCCACAATTCCTCTGGTTTTTGGTCATTGGTGTTCAATGTGTCAAATCTATTTTTTAAATGCTCTCTAAATTCAAGAGGAATATAATCAAGGTCATATTTTGGCTCTTGTAGACTTGTTTTAATTGCCTTCAACTTCAACTTGAATTTCCAAATGAGTAGCTGTTGGTCGGTTCCACCATCAGCTCCTGGCCTTGTTGGCTGAAGGTATTGAGCTTTCCCATAGCCTCTTGCCATGGATGTAATCAATCTGATTCCTGTGTACTCCATCTGGCAAAGTCCACATGTATAGCTTCCATTTGTATTATTGAAAAAAAAGGTATTTGCAATGAATAAGTCTTTGGTCTTGCAAAATTTTATCATGTGATCTCCAGCATTATTTATATCTCCAAGACCAAATTTTCCAACTACCAGTGATTCTTCTTTATTTCCAAGTTTTGCATTCCAGTCATCAGTGATAATCAGCACATCTTGATTTCATATTCGGTCAATTTCAGATTGCAGAAGTTGGTAAAAATATTCAATTTCCTCATCTTTGGCTTTGGTGGTTGGTGCGTGGAATAATAGTAGTATTAGCTGGGTTTCTTTGTAAGTATGCGGATATTATTCTATCACAGGCAGCATTGTACTTCGGGATAGATCTTGAACATTCTTTGTGACAATGAATGTCATGCCATCCATCTCCAATTTGTCATTCCTGGCATAGTAGATCAAATGGTTATCTGATTCAAAGTGATCAGAACTGGTCCATTTCAGCTCACTAATGCATAGGATATCAATCTTTATATTTTCCATTTCAATTTTGACAATTTCCAATTTTCCTAGATTCATACTTCGTACATTCCATGTTCTGATCATCAATGGATGTTTGCAGCTATTTCTTCTTATGTTGAATCATGCCACTTCAGCAAATAGAGGCCTCAAAAGCTCTTCTTTTTCCATATAATTAGGGTTGGTTCTACTCTGATGAGGCAGCTCTTTCCCAGTCATATTTTGATCATGAAACTTTCCAGTAATATGTCAGACAGTGTTTCACTACTATTCATGAGGTTTTCCCTGGCCAATTCTTTGAGAAGTGGATGGCCTCTTTCTTCTTCCAAGTTTGTCTCAGTCTGGAACCTCCACTGAAACCAGTCCACCCTGGGCACCCCTGCTGTCACAGCCTCCAGCCTCACAGCAACACGCAAGCCACCACAGTATGACAAATCGACAGAAATGTTTGTCTGCCATAGCTGTTACAGCAGCTATGTTCACCTCTTGGACTACGTGTTCCTGCTGGTCCTGTCTGCTGCTGCTCCCTACCACCTGGGGCTGTCCCCCACCTGCCTTACCTGTTCCGGCCTTTGGCCCTGTCTGCCAAAAAACATACCTACAGAGGTTCAAATATTTATTACATAAATAAATTATACATACTGTTGAGAAAAATTCTAACATTATTAGAGTTCACAAAAATAAAATACCACAATTAGCTTAACAAAAGAATAGTTCAGTTAATAAATTTTTAAGATTCTTTTCTAATGCAATGAAAAATTATGCATGCATTAAAATATTTGTTATATTTCATTTATAATTAGAAGAAATGGAGGGAGGAAAAAGGAAGACAAAATCAACCCCTCAAATAAAAATAGGAAAAAGGTTATAATCAATTTTCCCCTTGTGGAACATTATGTGGTTAATAATAATGATAGTATATAATAAAACAAACTGTAAATTTATCAAATAATTTTTCAATAAATATGTCTGTACCATATACTATGTATCAAGAAATGTACTAGGTATTAGGTCTACAATAAGAAACAAAAGTAACATCACTCTTGCCCTCAGGGAGGTTATCATCTCATGGAAAAGACCATTAAGTTAGCAATCCCCTAAATAAATGTAAATACTCTAAATCTGGAATATGTGATGAAGGAGATGTACATATACTATGAAAGCTTATGAAAGGGATTTGACCAAAAAGTAAAATAAAGGGAGGCTTATATGAGAATAGATTGTTCTTTGTAAACCCTGAAGAATGATAAATGTTAACTTGGTGACTATAAGAATGTAGAATTTGTCATCAGGGAGAAAGCATGTACAAACGTCCTGTGGCTGGAGTAGTTATGGTAAATGTGAAGTAATTATGGTAAATGTGAAAAGAGAAACAGTGTAGCTGCCATTGAGAGAAAAGGGGAGAATATTGTTCTGGGTGAAGCTGGAGGGATATGTGAGCACCCATCTCACAAGATTTGTCTTCATAACAAGATTAATAGAAAACTTTGTCAAGGTTTTAAGAATAATATGATTAGGTTGACATTTGTTAAAAGAACACTCTAATGGCAGAACAGAGGTAGGATCATAATATAGAAGTTAGGAAGATTTTGTTGAGGTTCAGGAAAAGAAAAGAGTGGCTTGGATTAGATTAAAAACTCACTGCTATTGAGTCAATTGCAACTCATTATGACCCTATAGAGGAACTCTGGTAGCATAGTGCCTGAGTCACTTGACTGCTAACCGGGAGGCTGGCGGTTCAAACCCACCAACCACTCCTCGGAAGGAAGGTTGGGCAATCCTACTTCCGTAGTGATAACTGCCTCGGAAACCCAAGGAGGGGTCGCTAGGAGTCAGGGCCGACTCGATGGCAAATAACAACAACAACAACATGACCCTATAGAGCAGAGTAGAACTGTCCCATAGGGTTTTCCAAAGCTGTAGTCTTTACAGAAGCAGTCTGCCTCATCTTTCTCTTATGAAGTGGCTAGTGGGTTCAAGATGCTGATCTTTTGGTTAGCAGAGCAGCACTTAACTACTTTACCACCAGGGTCCCTTGTGATACAAAAAAATAAAAAGAAAAAAGAAAGAAATGACCAGACACAGAAAATATTTAAAACTTAGTAATGAATTGGATTTTTTGAATATAAAGTAAAAGGCCAAATGCAAATTATAGATTCATTATGATACAACTAAACCCAGGGGATATAAAAGATGGAAATATATAAATTACAGATAACATTCTCATTTTTCTACTTTCTAAGATAATAAAAATGTGGTTATATTACACTTCTCTTTTTTAAATAAAAATAATATTTTAATATAACTGCCATAAAATTACACTGTCAGGGTTATTCCTCAAGGGTAATGAAAATATAACTATAGGTTTTTCTAAGGTTTTGTATAAAATTAGTGTAATTGAGAGAGGCCTGGCAGTAGGAATTATCTATGACATTTAACTATGCCACAGAGAATCTCTACAGTAAAAGGAGGAAAATGTACAAGAAGATCTGTAGAGAAGCTAAAATCAGCTTTAACAAGTTTCCTTTTGCTAATTTCCTGGAGAGAGGTTTTTGTTATACAGATAAGCAAGTAATGCCTCTTTCACCTGAAGCAAGTTTTCCAAACCATCTGAGCCTCAATTTCATTCATCACCTATAAAATCAGGATCTTAACAATTCTGTCTCTGCAGAATTATGTGAGGAGAAAATGGAAAAAGTGAGGTGGTATGCAAAGAACTCAGAACTGATTATAGCAGTAGTGATGGTGAAGGTAGTTAAATATTATCATTATTTTTATATCTCCCTCCACTTAGTATGTCTACTACCTATGTATGGCTAAAATAAAATGATCATCCACTATTTTAGTTATCTAGTACTGCTATAAGAGATATACTTCAAGGGGATGGCTTTAAAAACAGAAAACTATTCTCTTACAATTTAGGTTAGAAGTCCAAATTCAGGGCATCAGTTCTAGGGAAGGTTTTCTCTCTGTCAGGTCTGGGCAAAGATCCTTGTCTCCTTTCAACATCTGCTTTCCCTGCATTCTCTGGAGATCGCCATGTGTCTTGGTGTCAATATTTTCATGGGTATAGGAAACTCTCAGTGCAGGAACCCTGGGTCTAAAGGTTGCATCCCATTCCTACCTCTTCTTTCTTAGGTACTGAGGTCCCTCTTATCTGTGCTCCCTTGTTGATCTCTTTTGTATCTCAAAAGAGATTGACTCAATATACAACCTAATCCTGTAAATTGTATCTTGCCTCATTAATATCATATGATTGTTGCTAGATGCCCTCCTGTCAGTTTCCATTTATAGAGATCTTATATACAACAAAACAAAATGCTATCTGGTTCTGTGCCATCTTCACAATCGTTGCTATGCTTAAACCTGTTGCTTCAGCTATTGTGTCAATATATTGCATTGAAGGTCTTCTCCTTTTGTGCTGGCCCTTTACTTAATCAAATATGATCTACTTCTCCAGAGACTTGTGCCTCCTGACAACATGATGAACAAAATACATGAGACAAAGTCTGGCCATTCTCACTTCTAAGGAGCATGCCAGCTATAATTCCAAGACAGATTTGTTCATCCTTCTGTCAGTCCTTAGTATTTTCAGTGTTCTTCAACAACACCATAATCCAAATTGATCTATTCTTCTTTGTTGTTGTTATGTGCCGTGGAGTTGGACCCAACTCATAGTGACACCTCCTTGGGTTTCCGAGGCAGTATCACTACAGAAGTAGATTGCCCAACCTTCCTTCTGAGGAGTGGCTGGTGGATTTGAACCGCCAGCCTTCTGGTTAGCGGTCAAGTGCCTTAGGGACTATGCTACCTTGGCCTTCCTTATTCATTGTTCACCTTTCACATGCATAAAACTATTGAAAAAAACAATGGCTTGAATCAGCCACACCTTAGTCTTCAAAGTGAAATATCTACCTTTTAACACTGTAAAGACATCTTTTGCAGTAGATTTGCCCAATGTTTGGTTTCCTGACTGCTGATTCCATAGGGACAGATTGTGGATCCAAGTAAAATGAAATCCTTGACAACTTCAATCTTTTCTCAGTTTATCATAATGTTGCTTATTGGTTCATTTCTGGGAATTTTTGTTCTCTTTATGTGGAGAGGTAATCTTTGCTGGAGGTTGTAGTCTTTGATTTTCATAAGTGATTCAAGTAATCTTCACTTTCAGCAAGCAAGGTCATGTCATTTGTATATTTCAGGTTGTTAAAGAATCTTCCTCCAATAATTATGCTGAGTTCTTCATATAGTCCAGCTTCTCAGATTATTTACTCACCATACAGACTGAATCAGTATAGTGAAAGGCTACAATCCTGACATACACCCTTCCTGATTTTAAATTGTGCCGTATCCCTTTGTTCTGATCAAATGACTATCTCTTCGTCTATTACAGTTTCCTAAAGAGCACAATTAAGTGTTTCAGAATTTCCATTCTTCACAATGTTATCTACCATTTTTTTATGGTCAACTCAGTTGAATGCCTTTGCACAGTTAATAAAATAGAGGTAAACATATTTCTGATATTCTTCGCTTTCAGCCTAGATCCATCTGACATCAGCAATGATATCCCCCGTTCCATGTCCTCTTCTGAATCTGGCTTGAATTACCATCATAGGGGTCAGGATTTACAACACACAGGATAATTAGATCATAAATGGAGCATGATTACATAATGCTAAGAATCATGGTCTAGCTAAGTGAACACATATTTTGGGGGGACACAATTCAATCCATAATATCCACTTTATTTAGTTATATGCAGCCTTTGGTTGAGAGGAATGGCGCATATCCTACTGTGTGTTGGACTTCAAGCAGATCATTTGAATTCTGAGCTTTGATGTTTCATTTGTAAACCAAGGAGAGAAACATTTTACTCTTAGGGTTGTTGTAAGATTTAAGTAATATAAAATATTGACAGCACTTAGCATAAGGCATAGCAGATACTATGAGGTTAGCAAATGCTACTTTCCTTTCATCCTCACTTAAATATAATCAGTATAATCATTTTAAAACATTTTTTTTTTTCCTGGGCAATCTGAAACAACACACAGAATAAAACATTCAATTTCATATCCTTTATCATCTTAAATATTATATCTATGAAGGTGCAAGAATCAAAACTAGATGATCATTTCTTAAAAAAATCTATTAACTCAGTTAGGATATATTTGATATGTATACATGATTTGTAGATGTGTGCAAAGCAGATTTCCTTGACATCTGATGCATATTAAATCCGAAACTAAAACTACAATAAGGCTTTCCAAGTTCATAGTTTTGTTACTCTGTCCTTTTATTCTTTATTCAATCAAATTGTTTATCTGAAAATCCCCACCAATGTCACTCGGGAAAATCAAGATTTTAAAAGGACTATTTTAATGAAACCATTTATGTTCCAGTGCTTTACAGTGTGATGGATTACAGAAAGGATAGCTAAATATTGTTTGAACTGAGAGGATGAAAATTGAAACATTTTATAAGCTTATCAGTGTTTCGCATTCACTGTGATCTATGAATTTCCCAAAATGGTACCCGAATATGAAACTTTAAAGTAATGGTAAATTATTATGCTCACACTTCTTTTCCATAAGAAATTTTGGAGAAGTCATCCTATAGTGTAACTTTTCAAGGATATTTTGTTTCTAGGTACCTTTAAAAGTTTTGAAACAAGCAGGAAAAATTTGTTCCTGTTTTATAATACTAACAACGCTAGTTCATTTCAAAAAGTTTATTGCATTTTTATCAAGAATGTGTCTACTTAAGGATGTATATCTAGATAGAAGTGGATGTGCTATAATCTCAGTAACTGAAATATTGTTTAATCTGCAAATATATTTTGCCTTATAATTTTCTGGTTCGGAAAAAATCCTGATAAATGACAACCTCTCATTGTTCCAGATACCAAGTATAAAATGCTGTCTGTCTATGCTTGCATTTAGTATTGATTTTTCAAATGGAAACAATCTGTAATAAACACAGGGGAATCAAGACAAGCTTTTAGACTTAGCAGTAGATTCAAGTAGAGAGGGCAGGCCAGAAGTGGTTTTAAACTGCCTGGAAATTACTGTGCAGCATAACAGGTTGGGCATCCACAATTTGTTAGTAAACCCAATTCTTATCATGAAAGCTGCCAAAGAACAGACATACTATACAGGTTGTTTTGTCAATTTTTGTGTGTGTGTTTTAAACACTTTATAACCTAGTACTGTATGATCAGATGACATAAAGTTTAAATAATTTCATGAAGTGTTGGCCTCAGATCACCAGCAACCTTTTTTCTCTTGAATCCATAGACCTTCCTTCCAAGGAATGCTGGTAGGAGCACTGACTCAATGGCAGTGAGGTTTTTTTTTTTTTTTTAATCCTTGGATCTGTCCTACAAATCTTTCTACCTGAAAAAACAATTCCATCCAGAGTGTGGACAATGGGGATGGACTTGGACTACTGCTGTGGCAGAGGAGTCTCTTTTCTTAAAAAGGACGGGTGAGAGGGTACACTATTTGAATCATTTAATGGCTGTGTCTTTTTAAGTGCTTTTCTGCTACAGGGGCCAAAATCTATATTAACACCTCAGTCCTTAGCAACCTAGTCTCTCAAGTCAAAGAGCTTTGCCCAAAGTCTTTAAGGACTCTATCCAGCTCGTTAAAAAAATAACAAGCACATATGAATTGTGTCAGTCTAATGGATAATGTTGGATCAGTACTAAGAGAGAAAAAGAAGAACCAGTACCTATGGTCAATTGTAAAATGTCTCTTTGTGTCTCCCAATCATGAGTCATTCACCTCTATCCTATCTGTATTAGAGTGAAAATATTTTTCTTCCAGATGAGGCAATTGACTTGAGAATATTAATTTGTCAAAGGCACTCGGAAAAACAAAAGGGAAGGGTATACTATATAACACAAAATCTTCATGCACCTCACGCCAGCAACACCTCAAAATGCCTGCCAACCACAACCAGAAGCATCATGTGGAACTAAATGCTTACTAAACAGGTGAAAGAGACATTACTTAGTAACTGGTCATGAAAAATCTTGGGTACCTTCTTGAAACTTGGTGTGAGAAAGGCTACTTATTTTATATAATATTGATTTCTTCAAAATCAATGTTTTCTAAATTTAGTAAATTATTTGTCTCTATTTTCTACATTGCTTGCTTGCTTCTAATCCATTTATTGCAGTTTTTCCTCCCTTTCTCTTGTTTACCATGCTTGATCACAAGACTTAGTTGTTTGATATAATGAATCAGCAATTAATTTGAGCATAACAGCAGTGAATTTTTTTTTTTTTTTTGAAATTTGGCAAAATTGTTTTTTAAATCCATATATTGTTGTTGCTGTTGTTATGTGCTGTTGAGTCAGACCCGACTCATAGCGACCCCTCCTTGGGTTTCTGAGGTGGTGTCACTATGGAAGTAGATTGCCCAACCTTCCTTCCGAGGAGTAGCTGGGGGGTTCAAACCCACCAGCCTTCTGGTTAGCAGTCAAGTGCCTTAAGCACTGCACTACCGGAGCTCCCTAAGTCCATATATGAGAATGAAAAGGGCAAACATATAAAAAGCTCAGAAAATGATCACAATACCTATCATTTATTATGTTTACATTGTGTTCCAGGTTAGGTATTGAATTATATACCTTACAAATCTTTCTCTCTCTATCTCTCTCTCTCACTGCCATTGAGTTGGATCTGACTCATAGCAACTCCTCCTTGGGTTTCTGAGGAAATCAGTAGAAATAGATTGCTCAGTCTTCCTTCCGAGAAGTGGCTGGTGGGTTTGAACCACTAGCCTCTGGTTAGCAATCAAATGCCTTAGCCGCTATGCCACCAGAGCTCCTAGTAAAGATGAATAGTAGGCACTGAACCAGATAGTAAGATAAATTTTAAATCTACAATCATTCTAACAGCTTGTTAGAGTTCGTCACATATAGAGTATATATTGATTGAAGTGATCTGAGCAAGTCCCTATGCCTACATGTTTCTCCACCCAAAAGACCTTAAAATTTTACAAATCAAGATCCGGTCTTTGGATTATGTCATTATCCCTTGGGAATATTTTAAGAACAATTTCCCTAGTTCTACTTCCCTAAGGTACTCTCAAGCTTCTTCTCTTTGTTAATTTCTCAAGTTTCCTCTTTTCTAACTCTTTGTCTTTCTAGTATTTTTTTGTCTCCTAGAAGCTCTGGTAGCATAGTGCCTAAGGCACTTGATGGCTAACGAGAAGGTCGGTGGTTCAAACCCACCAGCCACTCCTTGGAAGGAAGGTTGGGCAAGCCTACTTCTGTAGTGAGACTGCCTTGGAAACCCAGGGTAGGGTCGCTATGAGTCGGGGCCAACTCGACGGCACATAACAACAACAACAGCATAAGTTAATAGCCTACACAGAATGAATGTGAATCTTCCATTTATATTAGAAACCCCAGTCCTT
>NW_006921730.1:1304772-1325264 GCF_000298275.1 Orycteropus afer afer
TCTTGGAAGGAAAATTGTAGCTCCAGAGATAGAAAGAACAAAAATCATCCAAGTAAAAATAATTGAAAAAGGACATTATAATTCCTGTATAAGACATTGGCACATATCAGATGCTCTAAAGGGGAGGAGGAAATGTAATGCACTAATGGGATACTTCTGAATGGGAGGCAAGAGGATTTTAATGTCAGAAGAATTTATAGCAAGTTTCTAATTTTGCAACATTATGCTTTTTTCCATACAACTGGCCTTCCAATATGAAAACAATCATAAACTAGTTAATCCCAACACAACAATCTTTGATACAAGAAAAGAAGAGGAGAACAAAGGGTTGTGTCAAGACTCTGATGGCAGATTTTATATGACTCACACTCTTCTTTACAGACTGAAGCCCTAAAGCCACTAGAAGAAAGACTCATACAGTGGCTGTAACATGTGCTAAAACATATCTACTATTCTGAGGACTGCACATAATTGAGCATGTTCCTTTCTGTTATACATAGAGTCACTGTGAGTTGGAGCCAACTTGACAGCACTTAATAGCAAAAAAAAATTTCCACTACTAGGCAACTGCCTGAATGCAATCTATGCTCTCCCTCCTGACAACTAGCCATGCCCCATATCCCAGTCCAAATCTGAGAGACATCTCAGACCACTCAGTCAGCGAGACTTAGACATAGATCGCACTTTGACACCAGAACTTCCAGTGGTATTGAAAGATTCTCTTGGACTCTGATGTTGACGCTGAGGTTTCTAGTCAGCATCCGATGAGGGTGTTTCAGCAATGAGCACCGAAGTTGGTAGTTTAACTTTATCTCAATTTTCTTTCTTCTTCTTTTTTTTTTAGAGCAAAGTTTCCTGACACGGTTTCCATGATTCTTTGTGGTTTTGTTTTTATTTTTTTCCCCCTTAACAAGCCTACTCTTAAGTGCCTGGGATCCTGTTAACATGTTTTGTATCCCTGGGTCCCTGCATATACATCTTTCATCAATTTCCTCAGCCAAGCCCATTCCCATATGGCCAAGTTCCTCCTCTACATTTGCTCCATGTTGCTGGAGAGACATATTTTGTTGTTGCTGTTGCTATGTGCCGTCGAGTCGGCCCCGACTCATAGTGACCCCTCCTTGGGTTTCTGAGGCAGTATCACTACAGAAGTAGGATTGCCCAACCTTCCTTCCGAGGAGTGGCTGGTAGGTTTGAACCACCAGCCTTCTGGTTAACAGTCAAATGCCTTAGACACTATGCTACCAGAGCTCCTGGAGAGACACATTGACTCCTAATAAGGTCTTCCATAAGAAAACACAGAACTAGGACAGTACTACTAAGGGATAAGACATTTCAGAGCCATCTCAGTAGTATCTTACAGTAACAACAAATAACCAAAAAATTAAGTTGAACATGCATGTTAGATATGACAACTCAAGAGTAAGTACAAATCCATGAAGTGGTAACACAAAAAAAATTCTGAATTTCAGAAATGATTAAAATTCTAACTGGATTTAAGAACAAAAGACTTTTGTATTAGTATGCTATTCTAAAGGACTTAAATGTCAAAATGATATGTCTGCAATGGAAAGAGAATGAGAGGTTGTGTGGAGAAGTTGGGTACAATAAGTCGCTTACAGAAAAATGATATTTGATTAAATCATCAATAGCTGCCAGGACAGAAAGAGTCAGACATTCAGCCTCATTGACTTCTACTATACCCGTAAGTCTCATGCAAGGCCACTCACCCTGCCCTTTAATATCCTTCCACCAGGACTGGGCAGCTGAAATTAATATACCCCTTGCATTATTCAAAAAATCTCTTTAGTGAGCTCCTGTCCTATGTATGTTGTATGTGTATCTATGAATGTATACATATATATATACATAAATATATATATGTATTCAGACACACTTATGCAGTCCCAGACTACAAATGAAATCTTTTCCCAACTATGTCTTTAAGGGTTTGTAGGTGAGTCATACCAGGTGCATACAATTCTTATTTAGGCTTACTTCAGGGCAAGAAAAGCTCAAAGTCTTCTTACTTATTTTAAAACTGCATGTGCAGCAAGTGAGGATGATTGTGATGAAGAGTTTGTTGCAGGTAGGGATTGATTCAATAGTTTCAAAGCGAGGGCAAATTTACACAACATTAAAGATGAAGTAGGAGTTGTCCTAACCTAGAGAATGTACGTGCATATGTTTATATATACATACATATCATAGATCTTTTAATTTCTTGGGATCACTGTCTCCACTGCAGAGTGTTTTGTATCCCCATCCCTTTAAAGGAGGAACAGCAGACAGAACAAAGAGTAAAGTTGGACCTTAACAAGATACTGCAGATTAGGTAACCTAGAAAGCAGACCGAGACAGATTATCCTGCGGGAAGTTAACTGAGATAATGAGCCCCAGCTTGGTCACAAAAAAAGAGCTCAGGCAGCCCACAGGAGCTCTAAATCTAGGATAGCCCTTCAAAGTTGTTCTGAGTTGGAGCAAAGGCATGGGCTTTTACTCTAGGGCTTCCTGGTGGTAAGAGTAAGGACTACAGATCAGTAGGAATCTGGCCCCATTTCCTGACAATACTCCAGGAAGACAGCAAGAGGTATTTCTAAAAAGAGAGAACATGAGTTTTGCCACTCAGCCCGGTGAAATAAATCTGTGTCCTGAGAGAAGCAGAATCTGAGTAGGCTATGAAGATGAGCTCAAGGGACATATCAGTGGTCACTTGTGAGATCACAGGAACATTTTTAGGGATATGCCCCTCCCTCCTCACCAAGTGTGAGTTGTTGTTAGGTACCATTGAGTCAGCTCCAACTCATGGCAACCTTATGTTCAGCAGAATAAAATATTGTGAGGTCCAAGGAGGGGTCGCTATGAGTCGGTCCTACTCGATGGCAAATAACAACAACAACAACAATGTCATCTTGGGAGCTCTGGTAGCGTAGTGCCTAAGGCACTTGACTGCTAACCAGAAGGCTGGCGGTTCAAACCCACCAGCCACTCCTCGGAAGGAAGATGGGGCAATCTACTTCCGTAGTGATACTGCCTCAGAAACCCAAGGAGGAGTCTCTATGAGTTGAGTCTGACTTGACGGTACATAACAACAACAACAACATGTCATCTTAAAACAATTGGTATATTTGAGTCCATTGTTGTAGCTATTATGTCAATCCATGTTTTGGAGGTTTTCTCTTATTTTTTCTGACCCTCTCCTTTACCACCCATGACATCCTATTCTAGTAATTCGTCTTTCCTGATGACACATCCAAAGTAAGCTATACTATCTCAAGAATGAACCTATCAGTTTTGAAGGAAGTATTCTTGCTATACTTCCTTCAAAACTGATAGGTTCATTCTTGAGACAGTTCATGGCATGTTCAATATTCTTCATCAACACTGCAATTCAAATGAGGCAATTTGAGCTTCCTTTTTCATTGTCCAGCTTTTGCACGCATATTAGTAACATTGCATAAAATTATGTCAATGCTGAGGATGGGGGAAGTCTAAAATATAACAAATCTTGAACATCATACCAGCCTGCAAAGATGAAGACTTAGATTCAAATCATGCTGTCATAGATAACGAAAAAACAGAATTTTCTTTCTAATTTCTGACCTGAATGCTAAACTTGGTTGAAACCTATGCCAAACTAAGAAACAGCAACTGTGACTGTACAACTCCTCTCTGTATAGAATACTGGGAGACTTTCACACTATATTTTTAAATGGTTGTTATATGAATGCACAGACAATTCATGTGTTGTCATGAAGGTGTTCCAGTGGAAGAGGGTGTGGAGAGGTTAATATTGCCGGAAAAAAAGAAAGAGAGAGAAAAACTAGTCTGAAAAGTCCAGAGGATTTGTAGTAGACATGAAGATATTTGTCCAATGAGAAGGATATCAGAAATCCAGCTGAAGTGGCCTACATTTGAGAGTTCATCTAAGTAATGGAAGTTATCATACAAGTATTATGTGTGCTCAATATGTAATATTGATATTAATAATATAAGACACAAAATAAGCAAAATTTTAAAAACAAATGAGACAGTACCTGAGTATTACTACAGCTAACAGCATGTTCATTTTTCAAGGAATAACAGAGCTTTAGCTCTGAGTCCACCACAAAATGGGCTGGAGTCTATATATTTATACAAGTATGCATGGTTTACCATCTAGGATATGTTCTGTGAAATAGGGCAGTATGTGATTTGGATTATGTGATTTGGATAATGTGAGAACACCACATTAAAACCTTATAGAAGCTTGCTTCTGGTCTTCCTTGTTGCTGCAGCTGCCACTGTACAGCTGGAGCTGCTCTTGGAGGTCAGAGGACTGACACCAACACTGAGAGGGCGGCTGCAGGAGGAGAGCAAGAGGAACCAATTAAGAGGAAGCAGAGTATGCCCAGCCCCACCCACTGGTCTCCAGGCAGCAGGAAGAAATCTTGCCCAGAGCCACATCCTCTGGGTTATCCACACGTTTCCCACCTGTGGTCCAGTGCTGCTAGAGTCTGGGTTGGGGTCTTTAAAACCATTGTTGTTGTTAGGTGCCATCAAGACAGCTGTGACTTACAGAGACCCTGTGTAAAACAGAAGGAAATACTGCTCAGTTGTGTCCCATCCTCAAAATCCCTGCTATGCTTGGGACCATCTTTGCAGCCATTGTGTCAATCCATCTCTTTCAGGGTTTGCCCAATCATTAAACCATTACAAGGAAGTAATAAACAAAAAGAGCTGCTTTCTCTTTAAAAAACAAACAAACAAACAAACAAACAAAAAGCTTTGTGGAAACCAGAATGTATATACTGTCTGACCATGTTAACTAATGTATACTTGTGTATATTTAAATGTACATGGCACATATCAAACATTATCATTTGATATACTATCATAAATATATAATGTTTATATAAAAAAAGATAATAAATATGTAAAAATGGTATATAATAAATATATATATTTTCATGACTATAGCCCTAATGCATAAAAGACAAGATTTTTTTCCCATTTGTTTTAGCTGTTTGGTATGTCTGTGGACTAGCAGACTTTAGCACTATGATATTCCTAATATTTCAAAGGAATGTTATATTTGTCAACCTGAAGTCAATTCAATGTGCCTATTTTTAAAATTCAGGCACAAATTATCCATTTCATCATAAGTACACTGGAAAATGAATGATATCAGCTAGGAGGAAAAGAAAGGATCTCAAAGAAAAGCCAAATTATTAAAATAAAAATAGTTTATCAGTGACAGTCTATGTAGAAAAAATTTAGATTTTCTCCCTCCAAATGTAACTTAAATTATTTAAAATGTTGGGAGGAATTAGGAGTTGTCATCTAAGAATTCCATCAGGAAGATCAGGATTTATGCCAGCATTTACATGCGGCAATTTTGTTCACCTTCCATCAAGATCAACATTTTATGAATTTGAGACAACATTGAAAGACGTAGCAGAACCTCCTGGTATGAATAGCAAAGAAGTGCTGATGCATTGCTAGTGAAGATCATTAAGCAGCAGGATATGGAAATCAATAAAACTGTGTATTTATGTACGAGAAGGTTATTGAACAAAAATTTGCAAGATTAACAGTATTGAGAGAGGTTTGTGTTCAAGTTAGAGTTCTCAAAAGCCTCCTCTCTTATGGCATGCTCAAAAATAACTGCAGCACTATGCAGGAAAGCAACAGAAATTTGGCACCATTTCAAAGACTGCAGATTGGATGCTATGTATTTAAACTACATTTAATTGGGAAATTATGAAAAAGTCTTTAAGACAAAAAAATGTCAACCATTTCCTGTTATGCTGCAATTAGTTTGATTTATACTGACTTTATAAATAGTAAAATAAAAAAAAGTATGTACTAAAATATTAGAGCAGAATAGAAAAAGATCAACTTCTCAATTACAAAGAGTACCATTTTCCTTTTGAATGGAAAATTATTGACATTCAATTAGGCAAATGTACTAAATAAGTTTGCCCTTGTATTACTATTCCATCAAAATGTAAAATGTATTGTGATAGGCCAAAAGATCAACAGACAAAAATCCATAATAAATAATACAAGGCAAAATCTGGCTATGAAAAGCAGGAAGAAACAGCCTAACGGCAATTTTTTTTCCCCATTATTCCCAAGCCAAGCTTTTTGTTCTCTGCTATATCTGCAGATAGTTTATTTTGCTTCTAACTGTGAGGTAATCAACATCTGCCCCAGGCATAGCTGGATACTCAACCTATGTTCCTCTGTGGCCTCAGTAGGGAAGCCAATGGTAAAAACAGCATTTGGATATAGCATGTTGACTAAAGAGTTGAGGACAGCAGTTTGGTGGGAGTGCTGGGTTTTTTTAGGCAGTAATTGTACTGAACAACACAAAAGGTACTTGGGTTATGTAGTGACTGAGTCAATGAACCAACTCACTTCTATTTACATATCATGTTCTTTTAAGTCTCTTATCTTAGAATTATACCAAGCAATGACTCAAAGGCTCATGCTGTTTAATGTAAACCATTGCAAATGAAAGCATACTACTGTAAAATTTACCAGAACTTGACATCTGTCTCAGGAAGCACTTTTGTATCATTTTGTCTCAACAGAATTCCTTGTCCCGAATGAACTGAATTCCTAATGTGATTTTCTTCCTCTTTCTTTAGTAGTAGAAAGTATCCCTTATCCAGCAATGTAATCATGGAATGGTCACTCAATTCTGAGTAAATTCTGGATGTTCAAAAGACTTAGAAATTTATCAAGCACTCTAACCACTTCCAGCTAAGCTTTTATCTGAATTTTCCAAAGTTCTGAAAAGTCTTTTAAAGAGGAACTTAATAACACATGTTCATCTTCTGTTTTCCTTCAGAGGAAGTTCCTATTACAGGAAACAAATAACCTCAGAGATCTACACTCTGGAGTTTCTTCTCTCAAGACTAACATGGAGTCAGTCAAATATAATGAGTATTGATCAGAGAAAAAAAGCACCCCTTATGTATCACAAATAAGAGCAAATAAACAAAAAAGATTTTTAAGCAAACTTATAAGGTTTTTTTTTTTTTATTATTTTTTAATGTAAAGTCATCTTTTATGAATATAAGAATGACCCATCTTTAATACTCTATGGAATCTAACCTCAACAAGTGTTGGATCTGGAACATAAGAGATTTTCAGTATTTGGTGAGATCAAGGGTAACTAAGACTATTTATCTTTTATAAGCAAGATTAGGGAACTCTGGTGACGTAGTGCCTAAGACATTTGACTGCTAGCCAGAGGGCTGGCAGTTCAAACCCACCAGCCACCCCTCAGAAGGAAGGTTGGGCAATCTACTTCCATAATGATACTGCCTTGGAAACCCAAGGAGGGGTCGATATGAGTTGGATCCAACTCCACGGCAGTGCATTTTGTTTGTGGTTTGGAAGCAAGGTTAAGAACCTCTTGTGTAGTTCTCATTTCCATTTCTGCCTTGGTCCAGAAATGTTAATAGATGACTGTCTGGTTTATTAGGATTATAAAAGTAACGTTTGCTCTCAAGTCATGTCATTAACATTAAAATCTCTAAAGTTTGTCCAAGCTGATTTTTAGATATATTTGGCCAGGAGTAGAAGGGACCCTGTGATTGCTAAATAAGATTACACACCACCACAAAGGCTGTTTCTTCAGAAGTGTGAATTGATTTTGCATGCACACGAGGCAGTTTAAATTGACATATGAAACCACTTCTGTAGACCCCCTGGCTTCTTCCTCACAGGCACTTCCATCATCATGGCCACACTGCCTTGTTAGATAATTGAGGTTATTTGTTGTGGTTAGTGTCACTTGTGTTACTCTTATCCCCTACTTTCACACTGATCTGATCTCTCCAAAGAACATAAGAAACATTAAAAGTATCCAATTGGTCTTAAAGGATTGTCTCACTCCTTTCTATTAAAACAAAGGTTCTTTGTTTCTTTAGTCTGAGGTAACCAGAGATGACACAGTGACTGGAGGATTCTGAAGGAGATTAGAGGCTCTGGGTAAAGCATCACCATTTTTAGGGTGGACAAGAAGTTATTTTATTTTTTTTATTTCATGCAGTCCTATCCATGCACACTCTCTTCATAGACCAAAGTTTAACAGATGACTTATTTACAAATGACTTTTAAAATAATGTTGTTAAAATTAATCCTTAACTATATCCCATGTATTTTTGAGAGTCTCTGAATGATAATTTCTACAAAATCAGAATTTATTCTTTTATTTATCTGTCAATAATAAACCAAAAAAAAAAAAAAAAAAAACTCACTGCAATTGAATAGGATCCGACTCACAGCGAACCCTCCTTGGGTTTCTGAGGTGATATTACTACAGAAGTAGAATGCCCCATCTTCCTTCCGAGGAGTGGCTGGTGGGTTTGAACCATCAGCCTTCTGGTTAACAGGCAAATGCCTTAGCCACTATGCCAATAGATTAGCCAAAAAATAAGGAAAGAGAGAGGGAGGGAAGGAGAGAGTGAAGAAAGGAGAGAGGCAGGGAGGGAGGAGGAAGGAATGAGAGAAAGAGAAAGGAAGAAAGGAAAAGAGAAACATTTTAGGCTTGAGTATGGTACTTAAATCATTTTGCTCTAGCTCACTACTGAGTAATTTTGACCCAGAAAAGATCTGGTCTGACTTTCTATCTGCCAGAGAGCAGGATCCCTGCTGTTTTCAGCTGCTCCCCTTAATGCACTTCCCCTTCTCCCCTTCTAACTTATACCCCAAGTGACAGAACAAATCAATAAATGACAAAAGCTGAAATGCTCCCTGAGCAGCCCCCTTAAGTGCTGGAGGACCACTCAGGCAAGGTAATTATCAAAAACCTTATAAGTGACTCAGGGGTGCTGTAGCAAAAGATGAAGTGGTGACATGGGCTTTGAAGCAGAAACCAAGAACTGCTGCTAGAATTAAGGATTCCTGCAGAACTTGCCCCCTTAATGCCTACTTCCAAGTGGGCATTACCTCTTCCAAGACACACACACAATACTCACACACAAGGACACATTTTGCTTTTCAGTGAATGTCAATAAGATTACTATGCAAATACCTATTTAGCTATTTGAACAGAAAACAATGCATTATCTTCAAATGATTTTTTTCCCCCCAGCTCCCTTCACCTCCTTTTGGCTAGATGTTTGATAAATCCAAGTATCATTTCACCCATGGAAAAATCACTGTCCTGAAAATGAATACTGAGCACTGGTGCTCCTAACACTAGTAACTCTAGTGTCACAGCGGTTAAGGCATTCAACTGTTAACCAAAATGTCGGACTCTTGACTCGACCAGCTGTTCCACAGGAGATAGATGAAGCAGTCTGCTTCCTTAAAGATTTACAGCCTTGGAAACCCTATGGAGCAGTTCTGCTCTGTCCTAAAGGGTCACTAAGAGTCAGATGATGGCATTGGGTTTGGTTTTTTGGTCACCTAATTAATGGGAGGTGAGTCTCTTAACCTACTGCCCAGGTCCCATGGTAGATTATTACCATTATTGCTTTGATGGATCTTTGTAAGTACTCCTCTTGGGAAAGATATTTGAAAGTCACATTTAAATAAGGATCTAACAATTACTGATCATTAATTCTCTTCTAGTCTCAAATGCTATTTCTGGTGAAGGTTATAGAGGCAAGTTTAATGAGAGAAATACAGCATTATTTAGTTACTCCTGATTCTCAATATGCAGCAAACATCTCTAGCTGATCTTTTTTTTTTTTTTTTTTACCTGCTCTAATGATATAATGGATTTTCATTCATATTGCAAATATGGACAATGAAGTAAAAGAGAAAAGAACTAGAGCTGATGGGGACTTATTGTTTCTCTTCACCCCAATACAACCTTCAGGGAGGTAACATTTCAATAAAAGAATTTATTTGACTTGCAGTTTAATATAGCATCCAAAAAGAAATTATTTCCATTGCTCCTCCCATTTCTTTTTCTCAACAAACACATTAGCACATTAGAGTACAAACAGAGCGGCTTTCTCTTTCTATCTCAAAGAATCATACAACTGGAAAGAACCACAATCCACTTCACTTCAGAAGAGGAAAAAGACTCAGAGAATGTAAGTAACTTGCCCAAAGATACACAGCTTCTTCTTAGCAGTAAAAGCATTATTTGAGACCAAGCCTCCTGACACCCAATATTCTTTTTCCCATATGCTACTTACACATAACATATGAATTGGCTAATTTTAAAAGTCAAGAAAATATATTTTCCTACACTCACTTATGAGAAAAAAATTTAAATTGAGTAGCTTCAGATGCCAAAAGGAATAATTATAGAACTGCAAACCATATAAATTTTCTAATCTAGTGCCTAAGGCACTTAACTGTTAACCAGAAGGCTGGCAGTTCAAATGCACCAGCCACTCCTCGGAAGGAAGTTTGGGCAATCTACTTCCGTAATGATACCGCCTCAGAAACCCAGGGAGGGGGTTGCTATGAGTCCGGTCCGACTCCACGGCACATCACAACAACAACATGGAGTAAAAGCTGTTTATAAAATTAAAATGAAGTGGAAATATGAAACTAAAAGCTAATGAGTTTCAAACTCTCTTACACTTTACAAAATGTGAAAGTAAAAAGATATCTTTAAAACAATCAAAATATCAACTAATGGCAGAAAAAGATTGAAAATACAAAGTAATTCTAAAAGTAAGCTTACAAACTTTTTCTACTGCCAGAAAAGACCAGAGACTAGTAAAGGAAGAGGTGAGAGTACTGGTGGATGGAACAGGAAATGAAGATGCCCTGGATGGCAAAATAGCTTATCTATTAAAAAGGCAAAGAAGAATATAATTCACATAATAAATGAATACAAAGTGTTTGCCATCAAACATTGATTTTGCACTTAAGCACCGTAGGGGACTTTAATCAAAAAGCAAAGATTAGTTAAATCAGGTCAACAATGCAAGGTCACAGAACTGAAGGAAAATAATTGTAGAATTTTACTTAGGGGAAATTGAGAGAACGATTGAAGTAACAGTTAAATAAAGACTAGTTTTTCCTTGTATACCCACAAATTCTAATATATTCATAGGGAACTCATGAATGTGCAAAAACCTCACTGCTTTCCCCGTTGAGTGACAAATAAGACTGCATGAATAGAAGCGTGCTTGTGAAGGTTTTACCAGTTGCTATCAAGTTGCTCTGACTCGTGTCGATTATGTCTGTCTGAACAGAACTGGGCTCCGTGGAGTTTTCAGTAGCTCAGTTGTTGGAAGTAGTTCACCAGGCCTTTCTTACAAAGCACCTCTAAATGGTTTGGAACTTCCAATCTTTCCATTATAAGCTCAGTGTGTTACACCACCCAGGGACTACTGTGGAGGTAATACCAAAAACCACACTCACTGTCACTGAGTCAATTCCAACTCATAACTACCCTCTTTGGGTTTCTGAGGTGAAAAATCTATACAGAAAAAAGATTGCCCCTTCTTCCTCCCATGAAGTGGTTACAGGTAATATTAACGTAAATGAAGTGCACAGATCAGCCTTCTTAAACACTCATCTTCAGTGGAAAGGGCATTGAGAATCAAGAAACCACAGATGATCTATTCAACACATATTTGCATCTAGTCCTGAGTGAGAAGATGAGCCTGTTCCTAACCAGCATGGAACTTGCATCCCAGCTTTTAGAATTTTTAACACACATAGCTTTACCAGTAGGAGACGGGAACTTTCTCAGATGAGTCAAAATGCTGTCACTGCAAGATTTTTTGTTTAGGCTCAAAACTAGGATTACCATTATTTATAAGTTTCTCAAATGTGTCTTCTATAGCTTTCTATAATTACATACAATATTAGATTAAATCATAAATTCCATCTTTCCCATAAAAGATACACACAAGACATAGTTTCAATACAGTTAAAGAATAAGACATTCATGGGATAGACATTTTGATGGTGATTGAATCATTTCTTTTAGAAGAATCAGCACTAGGCTGGTCCCTATGAAGCTGAGGTTAAAGATGTCCAAATGTGGAACATTTTCAAACTACTTGTTTTGGTTACTTAGTGCCACTCTGACAGGAATACACCACAAATGGGATGGTTTGAACAAACAGGAGTTTATTCTCCTACAGTTTGCATACCTTAAGTCTGAGTTCAAAGTGCCAGGCTCTAGGGGCTGGGTGAAAGCCCATCAACCTTGGGCTCTGCCTCCTGCTCCTGGCCCACTGAAGCTGGAGGCTTTTCTTCACTCAGCTGCTGACTGCTGCTGACAAGCCCAAGGTTGACAAGTAATCAGGTACAGTCCCAATGTTACCAAACCACACAGTAGGCCATTAATTCAAGTCTATTAAAGGTCCCAAGGTCGGCAGAGCATGGCAGCCTGCTGAACCATGACAAGAATACCATAAGCTAGAGACCATTCCCAAAGCTGCTTCTTATACACAGGAAGCAGATCACATACACAAAGCAGCTACTCAGCTCAATAGACTCCACCATGGAGTTACTTACCAGCCTCACCATGGGGAATAACTATGTTCAGCTGCCCAGCTACTCAACCAAGTCCAGGCAAGTTGACACACAACCTTAACCACAAAACTACTGTATCACTCCATCATCTCCTAGTCCTCCTCCCTTCAGTACTCACCCTCCTGTCTTAGGGTTCTGTAATTCACTGAACATTTCAAGGAACTCAAAAACCACCAAGGAAATGGCTCACACATTTGTGGAGACTGTCAAGGCCCAAATCTGTAGGTCAGGCTTCAGTCTGGAGGATTGTCCTCACTCACATGATTGTAGGGACTGAGGAAACCAAATCACAATGTGAGATGGCAAGCTGCTGCCTCACAAGGCTGTGGAAGCTGGTGAAGTAGGTCAGCCAATAGGCTACTAGCTCAAGTCCCAAGAACTGGAGTTCAGATGATGATAAATCTGATGTAGGATACAGAGCTGGATATAGAACTTCGTCAGAACATTCATATATATTCATATATGCAGACCATACCCTCAAGGAAACCAGAGAGGGTGATTTGAGTCAAACCCTCTAGTAAGGTGGTGACTCAAGATACATCCCACCTTAATCCTATCTCATTAACATAATAGACAACTCACTCAAAAATGGGACCATAACCATAGGCATAGAGACTAGGATTTATAATACATTACAAAATGGAGGACTATGACTAGAAGATTGCCCAACCTTCCTTCCAAGGAGTGGCTGGTGGGTTTGCACCTCCAGTCTTCTGGTTAGCAGTCAAGTGCTTTAGGCATTATGCTACCAGAGCTCCTCGACAGCACATAACAAAAACAACAACATGACTAGAAGGACCATATTAAGTAATTCACAGTATTGCAAATGGCCATCAATAAATATCACTATGGAAAGGTATGCATACCCATATTTTTAAAAAAAATAAATTTTAAATTTTTCCAGAGGCATCAGTTTTAATTTTTAGGGCAAATGTCAATTCGATTTTAGAAGTTAACCAGAAGGTACTCAGATGATAAGAGAAGGCAATTCAAACTTTATTTGTACTATATACTAAGTAGCATATACTCTTATGCTATTCCTAAATAGCACAGGAGAGTGAGGTTAAAAGAACTTGAAGGACATCACTTGTGAGTTGTAGTAGCACAGAGTAGGATTTTGCCTAATGCTTTGACTAGATAATGCAGAATAAAGTAGTTATTTGTAACCAGCTCTCTATGGATAGCTTACTCTCCATGTCATCTGTTGATTTCTAGTGATAGAGGATATACAAAATTTCCTGGAGAATATGGGAAAATGATTTGTCCTCTAAAGATCAACCCCAGGAAAATACATTCATAAAAGATAAACAGGAAATATGAAGTGTGTTCATAATTTCTTATTGGAAATGGGGCAGGTCGGATCTTTCTGAGAGGGAGGAAACTTTACTTAGGAGGAGAACATTGATTTGCCCTGGACGTGATCCTGGACACTGACTGATTACTATTAAGGAAACCAGCTTTATGACTGTGGTTTTGCTCATATTTAACCTCATACCCTTATGTAAACAGTCTTGAAATATTTATTTCTTTTATAACACTCTCATTCTCTTCTCTTCCTATGGACTTTCCTGTGGAAGTGGAAAAAAAAGGAGAAGTTATGCCTGTTTGTTTAGGCTAAATAATCAAAGTATGTCATGCTTATGAATATCATTAGTCATGGATATTGAGTCAGTTAGGGTTACTCATGGGCTGCCATTAAAAGTCTTCTCTAGCTTGGGGTTGGGTAGAGTTGGAGGTGGAGGACAAGTACAGAACATGAAGGAGGCAATCTTTTGGAAGCATAATGGAGAAGCAATAACTTCTGTGAGTTGAACTCATTCCATTCTTCAGAAGAGAACCTTCCATTTCTGAAGCTGCAAATGGTTTCCTGTCATCGAGTTGACTCTGACTCATGGCGACCACATGCACAATGGAACAAAATGCTCAGTCCTGCCCTATTCCTATGACTGGTTGTGGATCAGATCATTGTTATCCATAGGGTTTTCAGTGACTTATTTTTGGAAGTAGATCATCAGGCTTTTCCTCCTTGTCCTTATCAGCCTGGACGCTCCACTGGAATGTATTCAGCATCATCGCAACCAACGAGCCTCCACTGACACACAGGTGATGGCCGCAGGTGAGGTGCATCGGAGTAGAACCGAGTCTGGGTCTCCCACATGGGAGATAAGAATTCTACCACAGAACCACCAAAGCCTCAAGCAAATAGTTTCAAATTTTCAAAATTAGAAATTGTAACACAGAATTAGCAGATACTGCCTGAGGCTCTAGGGCAGAGAGCAGGACCAGTGGGAGTGGCAGTAAAACACAAAGGCCAAAGGCTTTTACAAGCAAGAAACCAAGAACCATAAGCACCAAAGTCAGGAACTTAGTATTCTTAAATCCCCAGTGACTATGTTAGTTGAGGACAAGAAATACAAGAAATAAAGCATCTCTATTTTTAAGACATGTATTATAATGCATAATGAATAGTAATTGTCTTCATATCTGTCTCCCTCACTAGATGTGTGAGCTTCTATAAGAACTGGGAACATGTCTTAAGCTTCTGTCGGTCTCCAGCACCTCAAAGAGTGCTTAGCACAGACAGAAGCTCAACAATGTTTATCAAAAGAGAAAGTATGGATGCCCTTGGAAGAGGCAGGCTTGACAGGAGAAATGAAACAGTGGTGATATTTAGGAGACTGCACATTATAGATCTTGCCTCTGAACAACTATATGATCGATAGTAACCAGCTGAGAGACCTTGGCAAAGTCATTGAGTATTTCTGAGGCTCAGTTTCTTTATTGGTGAAATGAACCTGATTTTCAAGATTACTTTAAAATTCTATTACTTTGAAAATAAAACCTAGATTGTTGGGGGAAGTATGCTTGTAATAGCTAGCTACATACCTCTTTTTAAAAAAAAAAAAAAAAATGATTTATGTCAAAAAAAGATTGAATGTTTTTACTCATCATAGTAAATGCACTATATACTTAGTATTAACTACTGCCTCAATGAAAAAGTCCATAAATTGTGAGAAACACATTTTTAAACCCTCCAGTGAAAATATACTACTCTACTACTCTAACCACTCCTATGTAAAAGCTGTGAGGCTTTTATTATTTTGCCATGGTTTAATTTCTGAAGATTCCATTAAAAGAAAATAACTGGTTATGCCTTAAATTGATGAACTCTATTAATTTCCCAGGTGATACTTTTGTAAAAGAAAATAAAAATTGCAGGCATCCTAAATAGCTTTATTCTTCCAAAGATGAAGGAGTTTTGTAAAGATTAGTAACATTTAAAATGAATTGTGTAAGAGCATATTTATTTGTTTAATTATCTGTGTAAGCTGTAGTATAATGAAAATATTGTAATTGTGCCACTTTTCAAAGAAACACTAAGGAGAAAATTGTAAACATCATGGATGGGGAATTATACACACAAAGACTAATAGCTACAATAATGTTATTCAGAACTATGTTGGTAATTTGCCCCTTAGGGGGTAAATTTGAAAAAAATATGTACAAAGTTCAACCATGTGACTATTATTTAATGGGTGTTGAACTTCAAAAGCCACACACATAACAATGAACATTCAGTGATAATTATTTCTTTTAGTTATTCTCCTGGTGGCTTCTCTAGTATCTGTAATTGCCATGTTCACAAGAACAGCATTCTGTATATGGCGCTTGCCCAAGAAGTAAAATGGACTGGTGGTTAGAACACAGGATTAGCAATTAGAAATATTTTGTTCTTTCAACACCTCATTACTGCAGGCTTGTTGTAAAGAGGAATAAATAAACTGAAATGAATAGATGATGTTTTCCTGTCTTAAAGAGCTAGGAATTTCAGTTGATAAAGTCTTATTATTATCTTACCTGGGTATTATTGGTCAAGTATGTTAGAGAAAATGGCCTGCTAGAGGAAAAAATCTGTTTGGTTTGTCTGCATATAAAGCATATAACTGTGCTGGTTATTGTCCACTTGCCAGTTCTTACCCATTCTTGGCTTTTCTTGACCTGCTCTGTCCCCACAGGAGACTGACCCATGTGTATTGGATATCCCAGACTCACTTGGATTTGACCTACAAAAAGGCACCAGAATGTGATCAAGGGCTTTGACACCTCCTATATGCCAGTTACTAAACCTCTCCAGGAGTGCAGGTCCTGCTGGGGTATACCTTCCTCTATGGCTCCAGATCTCAGTGGGCTTCAGTAACTCTCTTTATATTTCATGTCTTTTTTATCCCAGGGGTGGTAACTATATTCTACCTTTGCTAGGATCTGAGCACCATCTTTTATTTTCTCCCTGAACTCTGCTCATATCTTTGAAGAGTTACTTACATAGAAATCTCTTCTTTTGAACCATTTAGGGTAAATTTCCTCTTTTTCCAAAACAATAGCCATAACTATAATGGAAAATACACCTCACAATAGCTAATGATGATTAGCTATTTTATCATGCTATTTTAGCATGTTGATTTGTTGCATGATATTTAGAATATTGAGTTGAATTATTGTACAGTTGTAAGTAAAATATCACTATTACAATCTGTCTGCACTGTAATAGATACTGTGGTGCTCTTTCCAGAGAAATAAATGACTCTGTAGAGCAAAAACTCAAAGTCTTGGCCCCTTGCCTCAATTTGGGATAACTCTCAAGGGCCATTACAACTTAAAAGTTCCCCAAAGGATTCTCTAATGCTTCATTAGCTATTTCATTATGAATCAGCTTTTCTCTTGGCCAAATATTGTAGGTGTTTCTCCTGAGAGCAGCCCCCAGTAAAAGTTCTACATGCAGTTCTTAGTCACAGTGTATTTTCCATAAAATCCAATCTAAGTCAGTCAAAGACTGGGTTAGCCTACATCTGAGCTAGTAGAGGCATATAGCTAAAGCCCAAACTCAGCAAATGCTTAGACCATGGCAATATGAATCATAATTTCCTGTAGTCTCTCATGATAATAATTGGTGTACACACTAATGCTCCTCTCAGTGAGATTAGAAACAACACCTTCTCCCTTCCAGTGTTATAGTTTTTTTATTAGTTACCCTCAAAGGATGATTTTAGTTTCTAAGAAATTGTTCTGTTCCATGGGAAATTCTGTGGATATTTGAGTTGTGCTAATTATTGTTATCTCCCAAACCATCTCTCCTGTTCTGGTTTCTATTCTCCCTTTTTCAGAGATTGGGGCTGGCCTTGGATGTTGCAATGTTTTACTTCCATGGGATAAATCTAGAGCATTAGTTTCTACCTGAAGCAGCAAAGTTACTATGACTGTGGAAGATGAAACAAGGCGGTCTTCACAGAAAGTTGTTCAAGATCATTGAATAAAAAGAGTCAGAAGTCTTGGTCAAGATATTGGAATAGGCATAAAAGCTACACAGACCCTCTGCAATACAACAATGAGAAATGAATTGAAACTGATACAAAAGATCCTGAAACCCTGAGCTTTTAAGGGAAGGATAAAGAAGCAGATTAAATACCAACTAGTAGAAGAACTTGAATGAAACAGTGAGTAGGGAGAAAAACAGAGCTGTAGACTGCTTACTGTCCTGAGGACTCAGCCACTTTGAATATTTCCTGATAGCAACCTAAGAATCAGCTCTGCTGACCAAGGCTGCATGGGCAAGAACTGCATTAGTGCCTGATGACCAGAAGGGAGAATAGCAAGGAAGGAGACAGCCAGACCTGTGGACTGCCAGTGACTGTTCTGAGGGTGCAGCTATTTTGGATGTTTCCAAGTGGCCAGGACAGCCATTTCAAGTGTGTGTGGGTGACGTTATTCTTTAGACTGCAACCTGGGAGTGCACTGGAGTGTTAAGGACAGCACCGACAACCACACTGGAGACTTATGACTGGAAAAGTAAGATATTCCCTTTGTTAATCTTGTACCCTGAGACCTCTTGGTGAACCTCTACCTACCTTCTTGACCTCCAGGGGTTCCATCCTGGAAGAGCCTGGGTGCCATGTTCCACCTGCCACAGTTCTGTTTTTGTTTAAAATTATTCTTTCAATCTTCTTCCTTTCCACCTTTTTTATTTTTCTCTTTTCCATCCCTGGTTCTTGATTTTCTCTCTCTCTCTCTCTTTTTTTTTTTTTTTTTTCATTTGATTTTTTTTTTCTCTTCTGTTTTCCTGGTTCCCATCTTTTTTCTTTCCTTTGGGTCTTCTCATTCCTTACTTTCTGGAAGGAAGATTGGGCAATCTACTTCCATAGTGGTATCACCTCAGAAACCCAAAGAAGGGTTGTTTTGCAGTTTTCCCTAAGCTATTACTCTTATTCTTTTCTCTCATTCTGCCCTCTACAGATGTTTTTTTTTTTTTCTTTTTCTTTTTTATGTGTTTTGAAATTTTTTCCTCTTATTTATTGCATTTCTATTTTTTCTTCTGTAATTCTTCCTGTTTGTTTATGCAGTTTGAGTTTTTTGTTATCTTGTTTTTGTTATTTTGACAATTTTTTCATTTTTATTTTTTGTCAAATTGAGTGGGAGACAGCAACTCTTCCTTTACAACCCAATTATACCTGCACCACCTGTAGCCCCACCCACTGAGTGAGGGCCACCAATGTTTTTGCACCAACTGACCAGCAATAAATGGTGGCCAATACCAGCTCACCTGACCCTCAACTGCTCTTTATGAACAGTTAACAGAGATCTATACACACACTCTCATTCCTTATCACACCCACCAGGAGACAAATGGTGAGTGACTAAGTGCTAACAACTAGAGGATAGAGGAGCACAGTTCCCCACTCACAGAGACATGTTGTTGTTGTTGTTATCTGCCGTGGAGTCGGCCCCGACTCATAGCAACCCCTCCTTGGGTTTCCGAGGCAGTATCAATACAGAAGTAGGATTGCCCAACCTTCCTTCCGAGGAGTGGCTGGTGGGTTTGAACTGCCAGCCTTCTGGTTAGCAGTCAAGTGCCTTAGGCACTATGCTACACAGAGACATATAAAAACAAAATAAAGGAAAAAAAAATCCTGCACATACCACACCAATATACAACCACAAATTAAACAGAAATATGAGAACACCAAAATGTCTCAGAGAAAACAGACCATCATGGCCCACACAGAAAAAGCATGATAAAGTAATAGAAACACAGGATCAGAATATAAACCCAGAAAACATCCCTGAGGAAGAAGCTGCATTGAGACTCCCTGATAAGAAATTCAAAAGAGTTATATTTGGATACCTTCAATGGACTGAGAGACAGATTAAAGAAAACACTAGCATAATTAAGGGAAACACAGAAAAAATTCTAGAACAATTTAGGAAAATAATGTAAAAACAAGTTGATAAAATAATCAGAAAATTAGAAATGATAAAAATACAACAAACAAAAATACAGAAGACTAATACTAAGATTTCACAAATAGATAACATGCTGAATGGACAAAGGAGTAGAATCAAATCAATGGAAGATAGAATTAATGACATTGAAGACAAATACCTAAATACTATTTTGTTAAGGGATCAATTGGACAAAAGATCAAAACATAATGAAGAAAGCCAAAGATTCGTGTGGGATATCATCAAGAAGAATAACCTACATGTGATCAGAATTCTAGAACAAGAAGGGACAGATAAAACCACTGAGAAAATTGTTGAAGATTTTTTGGAAGAGAATTTCCATACTATAATGAACAAAGAGAATATATCTATTCTAGAAGTGTGATGAACCCAAAACAGGATAGACCACAAAAGAAAATCAACACATATCATCATCAAAATCACCAAACACAAAAACAAAGAAAGAATTCTGTAAGCAGCACATGAAAAACAAAAAGTTACCTACAAGGGGCAACAAATAAAACTGAGCTCTGATTTCTCAGCAGAAACCAACGGTGCAGGCATATATATAAGAACTCTGGTAGCATAGTGCCTAAGGCACTTGGCAGCTAACCAAAAGGCTGGCAGTTCAAACCCACCAGCCACTTCTCAGAATGAAGGCTGGGCAATCTACTTCCGTAGTGATACAGCCTCGGAAACCCAAGGAGAGGTTGTTATGAGTCGGGTCTGACTTGATGGCACATAACAACAACAACAAATAT
>NW_006921730.1:1325364-1329790 GCF_000298275.1 Orycteropus afer afer
ATCAAATATGAGGGTGAAATTAGGAGATTTCCAGATAAGCAGAAATTAAGGGAATTTGTTAAAACCAGACAGAAGAGAAAAACTTTTACAAAAGATGCTGCATGGAGTCCTTCAGACAGATAACCAACAATAGCAAACAACAAATGACGACTAGTACACATGACAACATAACCTAGAAACCACCCCAGTTATAGAAGTATTCAAAGTAAAATAAGCTTACAAGAGTATAAACAGGGAACCAGAGGCATCAATTGTTAAATAAAGACAACTACAAACCAAAAAGAGGGAATACATAGTGTAGTTACTGAAATTCTAAATGGTGAGAAGGTCAAGACCATTGTGAGATGGAACAGACTGTTTCAAACTTGGGAAGAAAATTATAAATTACAGGGTTTCCTCAAAGAAAAATACTAAACCTTTGCATCAAAATGAAACAGAAGACAAGCACAAATACTTAACTAAAACATAGCAATGAAGGAGATGATAGCAGAACTCATAAACAAAATCAGTTCAACACAGAAAATTATATGGGACAAAGTAATCAGGCACACCATAGACACACACACACACACACACAAAACATAACAAAATGACATCAATAAATTCATAGTTGTCAATAATTAGATTGAAAGTAAGTGGATTAAATGCACCACTCAAGGGATGGAGATTTGAAGACTAGATAGGAAAACATGACCCATAAATATGCTGTCTACAAGATACTCACCTTAGACACAAAGAAAAAAAAAAGAGAGTAAAAATCAAAGATTGGGAAAAGATATATCAAGAAAATGGCAACCAAAAGAGACCAGGAATGGCAATATTAATTTCTGATAAAACAGACTTTCTGACAAAAACAGCCATAAGACACAATGAAGGATATTATATAATGACTAAAGGATCACTTGAACAAAAGAACATAACCATAATAGATATCTACACACCCAATGGAAGAGCCCTAAAATACATAAAGCAGACTTTAACAGAATTGAAAAGACAAATAGA
Organism: Orycteropus afer afer; assembly: GCF_000298275.1. Classification (NCBI taxonomy): domain Eukaryota; kingdom Metazoa; phylum Chordata; class Mammalia; order Tubulidentata; family Orycteropodidae; genus Orycteropus; species Orycteropus afer. Next base: position 1,326,367 of record NW_006921730.1, read on the forward strand.
TGACTCCACAGCAATAGTAGGAGACTTTAATATACCAGTTTCGATAAGGAACAACTGGAAAGAAATTCAACAAATATGCAGAAGAAATAAGTAGTACTATCAACCAACTTGATCTTATAGACATCTACAGAGCACTTCACCCAACAACAGGAAAATGTACATTCTTTTCCAGCACAAAAGAAAATTCTCCAAGATTGATCATATGTTAAGCCACAAAGCAAGCCTCAATAAATTTCAAAACACAGAAATACTGCAAAGCATATTTTTAGATTACAATGCTAAAAAATTAGAAATAAACACTAGGAAACCAAAGGAAAAACAGCAAACATGTGGAAACTAAGTAATACTCTCGTCACAAAAGGCTGAGTAATAGAAGAAATAAAAGATGAAATTTAAAAATTTCTTGAATAAAATGAGAATGAAAACACAGCATACCAAAATCTTTGGGACTTAGTAAAAGCAGTGATTAGAAACAGTGATCATAGGGAAGGTTATAGCAATAGATGTACACATCAACAAAGAAGAAAGAGCCAAAATCAACACCTTAATGCAACATCTCCAACAATTAGAAAAAAGAGCAGCAATAAAAAAGCCTACCATCACCAGAAGAAAGGAAATAATGAAGATTCAAGCAGAAATAAATTAAACAAAAAATAGAAAGACAATAGAAAAAGCTATAAGACTAGAAGTTGGTTCTTTGCAAAAGTTAATAAAATTGACAAACCACTGGCAAACGTAAAGGAAAAGAAGAAGTTGCAAATAACACGACTAAGAAATGAAAGGTGTGATGTCACAACAGAACAAACAGAAATAAAAAGAATATCAGGATATTATAAAGAACTGTATTCCAACAAATTTGAAAATCTAGAAGAAATGGACAGATTTCTAGAAACACAGTATTTACCTAAATTAACACAGACTGAAGTAGAAAACTTGAGCAGACACATAAGAAGAAATTGAACAGATCATTAAAAAAATTACCAACAAAAAGAAGCCTTGGCCCAGATTGTTTCACTGGAGAATTCTACAAATCATTCAGGCAAAAGTTGACACCAAAGCTACTCAAACTATTTCAGAACATACAAAATGATGGAATCCTCCCAAATTCATTTTATGAACCAAGCATAGCCCTGATAGCAAAACTAGGCAAAGACACCACTACAAAGGAAAACTACAGACCAATATCCTTCATGAATAGAGATGCAAAAATCTTCAGCAAAATCCTAGCCATTAGACTCCAACAACATGTCAAAAGCAATGCATCATAACCAAGTAGTATTCATACCAGGTATGCAAGGATGGTTCAACATTAGAAAAACAATCAATATAATCCATCACATCAGGGAAATAAAAGAAAAGGATCACATGATCATATCAATAGATGCAGAAAAGACATTTGATAAAATCCAAAATATATTCCTGATAAAAACTCAGAAAAATAGGAATAAAAGGGAAACTCCTCAACAAAATAAAGGGCATCTATGCAAAACCAACAGCCAACATTCTTTTCAATGGAGAGAGACTGAAACCACTCCCCTAGTGAACAGGAACCAGACAAGGATGCCCTCTATCACCACTTCTATTCAACACTGTACTAGAAGTCCTAGCCAGGGCAATAAGACAAGAAAGAGAAATCAAATGCATCCCAATTGGTAAGGAGGAAGTCAAGCTATTCCTAATTGCTGGTGATATGATCCTATAGCTAGAAAACCCAACAGACTCAGTCAAAAATCTACTGGAACTTGTAGAAAAGTTTAGCATAGTGATAGGATAAAGATGAACATCCAAAAATCAGTTGGATTCCTCTGCACCAGCAAAGAGGTCTCTGAAAAGGAAATAAGGAAATCCATGCCATTTAAAATAACTACCAAAAACATAAGATACTCAGGAATAAATTTTATCAGGAACACAAAAGACCTATTCAAGGAAAACTATAAAACAGTACTTCAGGAAACTATAAGAGATCAACATAAATGAAAAAACATACAATGTTCATGGGTAGGAAGATTGAGCATTTTAAAAATGTCAATTCGACCCAAAGCAATCTAAACATTCAATGCAATCCTAATCCAGATTTCATCAACATTCTTTAAAGACATGGAAAAACCAATCACTAATTTTATATGGAAAGGAAAGAGACCACAGATAAAGAAATAATATTGAAAAAGGAGAACAAAGTTGGAAGTCTCACATTCCCAAATCTCAAACCATACTACTACACAGCCACAGTAATCAAAACAGCCTGGCATTGGTATAATGACAGACACATAGATCAGTGGAACATAATTGAGAACCCAGAAATAGACCCATCGACCTATGGTCAGCTGATCTTTGAGGAGGGGCTAAAATCCATTAAATGAAGAAGAGATAGTCTCTTTCACAAAAGATGCTGGCAAAACTGGATGTCCGTTTGCAGAAAAATGAAACAAGATCCATATCTCACACTATACACAAAAACTAACTCCAGACTTAAATGTGAAACCTAAAACTATAAAGGTCATCAAAGGAAAAATAGGGTCAAACTTAAGGGTCCTAATTATGGCATAAATAGACCACTAAACATAATCCAAGATGCACAAACAGCAGAAGATAAACTAGATGATTGGGACCTTCTAAAAATTAAATTCTTCAGTGCATCAAAAGACTTCCCCAAAAGAGTAAAAAGAGAACATATGGGATGGCAAAAAATATTCACCAATGACATATTGGACAAAGGACATACCTCTAAAATTTATAGAAAATCCAGCAGCTCAACGTCAAAAAAGGCAAACAATCCAATTAAAAAATGGGCAGATGATATGAACAGAAACTTCACCAAAGAAGATATTCAGACAGTCAACAAATACATGAAGAAATATTTGTGATCATTAGCCACCAGAGAGACGCAAGTCAAAACATCCAAGAGATGCCATCTGACTCCAGCACTAATAGCAAAGTTCAACAGGACAGAAAACAACAAATGCTGGCATGGATGTGGAGAGATTGTAACTCTCATATACTGCTGGTGGGACTGTAAAAACAGTACAACCACTGTGGAAACCATATGGCAAGTCCTTAAAAAGTTGGAAATAGAAATATCATTTGATCCAGCAATATCATTACTAGGTATACATCCTAAAGAAGTGAGAGCCAGACCATAACAGATATATACACACCCATGTTTGTAGCAGCACTATTCACAATAACAAAGATATGGAAACAACTTAAGTGCCCATCAACCAAAAAATGTATGAACAAACTGTGGTACATGCACACAATGAAATACAATGCAACCCTAAAGAATGATGTAGAATCTTCAAAACACCACATAGCACAGGACTTAGAGGACATGATGCTGAGTGAACTAAGTCAATCACAGCAGGACAAATATTGTATTGGTCCACTATTGTAAAAAGTCAAGAAAAGGTTTATAGATAGAAGGAAA
>NW_006921730.1:1330039-1333433 GCF_000298275.1 Orycteropus afer afer
GATGGCAATAATGGTGGTACAACATGAAAAATGTCATCAATGTCCCTGAGCTGTAAATGTGGAAGTTGTTATGTTGGCAAATTTCTTTTTGTGTATGTTTTCACCACAATAAAAGGGGGAAAAAAGGGGTCAGAAACAGTTTTACAGTTTAAATTGAAGTTTCAAGAATTTTAGAAGGGATAAGTTGCATCAAAAGCAGGTAGCAACAAATGAATAGAATTCTGGAAAACTGTCACAAAAAGTATTGGGGTTTAGAGTCTCACCTAGAAGTGGTTTGATAAAGATAAACAGACAGGAAAAATCCAAAGGCTGTTTTCACTAAAAAAGTTCCTCTTTTTCCAGTGATGCATGGGGCAAGAACAATTAATACGCTGATGCTTTGTCTCTCATAAGAGCAAGGGAAACTAAGAGATGCTACATACAACTAGGTCTTCGGGTCTAAGCTCCTGCTGTCAGCTAGAATGAGCTTTGGCAGAGGTAGGATGAGAGATGAGGAAGGCAGAATAAAGCAGATCAGCGTAGAGACTTTAAATCTGTGGCAATGAAGATCAATTCTCAAGAAAGAATGTTAGTATAATAGGTAAATAAGATAAATGGATACTTGAAATTACATAGAAATAGACTAAGTCCACTAAAAATGATCAATAGTAATTTTAAACTTTTTTTGTAAGATCAACTTCACACAATTCCCTTAGCTTCTTCCCTGAAGAATAGTATGAAATTAAATTTAAAAAAGAGAGAGAGAAAAAAGATGACCAAGTCAATAATTGAAACAATCATAAATGAGCAATCAACTTCTTTGAAAATATATGCTTGAATGTAGTTTAAAAATTTACATTAGTTTCTATGTCAGTGCTTAAAAGTTAGCAATAGAACAAAGCAATTTTCTTGCTGTGCCTACTTAATATAAACAAAAGATAAAAATTGCTCAATAACACAATGGGCTTATTTACCTCCCATTCTCCTAGGCAGACTCTAGCTAAAAAAAATGGTAATTTAAGGTTAGCCTTTCATGGAAATGTTCTTTTAATGAAAACTAAACCTATTCTAACTAATATCCATTCTAAACAGATTTAGAATTAAGAATCCTCTTTGAATTCAGGCTAATAAATAAGGTTGAATAAAAGTACTTATAGTCGAAATAGATTTTCACCAATTTGTGACTACAGCAGGCTGGATTTAGTGGGAATGACCCTACCAACAATGGAGATTCAGAAACACTAATAGAGCTACTCACAAAATAGTCTTAATGAACTGCAACTAACTGCAATAATCATTTTATAAGGTAGTTTCTTCCCAATTTAACCACATCCGTGGAGGTAATACTTCTAGGTTGGTATGACCTTGAAGTCTTCTTTCATTTTAGAAACTCTAAATAACTTTTTAGGTGTTTTAATCTCATAATGTTTTATGTGGGTTTCCACAACACCTCAATGAGGAATAACAAATTTGTATTCTGTTTTGTGGGAGGTTATTGACAGATCTAGAGAAGGACGCACATCTGGTGCCTGGAGGTCATGCTGTCCCCATGTATCCCATCAAGGATAATTAAAAAAAAAAAAAAAAAAAAAAAACCTGTTGCCACCAAGTTAATCTCTACTCATTGTGACCTTATAGGACAGAGTAGACCTGTCCCATAGGGTTTCCAAGGATGTAAATCTTTACAGAAGCAGATTGCTTCATCTTTCTCTTGTGAGCAGCTGGTGGGTTTGAACTGTTGACCTTGGTTAGCAGCCAAATGCTTTAACAACTGTACTGCCGGAGCTCCTCCCAACAAGGAGGGTTGTGGAAGCCTGATCTAAGATAGCTGCCATGAATCATGGTATACATGCCCTATATTATTCCTTCCCTGTGAGTATGGGAACTGACTGAATCTGGCCAAATGACTGGAATAGATTCATATTTGTACCCATTCCAAAGAAAGGTGATCCAATGGAAGGTGGAAATTATCATACAATATCATTAATAACAGGAGCTCTCATGGCAAAGTGCCTAAGGCATTTGATTGCTACCCAGAAGGCTGGTCGCTCAAATCCACCAGCCACTTTTCAGAAGGAAGATTTGTCAAACTATCTCCATAGTGATACCGTCTGAGAAACCCAAAGAGGGGTCGCTACAAGTCATATCCGACTCGATGGCTGTGAATTTGGTTTTTTGGTTATCATTAATATTACACACAAGGAAAATCTTGCTGAAGATAATTCAGAAAGGTTGCAGCAGTATATTGACAGGGTGCTTCCAGAAATAGCAACCTGGATTCAGAAGAGGATGTGGAATAAGGCATATCATTGCTGATGTCAGATGGATCTTGGCTGAAATCAAAGAATACCAGAAAGATGTTTGCTTGTATTTTACTGACTATGCAAAGAATTTGCCTTTTTACTTGCTGATCTTGTATATTTGTTGGTCTCCAAAGACAGTAGCCTCTCTATTGCCTGCCAATCTTGGGTTCCTCAGCCCCTGGTGCTGTGTGAGTCAGATGAAAACTCCAGACTTATGTTTGACCCAAAGACTTAGGACTTGCCAAACTCTACAACTTCATGAGCCATTTCTTTGAATCATTTGGTGGGTGTTAAAAAGACTATGACTTGAAGGGTCATACTAAGTACACTGAACTGCAAACCATAGAGAATTCACACATACACCTAACCAACAATTGTTGTTGTTGTTGTTAGGTGCTGTCCAGTCATTTCTGACTCATAGTGACCCCATGCACAGCAGAACAAAACACTGCCTGATCCCGCACCAGCTCCACGATCCCTGCTATACTTGAGCCCATCATCGCAGCCACCATGTCAATCCATCTTGTTGAAGGCCTCCCCCTCTTTTGTCAACCCTCTACCCTACCAAGCATGACATCCTTCTCCAAAGAATGGTCCCTTCTGACAACATGACCAAAATAGGTGAGACGAAGTCTGGCCATTCTCGCTTCCAAGGAGCATTTCAGGTGCACTTCCTACAGGACAGATCTGTTAATTCTTTTAACAGTCCATGGTACTTTCAGCATTCTTCACCAGCACCACAACTCAAAAGCATCAACTCTTCTTTGGTCTTCCTTATTCATTGTCCAGCTCTCACATGCATCCAAGGACATTGGAAATATCATGGCTTGTGTCAGGCGCACCTTAGTCCTCAGGGAGACATCCTTGCTCCTCAGCACTTGAAACAGTTCCTTTGCAGGTGACTTTCTCAATGCTACATGTCATCTAATATCCTGACTGCTGCTTCCATTGGCATCGATTGTAGAGCCAAGCAACATGAATTCTTTGACAACCTCAATCTTCTCTGCATTTATTGTGATGCTGCTCATTGGTCCAGTTGTGAGGATTTTTGTTTTCTTTATATCGAGACGTAATCCATTCTGCAGACTGTATTCTTCAACATTCATCAGTAA
>NW_006921730.1:1334988-1338163 GCF_000298275.1 Orycteropus afer afer
CAAGGCCAAATTTTCCAAATATTGGTGATTCTTCTTTGTTTCCAACTTTTGCATTCCAGTCACCAGTGATAATTAACACATCCTGATTGCATGTTCGGTCAATTTCAGACTGCAGAAGTTGATAAAATTCTTCAATTTCCTCATCTTTGGCTTTGGCGGTTGGGGCATAAATTTGAATAATAGCCATATTAATGGGACTTCCTTGTAGGCATATGGATATTATCCTATCACTGACAGTATTGTACTTCAGGACAGATCTTGAAATATTCTTTGTGATAATGAATGTCACGCCATTCCTCTTCAAACTGTCATTCCCGACATAGTAGATCACATGGTTGTCTGATTCAAAATGGCCAATACCAGTCCATTTCAGCTCACTAATGCCGAGGATATCAATCTTTATGCATTCCATTTAATTTTTGACAACTTCCAATTTTCCTAGATTCATACTTCGTACATTCCATGTTCCGATGACTAATGGATGTCTGCAGCTGTTTCTCTTCAATTTGAGAGGTTCCACATCAGCAAATGGAGGTCTTGAAAGCTTTACCTTATCCATAGGAGTAAGGCTGGGTTTACTCAGATGATGCAGCTCTTTCCCAGTCCTATTTTGAGAGCCTTCTAACCTAACCTTTATTCATAAAGTTACACAGTAATGTATCAAACAGTATTTCTTTGCTATTCATAAGGTTTTCCCTGGCCAATTATTTGAGAAGTGAATGGCCTTCTCCTTCTTCCTAGTCTGTCTCAGTCTGTAAGCAGGGCTGATACCTGTGCACCATGTGCATCCCGCTGGGTTAGAAACACCAGTGGCTCAGCCTCAAAACTCACATCAACACGTCACCATGGTAGGACAAACCGACAGAGAAGTTTGCCTTTCTTTTGGAAACCTCTCGTACCACCCTTACCTGGGTCCCTGAGGCTGACTCTTCCTCTGTCCAGATTCCTCGTCCTTTTAATCCCCTTTCTCCTACTCTCCTGCCCTGCTGCTTTGGGCATGCTGGAGTTCCTCTCCTCACCTGGATTCCTGCAGCTGACTGCTCCTCTGTCTGAGTTCCTGGCTTTTAATCCCCTTTTTCCTGCTCTCCTGCCCTGCTGCTTTGGGCATGCCAGAGTTCCTCTCTTCACCTGGATCCCTGCGGCTGACTGCTCCTCTGTCCAGGTTCCTGGCTTTTTTATCCTCTTTTTCCCACTCTCCTGCCCTGCTGCTTTGGGCGTGCCCGATTTCCCTCTCCTCACCTGGATCCCTGCAGCTGACTGGTTCTTTGTCAGGGTTCCTGGTTTTTAAACCCCTTTTTCTTGCTCTCCCGCCCTGCTGCTTTGGGTGTGCCTGAGTTCCCTCTCCTCACCTGGATCCCTGCGGCTGACCAACAATTAGGAGTCTGCTAACCAGAAGGCTGGAGGTTTAAACCCACAAGCCACTCCTTGGAAGGAAGACTGGGCAATCTACTTCTGTAGAGACACCACTTTAGAAACTCAAGGAGGAGTCACTATGAGTCAGAAACTATTTGATATCAGTGAGTTTGGGTTTTTAGTTTTTAGCCAAATTTAGTGTTTTTCTATATGCTGGTCTTTGTTCAAATAATACTATGCAACTAAACCTAAGAAATGAGTACTATTACAATTCTCATATTATAAAAGGAGAAACTGAGGCATGAAACATTAAGTAACTTGCCCAAAGTTACACAGCTAATAAGTTAGGGTGATCAACCATCTGGTTTGCCCAGTATTATCTCTGTTTTAGCACTGAAAGTCTGATGTCCCACGAAATCTCTTTCAGACAAACCTGGATGGGTTGGTCACCTTATATAAATATTTCCATCCAGACAGTCTAAATTAGAGAAGTGGTTTAACATTTCAGCCCATGCCTTCTGTCTCCATCACTGTCATTTGGATAGTGAGGTATGAAAAGGTTTGTTCATGTCTGGTCTAATACCCATGTGTCATTACCTCTCTGACCCCATTGCCCTTGTGATTGGCAGAAGCTCCACTTCTGCCTCCAAAGGGTGGAATATTACCTAATCCTCCTAGGGGATGTGGGAGCAGGTCCATATCCATTATCAGGAGCACACCTCAAAGCATGAAAATGTCTTCATTTGTCCTAAAGTGTTTCAGGGAACAAGGTCAAAGTTCACATTTTCCCATAGCCTCTTGTTCTGGAATAGAACTTAGTGAAGAGACAGAAGTGTTGGGTTAGCTAAGTAACCTCACCTGTGATGCTATGACTCGACCTCAGTATTTTATTTCAGATTAGGTCAATCTACAAGATCTAAGTGCTCTTTATACACTATGGATTTCTTCTAAAAAAAGATATTCTAATTCTATTCAGATGCATTTTCTAATGGCTATTGCTCTTGTCCTTTGCCACAGCTAAAGCCTTCTTTAAATACATTATCAGTCATATTAGAAGAATAATTTCAGGCATTCCCATACATTTCCTTAACCTTCCTGAACTAAAAGCACTTTACTTTTTGGATGTGTTCCAGAAAGAAAAAAGACCACTAAAGGTTTAATTTCTACTTTTCTCATTCAATCTCTCTAACACTTTTCTCCACACCTTTCCCTTACAAAGAACAAAACAAAACAAAAAAATTCCTTTCTTTCATAGTTCAACTCCAGCCCCTTCTTCAGAAAGCATTTCCAAATCTTCTTTTCGTTATTCTATCACTGGTAATGATAAACTATCTATCTAAAAATATTTCCTATGTGCCTTCAGTGCAGTGAATTACTTAGTATGGTCCTTCTAGTCACAGTTCTGTAATACTTGCACCAGAAGTTGGGGTTGTTGTTGTTCTTGTTAGGTTCCATTGAGTCATCTCTGACTCATAGTAACCTTATGTACAACAGAATGAAATACTGCCCAGTCTTGTGCCAGCGTCATGATTCTTGCTATACCTGAGCCTATCGTGACAGCTACTGTGTCAATTCATCTTGTTGAGGACCTTCCTCTCTTTCATTGATCCTCAACTTTGTTGTTGTTGTTTTTAGGTGCCCTTGAGTCATCTTTGACTCATAGCGACCCTATGCACAGCAGTGCAATACACCACCCAGTCCTGCACCAGCTCCATGATGTCTGCTATACCTGAGCCCAGGCCCGCAGTCACTGTGTTAATCCATCTCATTGAGGTCCTTCCCCTCTTTTGCCAACCCTCCACCTTACCAAGCATGACCTTCT
>NW_006921730.1:1338263-1366688 GCF_000298275.1 Orycteropus afer afer
TTTGTTAGTTCTTTTAGCACTCCATGGTACTTTCAGCATTCTTTGCCAGCACTACAACTCAAAAGCATCAGTTCTTCTTTTGTCTTCATTATTCATTGTCCAGCTCTCACATGCATATGAGGTGATTGAAAATATTATGGCTTGTGTCAGGCACAACTTAGCCCTCAAGGAGACATCTTAGCTCTTCAGTACTTGAAAGACATCTTTTGCAGGCTAATTGTCCAGCGGTATACGTCATCTGATATCCTGACTGCTGCTTCCATTGGCATTGATTGTAGAACCAAACAATGTGAAGTCTTTGACAATTTCAATGTTTTCTCCATTTATTGTGATGCTGCTTATAGGTCCAGTTATGAGGATTTTTGTTTTCTTTATATTGGGATGTAATCCATACTGCAGACTGTAGTCTTCAATCTTCAGCAGTAAGTGCTTCAAATTATCCTCACTCTCAGCACGCAAAGTTGTGTCGTCAGTGTATCACAGGTTGTTAATGATTCTTCCCCAAATCTTGATGCCACATTCTTCTTCATATAGTGCAACTTCTTGGATTATTTGCTCAGCATACAGATTGAATAAGTATGGTGAAAGGACACAACCCTGACTCACTCTCTTCTTGACCCTCCACCTTACCAAGCATGATGTCCTTCTCCATGGAATGGTCCCTTCTGACAACATAACCAAAGTAGGTGAGACAAAGGCTGGCCACTCTTGCTTCCAAGGACTATTCCTGCTGCATTTCTTCCAGCACGGATTTGTTATTTCTTTCCGCTGTCCATGGTACTTTCAGTATTCTTTGCCAATACCACAACTCAAAACCATCAACTTTTCTTCGGTCTTCCTTGTTCATCGCCCAGCTCTCATGTGCATATGGGGCAATTAAAAATACCATGGTTTGGGTTAGACCCACCTTAGTCTTCAAGGAGACATCTTTGCCCTTCAGCACTTGAAAGAGGTCTTTTGCAGCAAATTTGCCAAATGCAATACATCATCTAATGTCTGGACTGATGTTTCCATTGGCATTGATTGTAGATCCAAGTAATATGAAGTTTATTGTGATGCTGCTTATTGGTCCAGTTGTGAGGGTTTTTGCTTTCTTTATATTGAGAAGTAATCCATACTGCAGACTGTAGTCTTCAATCTTCATCAGTAAGTGCTTCAAGTCATCCTTACTTTCAGCAAGGAAAATTGTGTCATCTGCATAATGCAGGTTGTTAATGAGCCTTCCAACAATCTGATGCCATGTTCTTCTTAATATCGTCCAGCTTCTCAGACTATTTGCTAAACACACAAATTCAAAAAAGTGGTGAAAGGATACAACCCTGACATACTCCCTTCCTAAATTTAAACCATGCACTGTCCCCTTGTTCTGTTCAAACAACAGTCTCCACAGGTTCCACATGAGTGCAATTAAGGGTTCTGGAATTCCCATGCTTCTCGATGTTATCCATAATTTATTATTATCCACATAATCAAATGCCTTGGAATAGTCAATAAAACACAAGTAAACATATTTCTGGTATTTTCTGCTTTCAGCCAAGATCTATTTGACATCAGCTATGATATCTCTCACTCCACATACACTTCTGAATCCAGCTTGTGTTTCTGGAAGTTCTCTGTCTATATATTGCTGCAACCGTTTTTTAATTACCTACAGTAAGATTTAACTTACATATGATCTTAATGATATTGTTTGATACTTTCCACATTCTGTGAGATCATCTTTCTTTGCAATGGGTACAAATTTGGATCTCTTCCACTCAGTTGGCCAGATAGCTGTCTTCCAAATCTCTTGGCATAGCTGAATGAGTGCCTTAAGCATGGCATCCTTTTATTGAAACATCTCAATGAGTATTCCATCAATTCCTGGTGCCTTGTTTTTTGCCAATTCCTTCAGTGCAGCTTCAACTTCTTCCTTTAATATCATTGGTTCTTTATCATATGCCACCTCCTGAAATGGATGAACATTGACCAATTCTTTTTGGTACAGTGACTCTGTATTCCTTCCATCTTCTTTTGATGTTTCCTGCACCATTCAATATATTGGCCATAGAATCTTTCAATATTGCAACTTGAGGCTTAAACTTTTTTTCAGTTCTATCAGCTTGAGAGATGCCAAGAGTATTCTTCCCTTCTGGTTTTCTAACTCCAGGTCTTTTCACATTTCATAATAATAATTAACTTTGTCTTCTGAAACTGCTCTTTGAAATCTTCTGTTAACTTTTTCATCCCATCATTTCTTCCATTTGCTTTAGCTATTCTCCATTCAAGGGCAAGTTTCAGAGTCTCTTCTGACATCCATTTTGGTCTTTTCTTCCTTTCTTTTCTTTTTAATTACCTTTTTCTTTCTTCATGGATGATGTTCTTGTTGTTATCCCACAATTCCTTTGGATTTCAGTCATTGGAGTTCAATGCATCAAATCTATTCTTTAGATAATTTCCAAATTCAGGAGGGATATAATCAAAGTCATATATTAGCTCTCATGGACTTCTTTTAATTGTCTTGAGCTTCTACTTCAACTTGCATATGAGCAGTTGATGGTCTGTTCCACAGTCAGCTTCTGGCCTTGTTTTGGTTGAAGATATTGGGGTAGGACTATGCAAATGTGGTGCTTATGGCCTACAAAGAGTATTGGATAGCTTGATAATAATGTGAATAAGGAGCATGGCACACTTGTGAGGGTGAGCCCATGTAAATAAGGTGTGTGGAACCCTAGTGAGTGGATTGGTCAGTTTCCCATCCTACTGAGCTTAAAATAAGCCATACCAGAGATAGGAAAGGGGAAATCTCACTATTATCCAGAAAGAAGAACTAGAAGTAGAGCACATCTTTTGGACCTGAGATCCTTATGCTGAAACTCCTAGATTAAGGAGACCGAGAGAGCTGTAACAGTTTACTGAAATGGAAAAAAAAGCAGTGGCAGAGAAATGGTGGCACCAGACCAGGAGACTAGCAAGAGACTCTACAGGAGACAGGACAGTGGGCTTCTGGACTCACAGAGTGAGAAAGCTGAGAGATTTCAGGCAGAAGACTTGTTAGTGGAGTATGGTGCCTCCCAGCACTTGGTGGAGCTAACTTTCTCAACACATGGAGCTAGAGCTGAACAGCCTGCGACTTACTGGAGGGGTGGGGTGCATGTAGAACTGAACAGCAGAGCTGAAAAAACTGTGTAACATTTGCCCAGGCAGGGAAAAAGCAAAAGGTCCATGGGACAAAGAAGCCAAAGACTAGAGAGATTGAAGAACTGTATCCCTAGACATTGCTGATTCTAAATTGCAATCTGTTACTTCCTTAATAAACCCCATAATCATATTATCTGTGAGTTTTGTATGGCCATTGCAATGAATTATCAAACCCAGCAAAGAAGTAGACAGTGCCTTGGGAGGGACAATGTGTGTCACAAGTGGTAAAAAGGTTGGAGGATGGAGGCATATCTAACTTCTAACTAACAGAAGTCAGCCTTGGGTTATAGATTTTGATCCTCCTTCCTTCTTGTGTAATTAGAGGAATTTCAATGCCTCCACCATGCCATTTTTTACAGTGCTACACACTGTAAATTATATACATCTATTTAATCTTTACAAAAACTCTATAAAAGTAGATACTCTTTTTACCTTAATTCACAGATCAGAAAATAGAGTTATAAAGAAATTAGATCATTTGCCAATGTCATATAGCCAGGCAAAGTGAAGGCTCAAACCTATATTTGTCTAAAATGAAAGTCCATGTTGCTAAGTTACAGCTATTCATGATGCATTTCCCCAACATTCCTTCCAGAAACACTCATAGAGCATACTATTAAATTGTTGCCTAGCATATGTTTCTGGATATTGTTAGATATCTATTTGCATGTCTTACCTTCCCCAGCTTTATTAAAAAATTCCTGGATTACAGAAATTCTGCTCTATGTTTCTTTGTATCTTCAGCACTTATCTTAGTGCCTTCCTCAATATGAAGCTTGGTCTTTATCCAAATCTAACATTATGATAGTATTTGTCTTGGAAAAAATGCATGTATAAGTTGACTTCATGCCACAAATGAATATTTGATTTATGAGTATACATTTTATTCACTTACATTATAATTATTGAAATATTTGAAAACTTATTAGATGAATGAGATTATATTCATTCATTATGTGTTCAGCATTATTTATCAAACAAATATTTAGGTACATTTGTACTTAAAAGATACTTTTTTGAGCACTGAGTGAAAGTAAAAATGAATCAGACATAATTTTTTTGTCTTAAAGGATTTCAATTTAGTAAAGGGAGAAGGCACATTCATAAGTGAGTACGAAGTTAAATAAGTATAAATTAGTTATATATGAGGAACAAATATTTCTTCCAATTGGTCCCTGAAGATGGATGAATTTGGATGAGAATTAGACAAAGCTATTCCTGGCAGAGGGAACAACATGAGAAAAGACACAGAGACAGCAAATGATAGGTCATATACAGGGAGCACTGGTTCCCACTCTGGCAGAACCCTTGGCAGGAGGATGGGAACAGACAGCAATCAAGATGGAAAGCTAGGTCAGATCATTGTGGCTTCAATATCAGGCTAAGATGTCTAAGTTTGCCCTTAAGTATTTCAGAAAAGGAATAATATTAAGAAATCTTCTCCCAGAAAATTAATATTGTAGAAGTTGAAGAAATTATGAAAGGATAAACAGCTGCAGGAAGGGAGACAATTGGAGGATGAAGTGGTGGAAACTACAGTAAACTATAGTGAAAGTTTTCATTATTCTTTTCTGTGCCTAAAAGATTCCAAAAACAATTTTAAGATAATATTTCCAATCGACATCTAAGGTAGGAGAAACAAAATATTCATTCTGAAATAATGTATGATCTTTCAAATAAATGTTAGTAATACACATATCTCTTAAGGTATCAATCCTAGAAACTAACAGTAGGTACTATTGTTTCCAATTTTATACTCATAGTTTCTTGAGTATATGCCTATTAGAGAATGTACCACAATCTGTATTGCATTTAGAATTATTTAAGTATATGACAACCATTATATTGTTAGATCCTTGGCAGAAAGTTACATAGTACTGAGGAGATTGTGTGAGACATAGTTAATAAATGGTCATTAAGTAAAATCATAGATATTATGGATAATATCCATAGGCCTACAAAGAAGACCAGTTAATACTACTATTATTCAAATTTTTGCACCCACCACCAAAGACAAAGATGAGGAAATTGAAGATTTTTACCAACTTCTGTAATCTGAAATTGACTGAACATGCAATCAAGATGTGCTAATTATCACTGGTGACTGGAATGTGAAAGGTGGAAACAAAGAAGAGTCACCAGTAGTTGAAAAATATGGCCTTGGTGACAGAAATGATGCTGGAGATCACATGATAGAATTTGGCAAGACCAACGACTTATTCATTGCAAATAACTTTTTTCAACAAAAAAAACAGTGGCTGTAGATGTGGACTTCACCAGATAGAGTACACAGGAATTAGATTGACTAACTCTGTGGCAAGAGGTGATGGATAAGCTCAATATCTTCAGCCAAAACAAGGACAAGAGCTGATTGTGGAACAGACCATCAACTGCCCATATGCAAGTTTAGGTTGAAGCTGAAGACAATTAAAAAAAGTCCATGAGCACCAAAGTATGACCTTGATTATATCCCTCTGGAATTTAGAGACCATCTAAAGAAGAGATTTGATGCATTGAACTCCAATGAGTGAAAACCAGAGGAATTGTGGGATGACATCAAGAACATCATTCATGAAGAAAGCAAAAATTCATTAAAAAGACAGGAAATGAAGAGAAGACCAAAATGGGTCTAAAAATAGACTCTGAAACTTGCCCTTGAGTGGACAGTAGAAGAAGCAGATGGAAGAATTGATGAGATAAGAGAGATGAACAAAAGATTTCAAAGAGCAGCTCTAGAAGACAAAGTCAACTATTGTAGTGAATTGTGCAAAGACCTGGAGTTAGAAAACCAAAATGGAAGAACACCCTCAGCATTTCTCAAGCTGAAAGAAGTGAGGAAAAAATTTAAGCCACAAATTGCAATGTTGGAAGATTCCATAGGCAATATGTTGAAAGATGGAGGAAGCATCAAAAGAAGATGAGTGGAATACACACAGTTGCTATGTGAAAAAGAATTGTTAGATGATCACCCATTTCAGGAGGTGGCATATGATCAAGAACCAATAGTATTGAAGGAAGAAGTCAAAGCTGCACGGAAGAAATTGGCAAAAAATAAGGCTCTGGGAATTGACCAATTACCCACTGAAATGTTTCAACAAACTGATGCCCCACTGGAGACACTCACTCAGCTATGCAAAGAGATATAGAAGACAGTTACCTGGCTGACTGACTGGAAGAGATCCATATTTATACCCATTCCAAAGAAAGGTAATCCCACAGAATGTGGAAATTATCAAACAATATCAATGATATCACATGCAGGTAAAATCTTACTGAAGATAATTAAAAAATGGCTGTGGCAGCATATTGACAGAGAACTTCCAGAAATGCAAGCTAGATTCAGAAGGGGATGTGGAATGAGGGATATCATGATTGATGTCAGATGGATCTTGGCTGAAAGCAAAGAATACCAGAAATATGTTTACTTGTGTTTTATTTATTATGTTGAGGCATTCGATTGTGTGGATCATAAAATTTATGGATAATATTTAATGGAAATTCTAGAACCCTTAATTGTACTCATGAGGGACCTGTACATAAACCTGGTGGCTGTCGTTCAAACAGAACAAGGGGATACTGCATGATTTAACATCAGGAAGAAAGTGCATCAGGGTTGTGTCTTTTCACCATACTTATTCAATCTGTATACTGAGCAAATAATCTGAGAATCTGGATTATTTCAGGAAGAACATGGCATCAGAATTGGAGGACAGCTCATTAACAATCTGAGATATGCAGATAATACAACTTTGCATGCTGAAAGTGAGGATGACTTGAAGCACTTATTGATGAAGATTAAAGTCTACATTCTGCAGAATGGATTACACCTCAAAATAAAGAAAAACAGATTGACTACATATGTGGCAAGAGGCAATGGGAAAGCTCAATATCTTCATCCAAAACCAGGCCAGGAGCTGATTTTGGAACAGAACATAAACTGCTCATATGCAAGTTCAACTTGAAGTTAAAGACAATTAAAACAAGTCCATGAGAGCCAAAATATGATCTACAATATATCCCTCCTAAATTTAGAGATCATCTAAAGAATAGATTTGATGCATTGAACACCAGTGACTGAAAACCAGAATTGTGGGATGACATCAAGAGCATCATCCATGAAGAAAGCAAGAGGTCACCAAAAAGACAACAAAAGAAGAGAAGACCAAAATCGATGACAGAAGAGACTCTGAAACTTGCACTTGAGCGGGGAGTAGCTAAAGCAAATGGAAGAAATGACAAAATAAAAGAATTGAACTGAAGATTTCAAAGAGCAGCTCGAGAAGACAAAGCCAATTACTATAATGGAGTTAGAAAACCAAAAGGGAAGAGCACACTCGGCATTTCTCGAGCTTAAAGAATTGAGGAAAAAATGTAAGCCTCAAGTTGCAATATTGAAAGATTCTAAGGGCAAAATATTGAATGATTCAGAGAACATAAAAAAAAAAAAATGATGGAAGGAATACACAGATTTACTGTACCAAAAAGAATTGGTCAATCTTCATCCATTTCAGGAGGTGGCATATGATCTAGGACCAATGGTACTGAAGGGGGAAGTAGAAGCTGCAATGAAGGAACTGGATAAGAACAAGGCTTCAGGAATTGACAGAATACCAATTGAGATATTTCAACAAATGGATGCCCCATTGGAGGCACTCACTCGGTCATGCCAAGAAATTTGGAAGATAGCTACCTGGCCAACTGACTGGAAGAGATCCATATTTGTACACATTCCAAAGAAAGGTGATCCCACAGATTGTGAAAACTATAGAACAATATCATTAATATTGCACACAAGTAAGATCTTACTGAAGATAATTCAAAAATGGCTGCAGTTCTCTGTATATTGAAAGAGAACTTCCAGAGGTGCAAGCTGGATTCAGAAGAGGATAGGGAACAAGGGATATCATCACTGCCATCAGATGGATCTTGGCTCAAGGCAAAGAATACCAGAAAGATGATTACTTGTGTTTTATTGACTATGTAAAAGCATTTTCTTGTGTGGATCATGACAAATTATGGATAACTTTGAGAAGAATGGGAATTCCCAAATACTTGATTGTACTCATGAGGAACCTGTCATTTGAACAGAACAAGGGGACACTACATGGTTTAAAATCAAGGAGGGAGTGTGTCAGGGTTGTATCCTTTCCCCATACTTATTCAATCTATATGCTGAGCAAATAATCTGAGAAGCCAGACTATATGAAGAAAAAATATGGCATCAGGATTGGAGGAAGAATCATTAACAACCTGAGATACGCTGATGATACAACTTTGCTTGCTGAAAGTGAGGATGACTTGAAGCACTTATTGATGAAGATTAAAGTCTACATTCTGCAGAATGGATTACACCTCAATATAAAGAAAATCAGATTGACAACATCTGTGGCAAGAGGCAATGGGAAAGCTCAATATCATCATCCAAAACCAGGCCAGGAGCTGATTTTGGAACAGAACATCAACTGCTCAGATGCAAGTTCAACTTGAACTTAAAGACACTTAAAACAAGTCCACGAGAGCCAAAATATGACCTAGAATATATGAAGAATGAAGAACACAGTCTTCAGTATGGATTATATCTCAATATAAAGGAAACAAAAATCCTCACAACTGGACCAATAAGCAGCATCACAACAAATAGAGAAAAGTTTGAGGTTGTCAAAGAATTCGTGTTGCTTGGTTCTACAAGTGACGCCAATGGAAGCAGCAGTCAGGACATTAGACTATGTGTAGCAATGGGCAGGTCATCTGTGAAGGAACTCTTTCAAGTGCTGAGGAGCAAGGATGTCTCCTTGAGGACTAAGGTGCACCTGACACAGGCATGTCTCATATGCATGTGAGAACTGGATGATAATAAGAAAGACCGAAAAAGAGTTGATGCTTTTGAGTTGTGGTGCTGGCAAAGAACGCTGAAAGTGCCATAGACTGCTAAAAGAACTAACAGATCAGTCCTGGAGGAAGTACAGCCGAGACACTCTTTGGAAGCGAGAATGGCCAGACTTTGTCTCACCTAATTTGTCTTCACCATTCCCTGGAGAAGGTTGTCATGCTTGATAAGGTGGAGGGTCGATGAAAGAGGGCAATGCCTTCGACGAGATGGATTGGCATGCTGCCTGTGACAATGGGCTCAAGTATAGCAAGGATCATGGAGCTGGTGCAGGATCAGGTGGTGTTTTGTTCTGCTGTGCATGGGGTCGCTATGAGTGGGAAACTACTCAAAGGCACCTAACAACAACAACAACATAAAGAAAACAAAAATCCTCACAACTGGACCAATAAGCAGCTTATGATAGGTGGAGAAAAAATTGAAGTTGTCAAAGACTTCATCTCACTTGGTTCTACAATCAATGTCAATGGAAGCACCAGTCAAGGCATCAAAAGATGTACTGAATTGGCAAATCTGCTTCAAAAGACCTTTTTCAAGTGCTGAAAAGCAAAAATGTCTCCTTGAAGACTAAGATGCTCCTAACCCAAGCCATGGTATTTTCAATCCCCTCCTATGAATGTGAGAGCTGGACAATGAATAAGGAAGACAAGAAGAAGAGTTGATGCTTTTGAGTTGTGGTGCTGGTGAAGAATGCTGAAAGTACTCTGGACTGGTAAAAGAACTAAAAAATTTGTCCTGGAGGAAGTACAGCTGAATGCTCCTTGGAAGCAAGAATGGCCAGGCTTCGTCTCACCTACTTTGGTCATGTTGTCAGAAGGGATCATTCTCTGGAGAAGGATGTCATGCTTGGTAAAGTAGAGGGAAAGAGAGGAAGGCTCTTGACAAGATAGATTGACATGGTGGCTGCAGTGATGAGCTCAGGTATAGTAGGGATTTTGAGGCTGTCACAGGACGAGGCAGTGTTTCATTCTGTTGTAGATAGCATCACTATGAGTCAGAGATGACTGATAACAACAAAACAAGTTAATTCAGGAGTTATTTCTAAATTGATACATTTAGTATTTTATAATCCATTTATTTGCTAAAAACAAACAAACAAACAAACATTTATTTAGTGCCTACTATGTGCAGTCACTCCAGCTAGCCATTTTTGTTGTTGTTGTGTGCCATTGAGTCAACTCCAACTCAGCAATCCTATGTACAATAGAACAAAACAGTGCCCAGTCATGCACCATCTTCACAAACTTTGTGTATTTGAGCCCATCATTGTAGCCACTGTGTCCATACATGTTGGTGAGGGTTTTCTCCTTTTTTGCTGGCCTCTATTTTACCAACCATGATATCCTTCTCCAGGGAATCGCCCCTCTGACAACATGACCACAGTAGATAAGATGAAGTCTGGTCATTCTCCCTTCCAAGGAGCATTCTGACAGCATTTCTTCCAGGAGAGATTTGTTTGTTCTTCCAGCAGTCCATGGTATTTTCATAACTCAAAGGAATCAACTCTTCTTTGTTCTTCCTTATTCATTATCCAGCTTTCGTATGCATATGATATGATTGAAAATGCCATGGCTTGGGTTAGGTGCACCTTAGTCTTCAGAGTGACATCTTTGCTCCTTAAAAGTTTAAAAAGGTCTTTTGCAACAAATTTGCCCAGTGCAATACAATGTGAGCCTCCAGCCTCACATAATAAATTATCCATAACTTATTATGATCCACAGAGTCAAATGCCTTTGCACAGTCAACAAAACACAGATAAACTTCTTTCTGGTATTCCTTGCTATCAGTCAAGATCCATCTTACATCAGCAGTGATGTCCAGTGTTCACATCCTCTTCTGAATCCAGCTTACATTTCTGGAAGTTCCCTACCAATGTACTGCTAGAACTGTTTTTTAATTATCTTCAACAACATTTTACTTGCACGTGATATCATTGATTTTGTTTGATAATTTTCACATCTTGTTGGATCACCTTTTTTGTAATAGGCATAAATCTTAATCTCTTCCAGTCAGTTGGTCAGGTATCCATCTTCCAAATTTCTTGGCATAAGCAAGTAAGCACCTCCAGTGCTGCATCCATTAGTTGAAACATTTCAATGGGTATTCCATCAGTTCTTGGAGAATTGTCATTTTGTTTTGTTTTATTTTTAATTCCTTCCGTGTAACTTGAACTTTCTTCAATACCATTGGTTCTTGATCAAATGCTATCTCCTGAAATAATGGAATACCGACCAAATATTTTTGATACAGTAACTCTGTATATTCATTTCCTCTTCTTTTGATGCCTCCTGCAATACTAAATATTTTGCCCATGAAACCCTTCAATATTGCAAGTTGAGGCTTGATTTTTTTCTTCAGCTATTTCAGCTTGAGAAATGTGAAGTGTGTTCTTCCCTTTTGGTTTTCTAGCTCCAGGTCTTTGCACATTTCATTATAATACTTTACTTTGTCTTCTCGAGATGCCCTTTGAAACTTTCTGTTCAGTTCTTTTATTCTGTCATTTCTTCCATTCACTTTAGCTACTTTCCATTCAAGAGAAAGTTTCAGAATCTCTTCTGGTATCCATTTTGGTCTTTCCTCCCTTTCCTGTCTTTCTAATGACTGTTTTGTTTCTTCATGTATGATATTTTTAATGTCATCCCATAACTCTTTTGGTCTTTGGTCATTGCTGTTCAATACATTAAGCCTATTCTTCATATTGTCTCTAATTTCAGGTCGGATATAATCAAGGTCATATTTTGGTTCTTGTGGATTTGTTTTACTTGCCTTCAGCTTCAACTTGAACTTGCATCTAAGCAATTGATGGTCTGTTCCACAGTCAGTTCCTGGCCTTGTTTTGACAGAAGATACTGACCTTCTCCATTCCTTCTTTCCACCATTGTAGTTGATCTGATTCCTGTGTGTTCCACCTGGCGAAATACATATGTATAATCACCATTTATGTTGTTGAAAAAAATTGTTGCAATGAGTAAGTCACTGGTCTTGCAAAATTCTATCAGATCTCTGGCATTGTTTCTATCACCTAAGCCATATTTTCCAACTACTGATGATTCTTCTTTGTTTCCATCTTTCACATTCCAATCACCAGTAGTAATCCATACATCTTGTTTGTATGTTTGCTCAATTTCAGGCCACAGGAGTTTGGAAACATCTTCAATTTCTTCATCTTTGGCTTTAGTGGTGGGAAAATTTGAATGATAGAAAGGTTACTCATCTTCCAGTTATTATCCTATCACTGACAGTATTGTGCTTCAATATACATCTTGAAACTTTCTTTTTTGATGATGAGCATCACATCATTCCTCTTTAGTCATTCTTAGAATAGTAGACCATCAGATTGTCTGATACAAAATGGTCAATACAAGTCCATTTCAGCTCACTAGGAGCTCTGGTAGCATAGTGGCTAAAGCACTTGACTGCTAACCAGAAGGCTGGCGGTTCAAACCCACCAGCCACTCCTCGGAAGGAAGGTTGGGCAATCCTACTTCTGTAGTGATACTGCCTCGGAAACCCAAGGAGGGGTCGCTATGAGTCGGGGCCGACTCGACGGCAAACAACAACAACAACAACAATGGTTAGAATATCAATCTTGATGCATTCCATTTCAGTTCTGACAACTTCCAGTTTTCCTACATTAATACTTTGTACATTCCAAGTTCTGATTATTAATGGATTTGTGCAGCTGTTTCTTCCCATTTTGAGTTGTGACCCATCAGAAATGGAGGTCTTGAATGCTTTACTCCATCCACACCATTAAGGTCAACACTACTTTGAGGAGGCAGCACTTCCCCAGTCATATTTTGAATGCCTTCCAACCTGAAGGGCTCATCTTCTGGCCCTATATCAGACAATGTTTCAAGACTATTCTTAAAGTTTTCCAATAATATATCAGATAGTGTTTTATTGCTATTCATAAGGTTTTCAGGGGTCAATTTTGTCAGAAGTGGATGGCCTTCTCCTTCTTCCCAGTCTGTCTTTGTCTGGAAAGACTGCTGAAGCCTGCTAGTGACCCCGTTGGTGTGTGAAATGCAAGTTGCATAGCCTCCAGCCTTACAGCAACACAGAAACCACCGCAGTACAACAAACTGACAGAAAAGTGGTGGAAAGCTAGGCATTAGGTATACAGAAATTAAAAACACATTCCCTATTTGATGATGTTTACAGTCAATATCAAGTAAATCTTTAAATAAAACACTGTTGCATAAAAGATGTGGTAGAAATGGTCACAGCAAGTTGGGCTCAGCTGGGAATATTGAAAGACATAGAAGCTTAAACTTGTAGGATAAAAAGAAACAGCACAGGAAGAAAAGGGCCGCAAAAATCTTTAAAGGCATTCCTATAAATTATTCGTGTGATACAACCTCAGAAACCCAAGGAGGGATCACTATGAGTCAGATCCAACTCAACAGCAATAAGTTTTGTTGTTGTTGCCAAATACTCTGTAATTTTAAAGTAAATACTTTTCCTGACTTAATCCAGAATGGATTTGCCTAATTCCTTTAGGAAAAAAGGAAAGATGGTTTTTGGAACATCTCCTCTTTTTTCACTTTAATAGTCCTTGGGCTTTTGAGGTAAGCAGTCCCTGGCTTTGATTTGCAGGACTTCTGTTTACTAAATCTGTTAGAACATTTTTTTTTTTTTTTCATTGAACACAGTTTGAGTGCTTTACTTTCATAATTGTTGGAAGGATTAAATGAGATCATGTTTAAATATAGCTATCAAAGTTCACTCTTTATCTCTACCCAGCTTTTCCTCATACCTTCTCTTATCACTCCTTGGACTCCTCCAACCAGGCTTCACATCCTTTAGTTCAGACCAATTCCTCATGAAAATGTCTTCAACTTGTGGTTTCTGTTGTGGTAAAATAGGCAATAGTAAATAGAAAAGGAAAAGGGAGAGAAATTTTTGTCGTTTTGATACAGTGATGTTTATGCTACACATTCAGACAATCTTTTAATGATGTCTTCCATTACTCAAATTAAGATAGCCTCATTTTTTACAGTTTATATAAATTTATATTCTTAACAACATGGTTTCATAATGTAGTCTCACTCCTTCTATCCTAAATCACTTCCTATGCTTTCCTAAGTTTTGTTATAGAACTCTGTTCTACTATTACACAAATACAATAGGCCAGGTCCCATGTCTATATCTTCAATTATGAAACTTGCCTACCCCTAGAAGGTCTTCCTATTCTCCTCTCTTTATCTTTACTGTATTCATCTAATTCATCTTCTCCTCTCCTCAGTGTCTTTTATAGGTTTCTCATCTTTCATACACTGCATTATTATTGCTAGCTTACTTTGGCCTTCCTCTCTCACTTTGCATGGCCCCAGGAGGATGTCCTGGTTTATTTTACTATGAGACTAATAGTATCTCTAGCTCAGATCATTTCCCTGTGGTTCAGACCTCTGATCCTGAATCTCTCGATGGCATCTCAAATTCAACTTGTGCAAAAATGTGTCATTCTTCTTCCTCATTCCCTACATTGGTGGCAGTATCACTCACTCAGTTATTCAAACCTGGGCATCAACTTTGCCTCTTCCCATTCCTTTATGAACCACATGAAATTTGCCACCAGAACTTGTTAACATTGTTAAAATTTTATTAATTCTTTTTTCTCAGTTCTTATCCCCACTGCTACTGCTTATGTAACTTCAGTAGTCTCTCTAGAATGAAAATCTGATAATCCCATTCTGGTTTAGAACTCTTCAAATTCCTCATTGCCCCCAAGATAAACTCCCTGAGACCCCTATTTCTCTAGACATTTTTGCCACACTCACTTATGCCACATATGTTTCATGAGCCTGGATGTGGCATGCATTGCCTTCTTCCAGGTTTACATCATGCTCTTCCCTCAGTTTGACCTACCTTTCTTCTATTCATCCTGAATAGCTCTATTTAAACACTTCTTTCTCTGTACCTTCCATAAGTCAATCCATAAGCAGAGATGACCATTCCCATCACTCTACAATGCTCTAATTTTTTTTTTTTAATTGTGACTTGGATGAAAATTTACAGAGCAATTTCATTTTCCATACAGCAGTTCACATACACTTTGTCTCATGACATTCACTACAATGTACCCCAAGGCAACAGCTCCCCTCTCAGTTCCTCCCAGTAGTTACCTCTTCCCTGTGTCCATCCCTTCATGCACTCCTGCCCCCTGAGCTGTCTCCCTGTCCATAAACAGCCCTTCTTTCTCCCATGATTGTTCTCTCCAAGGAGTGCACATACCTCAGGTAAATGTTCAACTCACATGTCTGTCTATTGTTTGTCTGGAAGCCACAGATGTGGGTTCAATACCAAACCTGAAGGGCAGCTAGGGGCCATAGTCTCAATGGTTCCACTAGGCTCTATCAGACCAGCAAACCTGGCTCCTCCCCTTTTTTATTTTTATTTTTTCCAAACGATTTTAAGTTTTGTTCCACATTGTTCTCCTTCTCTATCCAGGATCTCCTACATAGATCCTCCTCTGAGTGGTTGACAGTGGTAGCCGGGCACCATCTAGTTCTTTTGGTCTCATAGTCATATAGACTGTGGATCACATGGTATACAAGTCACCAGGACTAATTGTTTCCATGAATCTTTGATTTTCTTCATTCTTCTTTGCTCTGGAGGAGGAGAGACCCATCATTGCACCTAGATGGCTGCTTGCAAGTTTTTAAAATCCCAGTCACTTCTCACCAAAGTAGAAGGTGGAACAATGTTTTGTGCAGCATGTTATGCCAATTGTACAATGCTCTACTTTTTATTGTTTTTTTTTTTTTTTGCTGCCATCGAGTGGGTGCCCAACTCATGGTGACCTCATACTCAACAGGATAAGACTATTGTGATAAAAGATTTTTTACTGGCTGATTTCTTTCAAGTTGATTGCTAGACTTTTCTCCCTAGTCTGTCATAGTCTGGAAGTTTTGTAAAATTTTTTCTACAATGTAGCAATACACAAGGCCCTGCTGACAAACATTCATCTAATGTTGCATTCACTTGCTTATATAACAGGTATTCTCAATAGCCTTTTATCTTTAAGGGCAGCAACCCCTAGACCAGTTTGGTCTCAATAAATATTTAATGGATGAATTGTAAACTTGTGGTATGATATAATACCTCCTGAAATTTAATTTTTTCATAACACAAAAACCAGTGCTGGTACCCAGAAGGTATGGTACACTGAACAATGACCCTCCAAAGATGTTCATGTCCTAATTCCCAGAACCTGTGAATATGCTATGGAATTAAGGAAAAGGGAATTAAAATATCGATAAATTAAAATTACTAATACACTGATCTTAAAATAGGAGATCATCCTATTAAAATATATCTTAAAATAGGAGATTATCCTATTAACCATCTAGTTCGGCCCAATGTAATCAGATGAATTTTTATAAAAGTGGAAGGAGACAGAAGACTGTTAGAGACAAATGATGTGAGAAGGGCTGCTTTTTGAAGATAAAGGAATGGGTTATAATCCAAGAAATTCAGGTGATTTCTAAAATCTAGGAACAAGCCTAGGTTGCAGATAAAAGAAACTGAATTTTGACAAAAATCCAAATGAACAAGAAAACAAATTCCTTCCTAGAACTGTCTGTAGAAAGGAAAACAGTCTTTCAATACTTTGATTTTAGCCCAGTGAGATCTGTCCTGGACTTCTGACCTACAGCCCTATAACATTATAAATTCATGTTATTTTTAAGCCATAGAGTTTGTGGTAATTTTTATCCTAGCACAGAAAATTTGTAAAGCAGATATTCAATAAATAACTGTTTTTTTGCATATAAAAAGTTCAACACCTCAATCTGGTGAACTACATGGGATTTTGAAAGTATATGTGTGCAAGCCTCCCATATTAAGGCACAAAAAATTCTGATTCAACTAGTAAATAGTCATTAAATATATCAAATGCCATGGGTTAAAGACAGCATTGCTTCTCGCAGCAGTCAATTTCAGTGTGCTATCATTCATATGATCCAGAAGTACTTCTCATCCAGCAGAGCTCTTCCTTGTCATTGATTTAAGATTAGTTTTTTCTTGACCATTCATTTGTGGACATAGAGTATAATTAGTCAATATCTCCCTACTAACTGTCCTATGAATTTTCAAAGACAGCAATCAAGTTGGTCCTCAAGTTGGTCATGAGAGCTGAACTTTTCCCCAAATGACTTATTTAAAATGAATATAATATTTTTTATTTCATTTGTTTGTTTTAAAATGACTAAGAAGTAATGTAATACACTCAGTGAGTGTTAAGGTTCAGCTTGGTTATAGAAAAATTTGCCACTTTCATTTACGAGAGAGTAATAGTTACAAAACTATGCAATTTCAATGGTAATATCTTATATGGAGTTTTTCAGATTAGGTAAATATTTCTTCAGTAATAATTTTTTGTTAGCTGCTTTCAAATCTGTTTGTAGCAAAGCCTATGAAACTCATTTTGCTTTGTAAAATCTTTGTCCAGAGAAATCAGAAGGAAGAGAGGTAGAATGTAGAAAAAGGGAGATGAGAAATGGTTTCACAGTGGAAACTTATTTTTATAAAAGCATATAGCTTTGCTAGAAAGTTCTATAAAGTTGTTGCTCTACCTTTATAAGGTCCAGATTGCCCAAATCAAGGATTTAGCTTTTCTCCTGCTTTTTATATCTTTGCCAGAATTTCAAAAAATCATTATGCTTTAGTACTAATAATTCATAATTCTCTCTCTGCTGCCTTTGTCAGCTAATCAGAGCAGTCATATTTTGGTAGCTAGGTTCTTAGGAAAATGTTGTTGTTGTTGTTGTTGTTATGTGCCGTCGAGTCGGCCCCGACTCATAGCGACTCCTCCTTGGGTTTCCGAGGCAGAATCACTACGGAAGTAGATTGCCCAACCTTCCTTCCGACTTAGGAAAATACTCAACAAAAAAACAGGAATCACAAATAATCACAAGTGCAAAGTTCTCAGAAGCCTGTTTGTTTGCTAGGCAGTGTTTCAGTGTGAACTCAGCATATCCAAAAAATATAATACAAGCAAATCAGATCCATCCCTAAGGAAAACAATTGAGCATTTGCCTAACATCAATCAAAGAATGTTCTCTTTGTGCCCCAGTGTAGAAAGGTCATATCAAACCAAACCAAACTCATTGCCATGGAGTCAGTCCCGACTCATAGTGTGATCCCTTCTTGAGTTTCTGAGGGGGTATCTCTATGGAAGTAGATTGCTCAATCTTCCTTCTGAGGAGTGGCTGGTGGGTTTGAACTGCCAGCCTTCTGGTTAGCACTTAAATACCTCAGGCACTATGACACCACCAGAGGTCCCTTAAAAAGATCATATATAGGTCTTAAACAATCATGCTATCTCCATTGGTCTTAGTTTATGTAATTCAACTCATGATCCTTGCTTCATGGAAGACTAGTGTGATTCCTTCAATCCATATTCATACTTTTTTTTTTTTTTTTTAGTAGTAGAATCAGTAAATGAAATAGCTTTAAAACATAAGTATCACTTTTCAAAGTCTGTGGATACTATCCAAAGATGTGCAATATTTGTGCAGAACACATATAACTTCCCAAAGAACCTAGGAAGAGCCCAAAAGTGTGGTGAATGTGCTCCAGCCAGAGACTCTAAGAAAGAATGATACAAAAATTTCTTAGCATTTTAAATTCCCAAATCAGGACTATTTTTAGAAATATTAAGCAGGAAAGCTAATTTCTAGTAAAGAATGCTTATTAAAAAGAATTAAAGGATTAAAAGCGAAGGGATAAAAATTATGTGTTAGGCTGGGTTCTCTAGAGAAGGAAAACCAGTAAAGCTTATAGAGAGAGAAAGAGAAATTTATCTTAGGGAAATGGCTCACACACATATAGAAGCTGGCAAGTCCCAAGTTCTTGGATCAAATATCAAGCTGAAGGTTCTTCCCAACTCACACAGCTGCAGGGGGTGATGAACTCAAGGTTGGCAGGCAGCATACCGGCTGTTGACTCCAACGAATGATGAATCCAAGATCTCCAGGCCAAATGGTGGATTGTTCGCTCATGGACAGTTGTAGGCAGCACAACAGGATCCCGATCCACAGAAGAGTGTCTCTTTTCCCAGGATGTCCATAAATATATTAGAAGCAGGCCACACCCCTAGGGAAGCTCCCTTTCAATGGATTGGCTGCTCAAAGCATATACATCTAATCCCATCATGGAAATAACCCACATCACAACTTTTTAAACCACACAGATTTGTGGTCCACCCAAGTTGACACACAGCTCCAATTATCACAAATTATAAGGCCTAGAGTTGAATTTGATATTCATTGTAGTGCTTTCAGTAAGCTGAGTATGTAGATATGAAACAAAAGCAAATGCTTTAAGTGTTATAGTTGAGAGACAGTAAGGGAATGTTGTTGTTAGGTGCCCTGGAGTTTAATTTGACTCATATTGACCCTGTACATCAAAGAAACACTGTCCAGTCCTGTGCCATCCTCATAAGCATTGCTATGCTTGAGGCCATTTTTACAACCACTGTGTCAATCCATCTCATGGAGGGTCTTCCTCTTTTTGCTGGCCCTCTACTTCACTAAGCATGATATCCTTCTCCAGAGACTGGTCCCTTCTGACAACATCACTGAAGTATAAGAATCAAAGTCTAGACATTCTCACTTCTAAGGAGCATTCTGCCTATAGACAAAACATATTTGTCCATTCTTCTGGAAGTCCATGGTATATTCAGCATTCTTTGCCAACACCAAAATTCATATATATCAATTCTTCTGCAATCTTTCTTATTCATTGTCCAGCTCTCACATGCACATGAGATTATTAAACACACCGTGGCTTGGGTCAGGCCCACCATAGTCTTCAGAGTGGCATCTTTTCTCTTCAACACTTTTAAAAGGTCTTTTGCAGCAGATCTGTCCAATGCAATATGTCATTTGATTTCTCGACTGCTGTTTCAATGGGCATTAACGATGGATACAAATGAAATGAAATCCTTCACAACTTAAATCTTTTTTTTCCATTTGTCATGATGTTGTTTGTTGCTTCAGTTGTGGGGATTTTTGTTTTGCATATGTTGAGTTCAATCCATACTGAAGACTGTAGTCTTTGATCTTCATCACTAAGTGCTTCAAGCCATCTTCACTTTCAGCAAGCAAGGTGTGTCTTCTGCATATCACACATTGTTAATGAGTCTTCCTACAATCCTGACATCACTTTCTTCTTCATATAGCACTCCATCTTGCATTACTTGCCCAGAATACAGATTTAATAAGTACAGTGAATTATACAATCCTAACACAAACCTATCCTGATTTGAAACCACACAGAATCCCCATGTTCTGTTTGAATGACTGCCTCTTGTACTTATGTAAGGCAAAGAGGGAACCTCAAATTCAGATTGTAGGGAAAAAAAAAAAAGCATAAGACTACAAACTCTCAGGAATCCTATCTGGACAATGAATAAAGAAGACCAAAGAAGAACTGATGCATTTGAATTGTGGTGTTGGCAAAGAATATTGAGCATATCATGGACTGCTAGAAGAATGAACAAATATGTGTTGGAGGAAGTATAACCACAGTGCTCCTTAGAAATGAGAATGAAAATGGCCAGACTTTGTCTCTCATACTTTGGTCATGTTGTCAGAAGGGGACCAGTCTCTGAATAAGAATACCATGCTGTCATGCTGGGGGAAGTACAGGGTCAGCAAAAAAAAAAAAAAAAAAATGAAGACTGTTAACAAGATGGAATGACACAGTGGCTGTGATGATGGGCTCAAGATTAGCAACCACTGTGAGGATGGCGCAGGACCAGCCAGTGTTTCTTTCTATTGTACATCCAATCTCTATGAGTTTAAACTGACCCAATGGCACCTAACAACAACAAAGATAAATAACCTTCACTTCTCCAAAGGTAGAGCTTCTTCCCTTCATGTCTCTGATTTTCAGCCTGTAGATAACATCTTCACCCATGTAGAAAAGTAGGCTTATGAAATTGTACTTTCTTTTTATAACCAAAGCACATTAAGCCTTACATTGCTAAAATCATCTATTGAAATCATCCACTTTAAAGGAAAATGCTTTACTACATCTTTAAGCAATTATTAAAATCAACTTATCAGCTCATTATGTCAGACTCAAGGATCTTCTTGTAATTCCTCCAATACTCCAAGCTCCCTCCTACCTCAGGCCCCAAACTTCTTCCTGTCTCAAGGATTTTGAAATTGGTTTTCCTCACTCTTCACTGGACTGATTTATTCTAATCCTTTCCAACTATATTGCTGTAGAGTCAATTGCAATTTATTCCAACACTACAGGACAGAGTAGAACTGTCTTATAGGGTTTCCAAAACTAATTTTTATGGAAGCAGATTGCCACATTTCTGCCACAGAGATTTGGTGGGTTTGAATTTCTGGCCTTTCAGTTAGCAGCCAAGCTCTTAAGCACTGTGCCTCCAGGGCTCCTATCAAATGCTTTAGAGTAACCTAAATACACTCTTAGGAGAGGATTTCTCTGATCATGCTATCTAAATCTGTTCTTTTCACCTGTAATTTACTATCATAATTATATTTTTTTCTCCAAAGTCCTTATTGCAATTTGTATCTTTCTGTTTGCTTCTTTAATTTATATTTCCTTCCAAGGAGAGGAAACTCATTCACGAATCTTTATATCCCCAAGATTTAGAACAGTAGCTAGCATATACAATAGATACTCCATAAATATGAATAATGTCCAAATACATGTTCTAGCTCAAAGATGTAAGTGGTGTGCATAAATGAAAGCTGTACATTTATATTTGATCCATACTGGTTTACATCTGAAATCTTTTTCTGGCCACTTTATTAAATATTTTCCCAGAAGAGACAGGACATTCATTTTGTTTAGCTTCTAGTTCAGCACCATGGAAACATGGAGAGTTACAAATGATTCTTGAGCATCAGGATGCTGTAGACCTTAAGAGATCTGAGTGCAGAGTTACAAAGGACCAGGCTATGCTGTCTTGGCTGTGTGATTTTATGCTAATTACTTACATTACTTAAGTTAACCACTTAAGTTTTCTCATCTAAAAAATGGACATAATAATAATGATATCACTTTGATTAAAAAGATTATTTCCAGGTTAAAATGAGAAGGCATGTAAAGTTCTTAGAATAATATGTCACACTTTATAAAATCCCAATAAATGGATGCATTGAACACCAGTGACCGAAAGCCAGATGAATTGTGGGAAGATATCAAGAACATTATCCATGAAGAAAGCAAGAGATCACTAAAAAGACAAGAAAAGAAGAGAAGACCAAAGTGGATGACAGAAGAGACTCTGAACCTTGCCCTTGAGCGGAGAATCGCTAAAGCAAATGGAAGAAATGGAAAGGTAAAAGAGCTGAACAGAAGATTTCAGAGAGCAGCTCGAGTAGACAAAGCCAATTACTATAATGAAATGTGCAAAGACCTGGAGTCTGAAAACCAAAAGGGAAGAACACGCTCAGCATTTCTCAAACTGAAAGAACTGAAGAAAAAATTTAAGCCTCGAGTTGCAATAGTGAGAGATTCTATGGGCAAAATATTGAATGATGCAGGAAGCATCGAGAGAAGATGGCAGGAATACACAGAGTCACTGTACCAAAAAGAACTGATCGATCTTCATCCATTTCAGGAAGTGGCATATGATCTAGAACCAATGGTAATGAAGGAAGAAGTCAAAGCTGCAATGAAAGAACTGGCGAAGAACAAGGCTCCGGGAATTGATGGCATACCGATTGAGATATTTCAACAAACAGATGCCCTATTGGAGGCGCTCACTCAGTTATGCCAAGAGATTTGGAGGACAGCTACCTGGCCAACTGACTGGAAGAGATCCATATTTGTGCCCATTCCAAAGAAAGGTGATCCAACAGAATGTAGAAATTATAGAACAATATCACTAATAGAACATGCAAGTAAGATATTACTGAAGATAATTCAGAAACGTTTGCAGCAGTATATTGACAGAGAACTTCCAGAGTTTCAAGCCGGATTCAGAAGAGGACGTGGAACAAGGGATATCATAGCTGTTGTCAGATGGATCTTGGCTCAAGGCAAAGAATACCAGAAAGAGGTTTACTTGTGTTTTATTGACTATGCAAAGGCATTTGATTGTGTGGATCATGACAAATTATGGATAACATTGAGAAGAATGGGAATCCCTGAGCACTTGATTGTACTCATGAGGAATCTGTACCTTGACCAGGAGGCTGTCGTTCGAACAGAACAAGGGGACACTACATGGTTTAAAATCAAGAAGGGAGTGCATCAGGGTTGTATTCTTTCTCCACCCTTATTCAATCTATATGCTGAGCAAATAATCCGAGAAGCTGGACTATATGAAGAAAAACGTGGTATCAGGATTGGAGGAAGAATCATTAACAACCTGAGATATGCAGACGATACAACTTTGCTTGCTGAAAGTGAGGATGACTTAAGGCACCTACTGATGAAGGTTGAAGAATACAGTCTGCAGTATGGATTACATCTCAACATAAAGAAAACAAAAATCCTCACAACTGGACCAATGAGCAGCATCACAATCAATGGAGAGAAGATTGAGGTTGTCAAGGAATTCACATTGCTTGGTTCTACAATCGATGCCAACGGAAGCAGCTGTCAGGACATTAGACGACATGTAGCATTGAGAAAGGCAACTGCGAAGGAACTGTTTCAAGTGCTGAGGAGCAAGGATATCTCCTTGAGGACTAAGGTGCGCCTGACACAAGCCATGATATTTCCAATCACCTTGTATGCATGTGAGAGCTGGACAATGAATAGGGAAGACCGAAGAAGAGTTGATGCTTTTGAGTTGTGGTGCTGGCGAAGAATGCTGAAAGTACCATGGACTGCTAAAAGAACTAACAGATCTGTCCTGGAGGAAGTGCAGCCAGAATGCTCCTTGGAAGCAAGAATGGCCAGACTTCGTCTCACCTATTTTGGTCATGTTGTAAGAAGGGACCATTCCCTGGAGAAGGATGTCATGCTTGGTAGGGTGGAGGGTCGACGAAAGAGGGGGAGGCCTTCAACGAGATGGATTGATACAGTGGCTGCGATGATGGGCTCGAGTATAGCAGGGATTGTGGGGCTGGTGCGGGATCGGGCAGTGTTTCGTTCTGCTGTGCATGGGGTCGCTATGAGTCGGAAACGACTCGACGGCACTTAACAACAACAACAACAATTACTTTCATTGTTTCTTCTGATTATAGCTGCATTGTCATAAGGAAACTGAAAGAAACATAGTCACATGGTTTTCTTTCTCTATGAGAAATTTAAACAATTTTTAAAATGTTGAATGTAACAAGATGTATAATAGTATTTTAAAAAGCTCATATGAATTACAACAAAATTTCTTAATCCTACTTTTCAGAATGACTATTGTGAACTTCAATATCTTGGTCTTTGTGATCCTCATTGACTCCCATACAGTTTTAGGGATTCCTCCTGTGTGTTTAACTGTACCTTCAGGATCACTGAGTTACTCTTTTACAGCATCCATTTCTATAATCTCAGATTTCTCCATCACGTGAAGTTGTGATGCATAGAGTTTATTTCTCCTATCTTAGGTCTTTATTTTCCCTTTGAAAGTCATTGAAATGCTCCTCAATATAATACAGTCTTCCAACAATACTTTAAGAGTAACTGAAAACCACTGAGCAGTTAATTATATGCCTTTCAAGCTTAGGTTCAAATCATTCAGCCTTCCTCTAGATGTTTTCAAATAATTTCTTTCGGTGCAATTTTTTGACCCTCATCAGTAAAGGTTACTGAAGTAGTCTCAAAACAGTAGGATAGGAGCCATATTGCCAAGAATTAGTGTTCTACTCATATATCACATTAGCAAATTTTAAAAATTCCATTAGCAAGTAGAGAATCCTGTTGGTGAGATGTTTATGTAGAGGATATGCTTTCTGAGGCACATTTAAATTGAAAAATCAGAAGTGAAAACGTTTTGTTTCCATATCTAAAATATAGAAAAGGAAGGCAGTGCTAATATAGTAGGATTAACATTGGATATAGGAAATTTAATTTTATATGCAGTAATGGGTAAGAAAATATAACAAAATTAGAGAAAAATGTTGCCTATTAACACAGAACGCTTTAAAAAATATGGTTCTGGTGGTATACTGCCTAAGGCACTTGACTGCTAACCAGCCACTCCTCAGAAGGAAGACTGGGCAATCTACTTCATACAGATACTGCCTCACAAACCTAAGGAGGGGTCGCTATGAGTAGAATTAACTTGAGGGCACTGGGTTTTATATGTTTTAGGGTAACATATAAAGACCTATAAGCAAACCAATGATATGTTATCATCTAGAATGTAGCCACAGTACCATGTCCTCTCATCTCTGGGTTGTTGAATTAACACAACAGTTTGAAAACTGCAGGCAAGTTGCTTTCTAAGGTCATCTCAACCCAAACCTCAGCTGTGCAAACCAGAAATTTCTAGATACTCATTTATTTTGTCCTGACCCTTCATAGCCCTTGTTGAAAATAGGTATACTGGCATAATAAAGAATGATGCTGTCCTTTGAGAGATTAGATGGTGAAACTGTTTGAGCAAACTGGGTTTTGGAACCTTGTCTTAAAGAATCATTGGAACTTGTGGCCTGGGACAAAAGTAGCTGATGCTGGACAAAGTTAGATCTCTAAAAGGAGTAGAGAAAGTATAAAAGAAAGGAGACAAATTCTACTCACTCTTTTGGCAAACACATTTTATACCCTTTTCTCTGGACTCTAGAGACCAAGTGTGCCCAAGATTGACTATGAATACTTATTGGGTTTGTTTTGCTGGCAAACTGAACCCACAAATATTTCCAATCATTTAGGGTATAAAGAAAAATCTACAAAGTTAATAATAGGTAAATTGTCTACCATCAATATGTAGTACCCCACTTAAGCTTAAATGTAAAATATTTTTGGACAAGAGTTTTGTGGGCTTTGTCTGAATATTCCAGACTATTCATTCAATGGTTCATTTTAATATCTCAAATAATACTAATACTTTAAGTAAGTTTCTATACCTGCAATCAACAAAGTAGGTGGAAATCCATTCCAAAAAACCCAAACTCAGTGCCATCAAGTGGATTCCAACTCATCGAGACCTCCATTGGGTTTCTAAGGTGGTGAACTTTACAGAAGTAGATTGCCCCATCTTCCTTCCACAGAGTGGCTTGTGGGTTTGAACCTCCAAACTTCTGGTTAGCAGTCAACTACTTTAGGCGTTGCACCACCAGACCTCCTTAAAAATTCAGATAAGTGAGAAACAATTTTAATTTTGCAAATATATCAAACTTACAGGAGTAAAAGATATATGTCTCATATAAATCAACTGTTTAAAGTTGTCAGCTTTATTGCATATTTGCTCAGTTCTCCATTTCCTTTCATTTATATAGACCCAGGCTTAGTGTATCAAGAAAAAATAATCTCTGGTTTTGATTTAAAAGAAAAAAAAAAAAAGGTTTATAATACCAGGGAGATGTATAAATAATAAGTATTTGATCCTTCAAACTGAGTCTCTGATTATTTGTCTATTTTCCTTAGTATGGCATTTCCCATTTCTGAGCATTATGCCTGCTGTAGGCCATTCAATAAAAATATTACTCCTCCCTATAAATGTCTGTTCTGATTTACTTTTCTATTGTTTCTTTAACCCCGATTTAGTTTTATCCTATGGCAATGTTTTGAGGTAAAAAGGGTAACTTTACTTGGCATTGTACCTGTAAGAATTACTGATGTGAAGATGTCACAGTTTTAAACTAAGTGCAGCAATAATTTAAAAAAAAAAAAAAAAGAGAGAGAAAGAAAAAGTTAGTGTTACCAAAAAATAAGCCTTTCAAACATCTAACCTTTAATGGATACTGTTCTCTGAGTACTAGAATGAATTGTGTGCTTCTGCATGGTAGTCAGTATAGGAATAACCTTTGAGAATTGAGATGGTATTGAAATAGTATAGTATAATAAATGGAACAGGTTTGTGACCACAATATGTGTGGTTATTTTAATTACCAGTCAAAGTATGCTATAAAAACAGTTGCATGACTTCTTCCTAGAACAAAGGCATTTGCTGAAATGGCTAGTGAGCAAGAAATGGTAACATTCAGGTGAGGAATAACCTTCAAGCAATGAATGACCTTCAAGCACCAACCAGAAGTAAGTAATGGTTTTCCTGACATAAGGGAAATGTTGAACAAAGACAAACTAAG
This sequence comes from Orycteropus afer afer, assembly GCF_000298275.1. Classification (NCBI taxonomy): domain Eukaryota; kingdom Metazoa; phylum Chordata; class Mammalia; order Tubulidentata; family Orycteropodidae; genus Orycteropus; species Orycteropus afer. The sequence goes on from NW_006921730.1 coordinate 1,365,519, forward strand.
CTAAACAGACCTAAATTTATAAATGGAATAACTAAATCAGAAAAGTTGTTATTGTCTTTTTTTTTTCCTTTTTTAATTCTATTCCAAGAAATATCACTAACTATACTTTGAGGAAACACAGGGGAACTATACAAATCTTCAGCATTTAAGTATCAAAGGGAATCACTCCTTTTCCTACATTTGTCCTAAGAGTTTTATGTGCTGCCAGAGATCTCAAGGCAAACAATCACTATCCAGACTGTCCCAAAATGTTAGAGTTCACGTCAAAAGTAAATGGTTGTGAATTTCAAACAAACTAACTCTGTGAATTGGGAGCTCTGGTAGCATAGTGGCTAAGACACTTGCCTGCTAACCAGACGGCTGGTGGTTCAAACCCACTAGCCACTCCTCAGAAGGAAGTTTGGGCAATCCTACTTCCGTAGTGATACTGCCTCAGAAACCCAAGGAGGGGTCCCTATGAGTCGGGCCGACTCGACGGCACGTAACAACAACAACAAAAACAACTCTGTGAGTTAGAGACAGCATCTAAACAGAGCTGGGTAAGCCTACATACTGTTGTTGTTATGTGCCGTCGAGTCTGCCCCGACTGATAGCGACCCCTCGTTGGGTTTCTGAGGCAGTATCACTACGGAAGTAGGATTGCCCAACCTTCCTTCCCAGGAGTTGCTGGTGGGTTTGAACCGCCAGCCTTCTGGTGAGCAGTCAAGTGCCTTAGGCACTATGCTACCAGAGCTCCTAGAAAGCTTTAAATTCTCTCAAGAAATAAAGATGAATTTGGTATTACAAAAGATAGAAACTAAAGCATCAGTTAGGAGATCATTGGCCTACAAAATAATCACCCTCCATTTCCAGCCAATAGATGTGAGAAGCTAATGATAGCCATCAGGATATGGGCCATGTGATGTAAGCCCATCCATAGAAACCACCCATAGATGCTTATAAGGGTGACCTTTCCACCTATGGCTTTCTAGCCACCCATTCTCCTTCACAATTTACAATAGAAAATTTAATCACTCTCCATGGCAGGTCAAAGTTCCTCAAGGAATGCAAAAGATGGAAACTATAATGGATGTTGTTGTTGTTGTTAAGTGCCGTCGAGTCGTTTCCGACTCATAGCGACCCCATGCACAGCAGAACGAAACACTGCCCAATCCCGCGCCAGCCCCACAA
>NW_006921730.1:1370403-1378050 GCF_000298275.1 Orycteropus afer afer
TGCTCCCGGGGACTAAGCACAAGCCCGCCCGTGCTTACCTTGCTCCCGGAGACCCGGTCCCTCTCGGGAGGGTAACAAGGGAAAGTGTTCAGTGCAGATCCACCATAATGGATAGAGAAAGCAAATTGATATTGTGACTAGAGGGAATTTATAAAGTGCAATATGCATGTATTGCTTGTATTGTATTATAACAAATGTAACTTTTTTTTCCCCCCAGATTAATAACAGAGCAGCTTCCCTATAAGCCACAAAGTTGGCAACTGAACAAAAAGCCTGATAATGATCCCAGGCTGTCTCAAATCTCACCGCTACTGCTTGTTGTAAATGCTCTTCATTTAGAATTTTGCTAAATGTGCTAAGTGTTATGGAATCTTATTCTTATACTTTTAACTGGCAGTGTAATACTACATCTTAGAATTCACATTCTGAGAACGTGAAAAATGACTTGCAGAATGTTTTTTGCAGGTATCCTTCAAGACTGTTTTAGTATCAAACACACCCACATTCACTTTCTAAATCTCCGATCAAGATGCATAAACAGAGGGAAATACTTTGAGAGTAGGATGTTTGGGAAACAAGAAAGCCTATGTGGGACATAATATTCAGGTTTGGGATAATGTTAGGAAGTAAAGGCTTAGGAGTAAGAAAAGAAGCACCAGGATGCCAAACACAACTTAAGCCTATTTCTGTTATTTTGCTTAAGATCATCTTCTACCCAATAAAGTAGGATTTTTGTATGAATATATTTCACTGATCCCAAATTCAGGCTACTTATGATTATGGTTTCTAATTTTTGTCTATTTTATCAACTTAATAGATTTTCTGAACTAATTAATAAATAGGCTTTTATGGACTACTTTGGAAACTCCATCATCATTCACTGCATTTTCCTATAATAAATTATAGTTCAAATTGCTAAGAAATTTTAGAGTACTTTGTTTATAAGTCAGAGGCTAGGTGTTTTAACATGTCACTATGACTCAAATTATTTGTACCTACTTGAAAGTCATAAAAAAGTCTCTGAAATTTATTTTACTACACAGAAGTTTAGAAAGAGATACCAAGAGTCTATTACATATGAATTACACAAAAATAAGAATCTAATATTACAAAGAAGGATCATCAAACATATTACAGGCAATTTACCAATCTGACAACATCACAATTTATCGACTAGGATTTCTTTTGTTTGTATCCACTTGTTTAAAATGAAAACACACATGATAACTTTTTAGCTATAACCAAGCACTTTGAGGGAGGGAGTTGCTGGGCCTGTGGGCTCAGGACTGTGGTCATGGGGAACATTAAGCTCAATTGGCCTAACGTAGTACATAAAACATTGTTCTACATCCTACTTTGGTTACTAGCAACTGGTTTCTTAGAAGCTTGTGAATCACCATCTAAGACGCAACTATTTGACTCTCCTCGTCTAGAGCAAAGAAGAGAGAAGGAAATCAAACATGGAAACATTAGTCCAAGGGGCTAGTGGACCATGGGAACTTCAGCCTACATGACCCTGAGACCAGAAGAACTAGATTGTGACAGGCTCCCACTGCCAACCACTTGAAACAGTATCAGTGCAGGAGATCCTGGTTAGAGTGGGAGAAAAATGTGGAACAAAACTCAAAATCATAAAAATAGACCAGGCTTTCTCCTCTGACAGAGATTGGTGAAACCCCCAAGTCTATAGCCCCTGGCCACTTTTTGGGCCCAGAATTGAATTCAGTCTTGTGACTTAACTCTTGGCAAACAGTACCAATCTAAAAGTGAAAAATTACACCATGGAGGTGAGCTACTTAGAACAATCAAACATGGGAGATCAGCATGGAAGCATTTAGAAAGGGAGAAAGCTCAGAAGACAGGAATGCATAGGAAAGAAGGACATAGGGAAAAGGTTACAACAGGGAGGATGTGGGAAGAGAGCTGTTATATGGTGGGGATTGCAGTCAATGTCACAAAACAAAATATATATGAACTGTTGAATGGAAAATGAACTTACTCTGGAAATTGTCACCCAAATCACAATAAATTTAAAAAACAATAAAGTAAAATGAAAACACAAGCTTCTTAACTCCCTGGTCAGACTCCAGAATAGTAAGGTTTTATATCTACCACTTAATCTGCATCTTAATTAAATTATTAAATGCTATCTCAATGCATAGAGAAATAAACTGTGCTTTCTCTATCACTTTTTCCTTCAAACATTTCAATTTTTTTTTTAAATATCTCCTTTTCAATAAAAGTTTAATAAGTGGCCAATAAAAGCCAGAGTCTGGGATTTATAGATTAACTTTCTTTCATTTGACTTTTTCCTTTTGGCTTCTAAAGTTATTTATTCAAGGATTAATCATTCCATTCCCCAAAGAGATTTTGCAAATGAGTTTTCAGTATTCTTTATCAAGAATTATTATATTTTTTTTTTCCATAGCTCCTAGAAGACAGGGAGCAATTAAAGTCTCCATAACATAGACACTGTAAGTGGATAGAAGTACTAGGGTGTCTAAAGAAGAATTATAACTTCACAGGATTTTAAATTGCAGATAGAAGAGGGAATCAGTATTGCTACCCTATAGCTTTGGATCCTGGCCTGTGTAACTGGAACCCTCTCCCAAAATGATTCTTCCTTTCCCCTGTTGTCATTTCTTTGAGGAAGCTTTCCTTTACTCTTCTATTCTAAGTTATATGTACCTCTTAAACATTCCAGTACATCATATATATATCCCTCTGAAGGAAAGTGATTATATTTTCATTGTAATAATCTCTTCATTTGTCTGTCTCTCTAAATGGTGAGTAGGTTTTGATCTTACAGCCCTCTGTGTATTAAATAAGGAGCACTGGTGGTGCAGTGCCTAAGGCATTTGACTGCTAACCGGAAGGCCAGAGGTACAAACCCACCAGCCACACCATGGAAGGAAGATGGGCAATCTACTACTGTAAAGATTTACCACTTTGGAAACCCAGAAGGGGTCATTATGAGTTGGAATCAACTCGATGGCATTGAGTTTGTTTTTTTAGTTTGGTATATTATGTACAAGTCCTGGTATAAACCAAAAAACAAACCAAATTTGCTGCTACCTTAATCCTGGGATTCAGTACATAGGAACAAATTTAAACAAACAAGCAAACAAAATAGCTACTATATTTCAATCATTTCCTAAGGACTTTGTTAAATTCTCAAATCAACCATATGGTACAGGTACTATTAGTATACCATTTTATTAATTAGAAAACTGAGGCACAAATAAGTTAAGTATAGAGATAGTAACTATCTCTGGTGACGATATGCAGAACCATCATGCTAACATTAATGAACACAACTAATGAGAACTTCAAGGCATCTTACACGTAGATAGATCCCTGGGTGACTCAAAATAATAAAAAATGAAGGGCCATGTCAAATGTAAACTTATTCCTTCCTTTTTTCTTGTCCATTACATTAAATGATTAAAATATCTATAATGATGAATAAAATTTAAAAGGAAATGGATTATCACCACAGAACCAGAGATAAGCAGTTTATATTTTGGTACAAATACTTCAAATACTTTCCTTTTTTTTTTTTTTGTACAAACTACTAAATTATGTCATTATATAACTGCCAAACCACTGGGAATCACAGCCCAACCAAATTGACACATAATCTTAACCAACACAGCCAGCATTACTCTTGCCTCACACTTTGACATTCATTACTGCCAGATGTATGTTGTTAACACACAAAACAGATATTTTACTATTTATTGCAAAATATCAGATAACAAGATAGTTGATAAATGAGGAGTAGGTGTATAGCAAAATGTCAATGCTAGAATCTACATGGTGAGTAAATGGATGCTTACCGTAAAATTCTTTTGACTTTGCTTTATGTTTGGATTTTTTTTTCATAATAAAATATTAGGGAAAAATGAAGTATGATAGGAAAAAATAGGGTTCTACAATACATACTATTTAATAAAATTGTTTTATACCTTAATATTTTGCATATCTTTCCATAGCAATCTATGAAAATAAATCTTAATAATCATTTTTAATAGTTACATAATAAAATCTGCTTTATATGCATTATTCCATTAATACTTATGTGTATATTCAAACATGTCTGTGCAATGATAGCTTTGTAGATGAGGATCAGCATAAAGTTATTTCCCAGAAGGTAGACATTAATCATTTCTCAGCTTTCCCACTTCTCCATTGTTTCTGAAACCAGCTGCCCACCCAGAACTCTCTGTCTTACCTTGGGCTAAGTCTGACCTGCAAGTTAAGAAACATTTTCCTTTGGCTTGTTAATTAACTGGAATGACTCACAGAAATCATGGAAGATGGTATACTTATGACAACCAGTTCTATTAAATGGATATCAATTAGGATCATTATAAGGAAGAGATGCATGTCTGGGAAGGTTCCTAAGGAAGGGCTAATGCATCTCAGGGAGGGCATGTCACACTGTTCTTTTGGCAACCAGTTATCAGAGAGCCTTCATGTTCCAGGCTTTCATCTGTCAGTCCTGAATAATAGGCTAAGTCATGCCTCCTGAGGCTAGTTGGAATCAGTCTCCCAGGTGAGTCTTTTCTTATCTAGCCAATCCTCATTCACCAGCATAAATCCTCAGGTATGGCCTGGAAGTCCCAGACCATGGCATCCCAATTACTCCAGGGGTTATTTCTCTGGAGCCAAGGACAAAGGCCACCTTAGGGTAAAACTAGGTCCTTAACCACACAGTCAGCATAAAGATGTGAAAACCTAAAGCTAGCTTAAAAATATAAGAGTTAGATGAAAGAATTATATTGAAATATAGGAGTATCATCAGCAGGAAATTAGCAAGAGAAAAGATGGAAGTAAGTTAACAATGCTGACTCTGGTGATAGATATGAAGAAGTGTAATCATGAGAATGCAGATGTATTCCTTTTATGCCTAGGTCACAGGAAAAAAAAAAAAAAAAAAAAAAAAAACACTAAAAACACTGCTATCCAGTTGATTCTAACACATAGTGACCCTATCAGATAAGGAAGAACTTCCACATAGGGTTTCCAAGGCTATAAATCATCATGGAAGCAGAATAACTCATCTTTCTCATATGGAGAAGCTGATGGGTTCAAGACAACAATTGCTTGGTTAGCAAGCCAATGCTTTAACCACAGTGCCATCAGAGCTCCTCAGATTATAAGAATTGCTAATTAACTATTCTTGCTGAAAATTTCCATTAGATGCAAAAGAGCTACAAGGCTTTTAGAATACTTTTCAGAAAACTTATCACTGATTAGTTATAATTGGTCATTTAGGTAAGTGAAGAAGAAATTTCTGTATCTTTCATTTAATCTGCAAAACAGTTGTGTATTTTGGTTTAGAAATAGCATTAAAAAATGTATGCTGTCATTCAGAGTAATATGTAGAAGATATTAGATCAAGAGATGCTTAGCTACAGATAAAAAGCAAAAAGGATAATTGCATTGTTTGCCAAATTTTAAACAAATTCATAGTGTATGTGTTTATATATTTGAACATTTCGGGCACTCATGGACCAGGTGTTGAAGGTATGTCTTGAGAAGCAGAAAGAAAAGAAGATACAGAGAACACTCACAAAGAAATACACATTTTCCTGTTACACCATACTAATGGCACTTAGACTGTATATAAAACACTTTTACAAGCAGATCTCTTTCTACAAAAATGAAAAGACATGCTTAATCTGTAGAGAAGTAAAACTTCGTGGGGTGAGACCTCAGACAATTGGTTTTAAAGGTTCATTCTTTTTCAGTTGTGGTAGTTTGTTTTTAACGAGGCACATGAAAGGCTTCAATTTACCCCTTGGCCACTTTAAAATCTTGTTTTAATTCTCATATGTCTTTAATACGGTTCTTAGAAAAGAGAGATTCTTCCATTTTCACAAAAGTCAGCCACATAAAGGAGCTCATCACATGAAGAAGAGAATTCATGAATCACTAGCTAAAAAAGTAACAATAGCATAGATGGATGTCAACCAAGCTTTAGGTTAGGGCAGACAAGATCCTAAATTTAACACACATCTGATTGGTTGATATCCCTTTTGAAGCTTATGCTTGTAAATGAAAGAAATGAAGTGATTTTTTGCATGTATTGCATCTCTCTTCTCTCTTCTTAAACATTCAACATAGCCTCCCTCCACTCACTCCTAATTCTTATATTACTGAGGGAAAAAAAAAAAAGTCAGAGGAGAATCACCACCAAATCTAACAGTTTGCCTTCAACCATTCATCAAATGAACTGTACTGATTTCTAAGGATAGATTCTTTCCATTTGCACACTGATCCCTGTCCTTTTCTCATCCTCCAAGACTGTTCCTGCATTATTCTCTCCCACCCCACAATCAACTTCTCTCTCCCTGTGGGATCACTACTAGCTTTTATAGTGGTAGTGCCCTGTACTGCAAATAGTGCTGGTGAAATCCTGGCTCCAACTTGTAGTAAACACAAGACATTTAGCAGAGTGGAGACAAGATGGTGTCTTCCTAGCAGACCTCACCTTTACAACAGAGATTTAGAGAAGCTTAATGAAACAGATACAAATAATGATCCTTCTGGTGGAGTAGTGCCTAAGGCATTTGACTGCAAACCAGAAGGCTGGCAGTTCAAACCTGCCAGCCACTCCTCGGAAGGAAGATTGGGCAATCTATTTCCATAGTGATACCACCTTGGAAACCCAAGGAGGAAACCCAAGGAGGGGTCGCTATGAGTCAAGGATCTGACTGGATGGTAGTGAGGTGTGTTGTTTTGTTTTAATGAGAAGATAAAGTATTAGATTGAGTAAAGACGAGAAAGGGAGGGACGTCAGTGAGAGGGGTGGGGAGAAAGCCAGACTAGCCAGCAGAGAAGTCATTACAAACACAAAGGAGTATGAGGAGGAGAAAAAAATCATAAAACTTCAATCAGAGTAGGCAGATCAGGAGGATTTCAAGGTGAACTAAAGCCACATGGGAGAAGATCATACAGAGAAGTGGGTCAGACTTCCTGTAGCTTAAGCTGCTGTGGAGTCAGAAGGGAATAAGGGAAAGGAAAGAAGAACTCTCCTTAAATAAACCACACCCCAAACCATTCTCGTTGCTGTGGGATTGATTCCAACTCTCAGTAACAATTTTTGGCTCATAGTGGAACTGCCTCCTGGAGTTTTAGGGTTTGTGGATCTTTGCAGAGGAGGGCTTCTCTTTCTCCTGTGGGGCAGCTAGTGAATTTGAGCCACAGGATTTGATCAACAGCCAAACATCACCCTCAGAAAACCACTACAAACAGACCCAGGGGCTGCATCTATTCTTTTCCCATGCCTGCATAACTGGCTGAACTATCTCACACTAAGCACAAAAGACAAGCACCTAAAGCCTTCCTTCCTGAAGGTGACTTCTTGAACAAATCTCCTTTCACCTACATGGGTGTACACTCAATGGATGAGCAGATTCTATCACAACTGCCTGCTCCTAGGGCTGCTGCCTGATTGTAACTAGAAAAGTCCCTCCTCAATTACTGTATCCTCTCTGTATTTTTCCTACTTTCTTTTAGCCTATTTTTCTTCTTTTCTATCTGTTCATTTTCCCCTCTACCTCTTCTTCTTTCATTTTCATCAAACTTTCATCCCATTCAACCCCTCCCCCACTTTCTAGGGTTTTTTTCTTTTTTCTT
>NW_006921730.1:1378150-1383584 GCF_000298275.1 Orycteropus afer afer
TTTTTTTTTTTTTTTTTTTTAAGGTGCTCTGGTGGTTCAGTGTCTAAGGCATTTGACTATTAACCAAAAGGTTGGAGGTTCAAACCCAACAGCCACTTTGTGGAAGAAAGACTGGGCAATCTACTTCTGTAAGATTTACCACCTCAGAAACCCAATGGGGGTTTCTATGAGTCAGCATTTGCTCTACAGCAGTGAGTTGAGTATCTTCTATTTTTATTCTATCTTTTCACCTTTTCTTCTTCTTGGTTTTCTTTTTTTTTTTGTTTTGTTTTGTTTTGTTTTTGTTTTCCCCTGTCTCATTCAATAAGAAGAATACATTAACTCCACTCATCAGCCATATCTACTACATCAACCACCTTACCCAACATAGAAGTAACACAAGCAGTTCCTGCACCACAGGATCAATGACAGAGAGTATACAACACCTGCTCATCTCAAATGCAGTTTGTCCTCATGTCAGAAATGTACCTGCACCCACATTTCACCGGTTACTCCACCAACACAGAGAAAGCTGTAGAATGAACCAGTTCAGCCAAGCTAACAACCAAAGGAGCACACTTTCCCCAAAATTCCAGATATAATAAAACAGTAAAACATAAAACCAAAGTGGAGCAAATGAGCACATAACCAACAACAACAAAAAAAAGACATCTTCAAAATGTCTCAGAGACAATAGATAACTTTAACTCTAACAAAAGAACAGGATAAGTACTGGAACAAAGATTCCAGACTAAAGAAGTAGGGAATCTCCCTGAGAAAGAACAAGTAATAGAATTATCTGATAAGGAATTCAAAAGATATGTATATATAGTACCTTCTAAGAGCTCAAGGAAACCATAAACAGATGCAAGGAGAAGACAGACAATATCTTTGAAGAATTCAGGAAAATCATTCAAGAACAAAACAACAATGTAAACAGACAATTAGAAATCATAAAAAAAAAAAAACCCAGAAATTAGAAATACAGAAGATGAACAGTAAAATTACAGAAATAGATAACACATTGGAAGGATAAGGGTATACTTGAACTGGCTAAAGAATGCATTTCCCAGCTAGAAGACAAATCTCTTGAGACCAGTCTGTATGAGGTAAAATCAGAACAAAGAATTAAGAGAAATGAAGAAAACCTAAGAGTTACATGGGATGATATGAAAAGAAATAACATATGCCTGATTGGAATTCCAGAACAAACTCACTCACTCACTGCTGTGGAGTCAGATCTGACTCATAGTGACCCCTCTTTGGGTTTCCAAGGCATATCACTATGGAAGTAGATTGCCCAATCTTCCTTCTAAGGTGTGGCTGGTGGGTATGAACTGGTTAGCAGTCAAATGCTTAGGCACTAAGTCACCAGAGATCACTTCCAGAACAAGAGAAAGCAAAAAAAAAAAAAAGAAAGAAAGAAAGAAAGAAAGAAAGGGAAGGAGGCAGGGAGGGAGGGAGGAAAGGAGAGAGGAATAGAGGAAGCAAGAAGGAAGGAGGGAAAGAAGAAAGAAAGAAAATTTTCAAAGGTTTTCTACTAGAAAATTCCTCCTATATCATGAAAGATGAAAAGATATCCACCCAAGAAGCTCAATGAACCCATACAGGATAGACCCCAAGAGAAAATTACAAAGACATATCATAATCAAATGTCTCAAAACCAAAGACAAAGAAATAATCTGGAGAGCAGCTTGGGGAAAACAAAATATTACCTACAAAGGACAACCAATGAGACTAAGCTGTGATTTTTCAGAAGAAACTATGTAGGCTAGAAGACAATGGAATGGTGTAATAGTTAAGTTTGTGTGTCATCTTGGCTCTGTCTGGTTTTGAGTGGCTGGACAGCTGGATGTAGTTATACCTCCTGATGAAACTGGTAATCAACTCCACAGTGGTATCTACTGCAGCAGCTGAGTAGGCTGCATTAGGGATGTGGTCTGCTTCCAGCATATAAGAAGTAGCTTCAAAGAAGGTCTCTAGCTTTTGGCATGCTTGAACTCTGCATGTAGCCAAATCATTGTTAGCAGCCTGTCATGTATTCTGGTGATTTTTGGACTGTTAATGGACTTGAATTAGTGGCCTGCCATGTAGTTTAATAATTTTGAGACTGCCATTTTATTTGTTAAACTTGGGTTTGCCAACCTCAGCAGCTGACAGCTTCCTGAGTTAAGAAAAGCCTCAAGCTTCAGTGGGACATGAGCAAAAGGCAGAGCAGAAGCCCTAGGTTGAGGGGCTTTCATCCATTCCCAAGAGCTTGGTACTTTAAATTCAGACTTGTAGCCTCTTAAACTGAACTGTATGAGAATAAATCCCTGTTTGTTAAAGCCACTGATTTGTGGTATTTTCTGTTAGAGCAACACTGGGAAACCAAAAGAGATGGCATATATAAAACCTTCAAGGAAAAGAATTGTCAGCCAAGAATTATATATCCAGCCAAAATGTCCCTCAAATATGAAGGTAAATTTAAAGCATTCCCAGACAATTGAAAGTTAAAGGAATTTTTGGAAACCAGACCAACTCTATAAGAAATGCTAAGGGGAGTCCTTCCAACAGAAAATCAGCAATGGAAAGCAACAATTTAAAATCTAGACACTTGACACCACCACCTAGGAAAAAACTTGGCGGGGGGGGGGAGACTCTCAAAACTACAATAAGCTTACAAAGCATAAATAGAGAAATAGAAGAGTCAATCTATAAATGGCACCAACAAAAGAGTAAATGGAGGAAATGTTATAATTACAGAATTTCCAAATGGAGAGAAAATCAAGATGATATCTATATACAACAGATTGTCCCAAACTTTGGGAGATAAGAATTTAGTACAGGGTAGCCGCAAAGAAAATTAACAAGCCTCCTAACCAAAAGAAGAAAGAAGAAAATCACAAGGACTTAGTAAACACAAAACAAACTATAACTTATAAAAGGGTAAAAATACTCAATAACAACATGAATTCAATAAGTAAACTATTTGGAACAAAGAAACCACCAACAACACAACAAAAAGCACAAAAGAATGACATCAATAAATTTTTACTTTTCATTAATTACACTGAATGTGACTAGACTAAATGCACCAGTCAAGAGAAACAGAGTGGTGGATTGGGTAAGAAAAGAAGACCCATCGATATGATGCCTACAAGAGACCCACCTTAGGCACAGAGATAAAAATAAACTAAAAATCAAGGGATGGGAAACAATATACCAAGCTAATGGCAATCAAAAAGGCAGGATTATTAATATGAATTTCTGATAAAAAGACTTCAAGGTAAAAACCAGCAAAAGGGACAAAGAAGGGATGTTAAAAGGGTCAATTGACCAAGAAGACATTAAGATAATAATTATCTATGCACCCAGTGAAATATTACCAAAATACATAAACAAACAAACAAAAAATGCAGAGCCATCAAGTCAATTTTGACTCACAGCAACCTCCATTTGGTTTCTGAAGCTGTAAATCTTTGTGAAATTTGATTGCCTAATTTTCTTCCCATGGTGGTTTGAACCTTTGAGCTGGTGGGTTTGAACCTCTGACCTTTTGGTTAGCAACTAATTATCTTATCCACTATACCACCAGAGCTCCTTAAAATACATGAAGCAAACATTAACTGAATTGAAAAGAGAAATGGACAATTTTACAATAGTAGTAGAAGACTTTAACACATCACTTTCAATGAAGGACAAAACTAGAAAAAAACTCAACAAAGGTACAGAAGGTCTCAACAGCACAATCAACCAACTTGATCTCATAAATATATAGAGAACCCTCTACCGAATAAAAACAGAACACACTCTGTGAAGCAAGCATAACCCTGACACCAAAACCAGATAAAGACATCACTAAAAAGGAAAGATACAGACCAATATTCCTCATGAATATAGATGCAAAACTCTTCAACAAAATTCTAGCCAACAGAATCACACACCATATCAAAAAATAAGACACCGTGACCAAGTGGGATTCATACCAGGTATGCAAGGATGCTTCAACATCAGAAAAACAATCAATGTAATCCATCACATAAATAGAATGAAGGAAAAGAACCACATGATCATATCAATTGATGCAAAAAAAGGCATTTGATGAAATCCAATGCTCATTCCTTATAAAAACTCTCAGTAAAATAAAAATAGAAGGAAAATTTCTCAGTATAATAAGGACATTGATGCAAAACCAATATCCAACATTATTTTTGATGGACAGTCAAAGTTTTACCCTTGTAAATGGGAACTAGACAAGGATGCCCTCTATCACTACTTCTATTTTACATTGTATTGAAAGTCCTAGCCAGGGCAACAAAGCAAGAAAGAGAAATAAAAGGCATCCAAATTGGCAAAGAAGGAAAGCTATCTCTATTTGTATATGACATAATGCTATACATAGAAAACTCAAGAGACTCAGAAAAAAAAGCCAAAAAACTAGTGGAACTAATGGAAAGTTTCAGCAAAGTAACAAGATACAAAATCAACATGCGAAAGTTAGCTAGATTCCTCTACATCAACAAAGAGATCTCTGAAAAAGAAATAAGGAAAACAACACCATTTACTGTAGCTGCCAAAAAGATAAAATACTTTGGAATAAATCATACCAGGGACACAAAAGACCTATACAAAAAAAAAAAAAAAAAAAAAAAATTGCAAAACACTACTACTACAAGAAACTACAAGAGACCTATATAAATGGAAGAACATGCTGTGTTCATGGATAAGAGCACTGAATATTGTGAAAATTTAAATACTGCCCAAAGCAAACTATATATTCAAAGCAATCCAGATTCAGATTCCATCAGCATTCTTTAAAAGTTCATGGAAAAATTGTTTATTAACTTTATATGGGAAAGAAAGAGACCTGAGATAAGCAAAGTGCTACTGAAAAAGAATAAAGTAGGAGGTCTCACACTTCCAGATCTCAAAACTTACCATAGAGCCATAATAGTGAAAAGAGTGCAGTATCGGTACAATGATAGACACATAGATCAGTGAAACAGAATTGAGAATCCAAAAATAGACCTATACTCTATGGACAGCTGATCTTTCACAAAGGGCAAAATCCTATTAAATGGGGGAGAGATAACCTCTTTAACAAGTGGTGCTGGTACAACTGGATACACATCTTCAGAAAAATGAAACAAGATCTATACCTTATACCATACAAAAAAACAAACTCACAATGGATCAAAGACCTAAAAACTATGAAGTTCATCAAAGATAAAATATAGGCAAATGTATGGCCCTCAATTTATGGTATAAATATGCTATCAGGTGTAACCCAAAATATACAACCAGAAGAGGAGAAACTAGATGACTGGGGCCTTTTAAAAATTAAATTCTTATGTGCATTGGAAGACATTTCCAAAAGAGTAAAAAGAGATACTACAGATTGGGAAGAAAATTTGGCTACAACATATCTGACAAGGGACTTATCTCTAAAATTTTTTTTTTTTTTTTTTTTTTT
>NW_006921730.1:1390322-1403447 GCF_000298275.1 Orycteropus afer afer
CAAACAATCCAGTTCAAAAATGGGCAAAGGACATGAACAAACACTTCACTAAAAAAGATATACAGGTAGTCAACAAATACCTAAACACCAGAGAAAATGCTGTGTGGTCATTAATCGTTACCAAGCCAAACCAAACTCACTGCCCTTGAGTCATTTCTCACTCATAGACACCCCTCCTTGGAATTCCAAGGTGGTATCTTTACAGTAGATGCCCAATCTTCCTTCCAAGGATTAGCCATTAGAGAGATGCAAATCAAAACATCAATGATATATCATCTCACCCCAGAAATATTAGCAAAGTTCAACAAGGCATAAAATAATGAATTCTGGGGAGACTGTGGAGAGATAGGAACCCTCATACACAGTTGGTAGGACTATAAAATGGTACAGCTACTGTAGAAAATGATATGGCATTTCCTTAAAAAATTGCAAAAAGAAATACCATTTGAACCAGCAATTCCACTACTAGGAATATATCCTAAAAACTTGAGATCCAGAAGATAAATAGACATATGCACACTCATGTTCATCACAGCATTATTCATCATAACAAAGAGATAGAAACAGCCCAAGTGCACATCAACTGATGAGTGGATAACCAAACTATGGTACATTCACACAATGGAATACTATTCAAAATTAAAGAATAATGAAGAACCTGCAAATCACCTCATAATATGGGTGAACTTGGAGAACATTATGTTGAGTGAAATAAGTCAATCACAGAAGGACAAATATTGTATGAGTCTATTATAAATATCCAAGGAAAGGTTTACACAGGACAGGACATTTATTTTGCTGATTTCTAGAGAAGGGAGGGAAGGAGAAGGAAAATTTCTGACTAGTTCATGTGTTTATTTGCATAAAGGAAAAGGCAATATAACAAAAGTGTGTGACCAATGCACAATAGGGAGAAGGAGGACACAGAGAGGTGCACAGAAAGTATAGACAAGAGAGGCAAATACTGTTACATAGACAATACTGCATTTTCAGTAACAGCAAACACTGGTGTATGAGTAGATGCATAGACAGATGAGCAGTATGGATAGGAGAATGAGAATATAACCATGACCATAGATAGATTTGGCTAGTGATATTTCTGATGATACCATATTTAGCTGATTATACATGTGTATTTGTGCTACAAAAATATCTCCATATGCATTACAGACATAACAGTGGACAAGGTTGGAGTAGCTTCTGAGCAACAATCAAGCACCTTGGAGGAGTGAGTCACTGGGCCTGCAAGCTCAGGACCACGGTCATGTCCTGGGGCATCAAGCTCATTTACCACAAAATAGTACATAAAAATCTTGTTCTACATTCTACTTTGGTGAGTAATAACTGGGGTCTTAAAAGCTTTTAAGTGGCCATCTAAGGTGCAACAATTGGTCTCCCCTTGTCTGGAGAAAGTAAGAGTGAAGAAAATCAGAAACATGGAAAAAATTAGCCCAAGAGACTAATGGACCACAGGAACCTCAGCCTCCATGACCCTGAGACCAGAAGAACTACAGGGTGAAGATCCTGGATAGAGTGGGAGTAAAAATATGGGAGAAAATTCAAAAACACAAAAATGAACAGAATTACTGGTTGGACAGAGACTAGTGAAACCCCTGAGACTATCACCCCAGGCTGTCCTTCGGTCCTTGAACTTCATTCACTTCTGTGGATTAGCTCTGAGCCAAACAGCAGAGAGGCCTACAAACAGAACACTTACCCCACAGAGATGTACCCACCTACCCCAGGGAGATGCAACCCTTAGATCAATCAAAAGTGATACATTGGAAGAGCAGCATTTGGATAGGGGAAAGCTGGAGAGACAGGAATGCATAAATAAGGACACAGGAAAAGGGTAATCAGAGAGAGGAGATGAGAGGAGAGCTATTTATTGTTGGGATTATAATCAGTGCCATGAAGCAAAATGTATATGAACTGTTGAGAAAAAAGATTTGCTTTGTAAATTTGCATCCAAATCACAACAGAAAATAAAATTAAAAATAAAAAAAGACCCTGAGTACATTACTAGCCCCTTTGTGAGTCAATGTCATTCGTAAATGACAATATCAGTAATCCATCTCAAAGAGATCTTATGGAAATTGAGAATTTAATTAATTAATATTTGTAAAATACTTAACCGGTGTCTCACACATGGTAAACTATATTTAGTATTCACATAGGAATATATTTGAATATTGCTATAGCTTAAAAAAAAAAAAAAAAAAATATATTTAGTATTCACATAGGAATATATTTGAATATTGCTATAGCTTAAAAAAAAAAAAAAAAAAACTAGATTATCTACTATCTACAATCTTATTTCACTGATTGACTTTCCATAAAACTCTTCAAAATAGTTTATTCTCACATCTACACTTCCTTACCTCCCACTCCTCTAATCAAGGCACTCCCATGACATCAATGAATTCAGCTCTCAATCTATATTCCAAAATGAATGAGACCTAGTTAAGCAAAAGTAGAACTCAGGGTCAGAGTTAAATGTTAAAATAGAAACATAACCTGTATGAATCTTGACATGAGACTACCTAAGATGATAAAAGGGTGGTAATTTCATTTTACTCTGAAAGGGTAGAGTGACTTCAACTAACATCTTCATTACATGAGTATTTAGGTAAATAATTTCCTCTAGGCTTTATTAGCTATTGGGCATGAAATAAATTCACTTTAACAGTTAGACCCATCGGATCAATACCTACCGCACAAGATCTTATCCTCTATGTGGTGTAGTTCTGGAAATCTCCAGAGAGGGGCTGTAACATATGGTCTGCACCACAGTCTGTCCCTGTTTCTCTCTGCCTTCCTGTTGTTCTCTTGCAATCTCAATTTTTCCTGGTAAGAGAATTTCTCCAGCCTTCTCCCCTTCACCCTCATTGCCTCTGCTGATGATGCCTATAATAGACTTTGATGTCTAAGGTGAATTTATTGTCCAAATTGGGAAACAAGTGAGAGTGGAAAGAGCTTGCCTTTGGTTGAGTCTCCCTGAAGTAGAACCCACCCAGGGGAAGGACTCATGTGCATGTGATTTCTTGAGACAGTGCTCTTCAGGATAAGCCTATAAGGAGTGAGGAAAGCAAAGTAGAAATAGGAGAGAGAACCAAGCAAGGAGGTGGTCTCAGTGAAGTCTGGATTTGCTAGATTCATAAGAGGATCTGGGGTATAAATTACTCTCCAAATTTGCCCACCTCTTGAGTTAAGTATAGGGGCTTTTTGCACTCAAATCAGTTGACCCTTGACTCTTGGAGCAAATATGTAGCTTCCCATGTAGAAGCTTCTCTTTTAGCTGAGGGCAATTGCATGCATGTACATGTATTTGGCATGGAGGTTGATGGGGTGTCAGCTGTAAGACATTAGCAACCCACACAGCAATTAAGGTATGGGTACACCAGCATAGGAAAGATATGGGTGAGTCTTTAACAGCACCTGCTATCGAACACCATTAATAATTTTGCCAGAGCTATTCCAGCAAACCAGGATATGTGGTTAGCCTATTTGTGTCTATTACTCAGAAAGCCACCCATGCTGTGGTGCTCCTCTTTTTATGCCCTCTCATAACAAATTATGGATAACACTGAGAAGAATGGGAATTCCAGAACACTTAATTGTGCTCATGAGAAACCTGTAGATAGACCAAGAGGCTGTAGGTCAAACAGAACAAAAGCATACTACATGGTTTAAAATCAGGAAAGATTACTTACACAATCTGTCGGCTGAGCAAATAATCTAAGAAGCTGGACTATATGAAGAAGAACACGGCATCAAGATTGAGGAAGACTCATTAAAAAAACTGTGGTATACAGATGACACGGCCTTGCTTGCTGAAAGTGAAGAAGTCTTGAAGCACTTACTGATGAAGATCAAAGACTACAGACTACAGTATGGATGACACCTCAGCATAAAGAAAATGAAAATTCGTACAACTGGACCAATGAGCAACATCACAGTAAATGGAGAAAAGATTGAAATTGTTGGAAATTTCATTTTACTTGAATCCATAATCAACATCCATGGAAGCAGCAATTAGAAATCAGACATCATATTGCAATGGGTAAATCTGCTGCAAAAGACTTCTTTAAAGTATCAAGGAGCAAAGATGCCACTTTGAAGACTAAGGTTGCCTAACCCAAGCCATGGTATTTTCAATTGCCCCATATTCATGTGGAAGTTGCACAATGAATAAGGAAGATTGAAGAAGATTTGATACCTTTGAATTGTGGTGTTGGCAAAGAATACTGAAAAATTCCATGGATTGCTAGGAGAATGAACAAATCTGTCCTGAAAGAAGTACAGCTTGAATGTTCCTTAGAAGTAATGATGGCCATGGCTTTAGAAGACACCAGTCCATGGAGAAGGATATCATGTGTGGTGAACTAGAGGTTCAGCAAAAAAGAGGAAGACTCTCAATGAGATGGATTAACACTGTGGTTACAATGAGGAGCTCAAGCACAGAAAGTGTTGTGAGGATGGTGCAGGACAGGGCAGTGTTTTGTTCTGTTGTACACATAGTTGCTATGAGTTGGAGCCAACTCAATGCCACCTAACAATAATAGCATAGCCCTTACAGTTGTGGGAGATCAATGGTATAGCTGTCCAAGACCACTACATTGACTCCCTCAGGCTGCTGCTCCATGTCATCATACAGACCAACACTCTCTTCACACATATTTTTGTATGGGCTGTAAGCTGGCCCTGCCTTTGAAATGGCAAACATTGGAATGCAACTCAGAAATCTTTGCCATCATGATTTACCTTTGGGTCTGTGTCCACGAATCACTCTTGCTTATGGCTTACAGAGTTCTTCACTCTGAGTCTATCTCTTTATCTTTGGTGCTTTCCCTTCTTCTGACAGTAGGAAAAGTCCTGCTATTCGTGAATTTTATCTCTTAGCAAAGACCCACAATAGTGTAATTTAGGCCTGGTAATAATATGTCTATATTTGACTGGGATAGTCATATTTACACATTTAGCCTAAGTGTAATTATTAATACCAGTCCCTTTAACTCTCAAAACTATCCTAGTTTGGACAATAAAGTATAATTTCACCCTATTGTAGACCCTGCTTTTAAAGGTTTTAGTACCACTTTGGGAGCTCTGGTGGTGTAGTGTCTAAGGCACTTGACTGCTAACCAGAAGGCTGGCGGTTCAAACCCACCAGCCACTCCTCAGAAGAAAGTTAGTGATACCATCTCGGAAACCCAAGGAGGGGTCGCTATGAGTCAGATCCGACACGATGGCAGTGCATTGGCCTTGTTTTGCGTTTGTACCACTTTGTTTATAGGATATATAGGAACTACAAGGGTGCTGTATTTGTTTCCTCGGATTGTCATAACAAATTATCACAAACTCTGTGTCTTAAAATAACAAAATTTCATTCTTACACAGTTGTGGAAAGCAGAAGTTAAAAGTCATGTGCTTCATTCAAAATCAAGGTGTAAGTCAGCAAGTTTGGTTCCTTCTTCGGAGCTTAGGAAGAGAATTTGTTCCATGTCTCTCTCCTACTTTCCAGTGGTTGCTGGCCTTGGCATTTCTTAGCTTGTAGACACATCTCTCCAAGCTCTGCCTCCATCACGTGACATTCTTCCTGAGTGTTTTCTATGTCCAAATTTCTCTCTTCTTATAAGGACACTTGTCTTTGGATTAGGGCCCACCATAATTCACTATGAGTTCATTTTAACTTGACTACAGCTACAAAAACCTTAATTCCAAATAATATCACGTTCACAGATACCAAGAAAAAAAAAAACCTCACTGTCTTCAAGTCAGATCATAGTGCCCCCCCCCCTTTAGATTTCCGAGGCAGTATCACTATGGGAGTAGATTGCCTCATCTTCCTTCTGAGTAATGACTGGTGGGTTCGAACCTCCAGCCTCTGGTTAACAGCCAAATGCCTTAGGCAGTACACCACCAGAGCTATATGGAGTTAAAAATTGGACATACATTTTTGAGGGATGTAATTCAGACTGGCTTGAGAAAAGCAGATTCAAATGTAGTCCTTTGCTGTACTTTGAATCATTGACCCCTCACAATTAATATTCTAACTAAATCTCATAGCCCTCTCTATACTTTAAATGTATTTGAGTCCTCTATCCAAGTTCAGCAGACACACAAACATATTTCTAATCCTCATGTATGGACAAGTTAGTTACTAGGGGGCTTAAGTCTTTTGTAAATAAATGCATAGAACTACATATCAGGATGTGTTGCCTAACTGCAAATGTAAATTGTAATTGAGCTTCAACTCTGAACTAGACAGTACTTGCAGGAGCACAGATACAAGAGGACAGTGAAGTATGGGGATTTGTGCATTTCTCTGCATCTGCACCTTATGATCCTAAAGTTCACAAAGAAATGACTGTTCATGGGATAAAAGATCATCCATTGTTGTATTTATATGAATGGATATCAGTTTCTTAACCATATTCTTGTAAAGCTCAGAGAGTTATCCATAATTCATTTCATATCATTGTGCACTAATATGCTAATATCCTGCATAATTACTTAGACTCATTTGTACATGAATGGTCACATATAATAGCTGTTCTTAATAAAAAAGTTTAAATCAATAAGAATTTGAACATCTGAGAAGAGAATTAAGTCCAGTAATTCTTATTTTATAATATTCTCATTGAGATAATTCTCAAGTCTTAGGCAATTATTTAATAGCATAGTGATAATAACACAGAACACTTGAAAGAAGATTTGCTTCCAGGTGAGACCATTATCTCCTGTGATAGATCAAAACCAACAAAAGCAAACCTGTTGTCATTGATTTGATTCTGACTCAGAGAGCAACCCTATACAACAGAGTAGAACTACCCCATAGAATTTCTAAGACTACAAATCTTTACAGAAGCAGACTGACACATCTTTCTCCCACAGAGCATCTGGTGGATTCAAACCACCAACCTTTCAGCTAGCATCCGAGCACTTATCCCACTGCATCACCAGGTTGCCCCTGTGAAAGACAGCATCCTGTAAAGGTAGTGATTATACCTTCATAAACCAAAAAAAAAAAAAAAAAACCTCACTGCCATGGAATATAAGCCAACTCATAGTGACCCCCATTGGGTTTCTGAGGCTATAAATTTTTACAGAGATAGATCACCCCATTGTCCTTCCTCAGAGCAGATGGTATGTTTGAACCACTGACTTTCTGGTTAGCAGCCAAAGGCCTTATCCACTGTGACAAAAGAGTTCCTCACACCCTACATAATCATCCGTATGTCAAGCAATCCCCAGTATTTCTGAACATGCATGTTTATAATGTACCTTTTACTTGGAGAAATTTGAAAATTAAAGTTCATTGCTATTAAAGACATGTCTGATGTGATTACTAAGTAATAACTAGTATGTTCTGGAGATCAGTAAAAAGCTGGAAATAGTAGATATATGACTTATTTTCGATAGTTAAACTATAAAGAATGTTAGGTACATTATAAAATATTATGTACTTGGTTACTGGTAGCCTTTAACAAAATGAGCTTCATTGTTAAGATTTATTAACTGCATGCAGCCCAGGCAGTCATTTAGCTCAAACCATAGAGGTTTTCAAAAGATCTTGTACTAGTCTGGTTTTAATGTAACAAGATGATCACAAGAAAGAAAAAAACAAGTTGATTTAGCAAAATTTACCAATCTTGGATTAATTTTGATGTCCTTACTAGAGACATGGGGCAAGACTACGACCTGCTGGAAAGAGATGGAATTATTCTCTGAGGGGAAAGGATATTTCCAATGTCAAACATGTAGTCTTTAATCCTGGGTAGAAAATAAACCAGGGATCTGAACTGACAATGGAAGATTTTTTTTTTCCTAGGGCTTAGAGTAAAAGGGGCATGAACTTTAAAGAATGGAAAGGTTTGTAGTGACTTCTGAAGTGGGATGACTTTCTCCTGGCCATGTGGAGGCAGTATGGAACTGAGTGGTAGCAATGAGCTTCTGCTAACAGTAGTAAGGTTATCCTTGACAGTCACAGCTGTACAGTACAGGACCTGTCTTCTACACAAGCCAACATCTGAGGCAGCAGGTGAGAGCAGCCCAGATTTACCTCTGGACAGATTAGTGAGCAGCTACCCCACCTGACATGGAAATGAGGACAGAAGTGGCATCACTAGCATAGATCATTTCACCCGGCAGAGCTAACATGTCACAAGTGTCTTTAGCAACAGGAGCAGCTTAGCGTTGGCAAGAAAAATGTCCAATTCAAAGAACCTGAGGAAGTTGGTTTGGAGTTATGTGAGGTGGTACCTCAAGAAAATCCTCAGAAATATGTGGAAGACATTCTCAGAAAGAATAATTTCTAGCAAGAAAATCCATGGAGGTCTGTCCATGATGATTCAAATAAAAGAGAAATGCAATTTTATTTATAGTCTTAGACTAGCTATGTGGGATACATGGATAAATAATTTAGGCATTTATACTTGAGATCTTATTGGTTAGTTTTTCTACAGTCACAATGAACACTTTTGGAAGATTTTTCTTAAGAATTAGAAAGATTAGCAAATACTTTTTAATTTCTCGGTGAAGGAGAAAAAAAAACTGAGAAAATTATGCCAAAGCTATGTTTCCAGAAAATCAACCGAGACAATATTTAAATGAAAAAAAAAAATTAAAAATGATTATAAAATTGTGGTTTATTCATAAGATTATGAATTTTATTTATACCAATTATATTTATCAAGACTCCAGCCCTCAACCACAGGATAAAATAGTTTCTGTAATTTTCAGTTCAAACCTGGTTTTCTTATTTGATGGTTAAACTAGTTTTTTCATGGTTTGGTCACTGTGCTTGAAACTACTGGTCCACAAATATTTCTTGTTTTCATTTGCAATATAATTTCTAGTATTAACAAGGTATTATACTTTACAATGTGTTCTCTCATAATTATTTCATTTGATCTTACAATTACCTGTGATTTCATTTTGTTGTTATTACTATTATTATTATAATTACTCTTTATTAAAATATATAAAAATGAATATAAGAAATTATAGCTTTCCCAAGATTATTGAAGTAGTGAAATTTGGAGACAGACTATTCCAATCACAAATCTCTTCATTGATTTGCAAAAGTCATCAAGATATTATTTTTATAAATATTGAGCCTTCCCTTAATAAAATCACATGCAACTTGCAAAATCTCATCATAGGCCACGTTTGGGGGTACATGTTGTTTACACAACTTAAGGACATTTATATTTGCATGATTCTGCTGGGCTCTCTCTTTGAAAATGATTTTTAAGTAATGGGGACCTATTTAATAGTAAACATTTAGTAAAAATCATGGATCTGCCATTTGAGTTTCATTTGCCTTATTGTGTATCAGAGTACAGGTTTTCATAAAATTTAGTAAAGTTTTAAAGTATTGAAAAACATTCAATCTAAGCTGGCACTGTGCATGCAACACAAAATGGAGAATTTGAGGAAAATAAGGAGCATTTCAAACTCTAAGCTTTATTTGAAATAGTCTGAAAATTGTAGGAAAAGAATTTTAAAATTTGTTAAGGAATTCAACCTATACTTACTGAGTAGTAATAACACACTAACTATGGAACTACATTAATAGAGATAAAATATAGAAACCAAAGGAACAAATTAATATGTATTGTCAAAGAATAATAATTTCTGTGAAGGAAAAGAAAGCAGTGAATGAGGATAAAGAATGAATGGAGTACTGTTTGATGTAGAGAGATCCATAAGGCCTTCTCTGTAGGAATGAGATTTGAGAAGTGAGGATATGAGATTAAAACATAACAAAAAATGAGAGAGGAATAAATTCTGAAATAAGAATTAACTTGGTGCATATGAAAAATAGCAAAAGGGCTAATGCCAACAGTACAGAGTTAAGTGATGGAGAATGATCAATGAAATTGGAAAACTCAATAGGACACATATAATGGAACTTGTAGAGCATTTGAAGTACAATGTTTAGCTACTGAAGAGTTCTAAGCAGAGAAAGAAACAAAATATGCTTGTTTTCTCTACAATTTTTGGAATTCTATTATATAAAGCAAAATAAGAGCTATAAATTTATGTAAAGCAAAATGAAAAAAATCATAAGTATACGGATCAATGATTTTTATACACATGTAGGGGTCCTTTGATGGTGCAAATGGTTAATGCTGGGTCCTAACAGAAAGATTGGTGGATCAAACCCACCCAAGAACTTTTGAAGTAAGACCTGTAATCTGCTTCCAAAATGTCACAGCCTGACAACAGTATGGAGCACGGTTCTACACGGCAACACATGGGATCACCATGAGTCAGAAATGACTCCAGGCAAAGTGTGTGGAGAACAAAAAGGAAAGAAAAGGCAGAGACCAGTTAATGAAGAAATTCTTTAGTTTGTGTAAAAGAGATAGATAATGCAGGCTTGAATTAGGGTGGTAACCATTGAAATAGTAAGAAATGTTTAAATTTGGAATTTATCTTTTAGAAAAGAGCCTATGTGATTTGTTGTTGTTGGATTGAATATGAATTAGGAAAAGAAAAGTAAAGGATGACTCCAAAGTTTTGTTTCTGAACAATGGTAGTAATTGGTGGTGGTGTTTGCTGATAGAGAGGAGGAGTTAGTTTGGGGAACATAAGATATCAAAAGGCCTCTTTTTGTCATGTTAAGTTTGGCACGTCCATAGAATTCCTGGAGTCTTAAGCTCTTGGAGGAAATTGGACAAAATCACCTTACAAAAAGTAAGAGTTAATAGAGAAAAACAGAGGACTAGAGTAAGAATTAGAGTCAGCAAAAGCCTAAGAAGGGAAAGTCAGAGAACTAGCAGGGGAATTAGGAGAATGGGGAGTTTGGGGAGCCCAAGGATATGCTCATGCAATTCTTGTGAGTGAAGAAGGGCAGAGTGAGGGTTATTGTTCTGTGCAATCTCATTCATGTGTTACCTCTTTTCTCTGGCATTTATTAGATATCATAACAGTAAGCCAAGTTTTAAGATATACCAATATGTATTTAAATTTTGGGGGTTTAAGATAAAAGGAAATATAACAATTTTAATACCATACCTGTGGAGTTAACTAACCATTAATAAAGATGAACGAATCTTAAAAAGTAGGATGTAGAGTCCTGGGAGACTCTTCCTAGCCTTAGACTTTTTAACATTAAAAAATCTCTCACTTCAAAATCACAATGATATAAGTTGTACTTTTAGAAACTGTTGATTGGGAAAAATAATAATTGGAAGTTTTTATAATAATTATTTAACCACATGGCATTATCAAACCCATGGTAGCTATTTACCCTTCAAATATCATAGACCCATGCATTTGTAGCATTATCCAGTCTACATAATTTGCTTCGCACAAATGTGGAATGCTAATCTCTTACAACAGCTGTGAGCTTCCACCTCTGTGGTCCAGGGCACAGATATTGAGAACTATTAACAGATTATTTGAGTTGTGAGAACCCTTAAATTCTCATAAAATAGGCAATATAGTGTAGTGTTTCATCATGAGCATTTTGGAATCAGAGTGACTCTGGTTCATTCTCTTTCCAACCAATTCATCTTACTAGTCAATGTCCATGGAAGCAGCAATCAAGAAATCAGACATCATATTGCACTTGGGAAATATGCTGCAAAAGATCTCTTTAAAGCATTAAAGAGCAAAGATGTCACTTTGAAAACTAAGGTATGCCTGACCCAAGCCCCAGTGTTTTTAATAGTTTCATGTGCATGTAAAAGCTAGACAATGAATAAGGAAGACTGCAGAACAACTGACATCTTTGAACTGTGGTGTTGGCAAAGAATACTGAAAATAACATGGACTGACAGAATAATGAAAAAATCTGTCCTTAGAAGATTTGGAGCCAGAACGATCATTAGGAATGAGAATGGCTAGACTTCATCTCCAATACGTTGGTCATGTCAGAAGAGACCAGTCACTGGAGAAGAGTATCATGCATGGTAAAGTAGAAGGTCAACAAAAAAGGGGAAGACCATCAACAAGCCAAATTGACATAGTAGTTGTAATAATGGGCTCCAGCATAGCAAGGATTGTGAGGATGGTGCAGACTGGGGAGTGTTTAATTCTGTTGTATACAGGGTTGCTATGCATCAGAGCCAATTCGATAGTACCTAACAACAACTATAACCTTACTATGAACTAGGGCCTCTGTAAGCCTCACTGCCCTCTTATTTAAATAGGGATTCTAATGCAATCACTAGGGAGCTCTGGTAGCATAGTGGCTAAGGCACTTGACTGCTCACCAGATGGCTGGCGGTTCAAACCCATCAGCCACTCCTCGGAAGGAAGGTTGGGCAATCCTACTTCCATAGTGATACTGCCTCGGAAACCCAAGGAGGGGTCGCTATGAGTCAGGGCTGACTCGACGGCACATAACAACAACAACAACAATGCAATCACTTAAGTACAAATGCTTCCAGATAGTAAATGCTCAGTTGTTCGGTGTCACTGAGTCAGTTTCAACTTGTATCAACCCTATGTGACAAAGTAGAACTGTCCCATGTGGTCAGAAGCTGGTCACCAGCTCTTTTCTTCCACAGAGCAGTTAAGTGCATTTGAACCACTAACATTTCAGTTAGCAGCCAAATGCTTAACCAGTGTGCCACCAGGGCTCCTGAGTGTCCAGCACATGTAGCTTTGTTAGTTGGTGTTGAACAGTGTTGTTAGTGAATTGGTGAATGACAGCAGTGTTTCTTCTTTGCAGATGAATAAACTGAAACTGAGACCATAGGAGTTATTTTCTTTAAGTACTTATTCTACTTTTGCTGCTAAAGGCTGAGCCAATGCTCTTGCCCTTAAATTTCTTAAGAAAGCAGAATCTGGCGGCAAGACTACCTATATGAGATACCTATTACAACAGAGTTGCCACGACCATTTCCTAAACTTTGTCTATTAGCTACTTGCTTTATTTAGCAGTACCTCTTACTGCCTATATGTTCTTAAACAAAATGTCAATAACAGATGCAGAAATAAAATGTTTTATGTTGCAAGTTTAATCCTTTAAAATAAATTACCTTAGATCCACTATTTTCAACAAATTTCCAAGATTAGAATAGGTTTTATGTTGGAAACCATTTTCTTTACAGAAATTATGTTGCTACCATGCCATAATGCTTCAATGGATATATATATATATATATA
>NW_006921730.1:1403637-1466189 GCF_000298275.1 Orycteropus afer afer
TTTTTTTTTTTTTTTAAGTAAGATGTTTTTGAAATACTATCTTTTAGTCAGGATGAGGTGGTTACGTTTTTGTGTCAACTTGGCTGGGCCTGGTTAAGTGGCTGGGCAGCTGGATGTACTATTCCCCATGACGAGACGGGTAATCAACTCCATGGTGGAATCTACTATGAGCAGCTGAGTAGCTGCCTTTGAGTATGTGGTCTTCTTCCTGTATATAAAAAGAATCTTTGGGAATGGTCTCTAGCCTATGGCACGCTTGGACCTGCATATAGCCGTATTGTTGCTCAGCAGCCTGCTATGCTCTGCCGACCTTGGGACTTACAATGGACTTAGGTCAATGGCCTGCCATGTGGTAATATCAGGACTGTACCTTTTTTACTTGTCAACCTTGGGGTTTCTCAGCCTCAGCAGCCAGTAGCTATCTGAGTAAAGATACACCTCTAGCTCCAGTGGGCTGGGAGTAGGAGGCAGAGCTGGACCCCAAGGTTGAAGGGCTGTCACATAGCCACTAGAGCCTGGCACTTTGAACTTGGACTTAAAGCCTCCAAACTGTAAGAGATTAAGCTCCTGTTTGTTAAGGCCATCCCATTTGTGGTATATTCCTGTTAGAGCAGCACCAGATAACCAGAACACAGGATTATTACCATACAGAGTAAAAAAGGTATGTTTTGTAAACAGAGGTCAAGATTGACAGTTTCAGATACCAAATTTCTTCTGTACTAGGTCAAGGTAGTGCACAGGGTTGGGAAGGGTTAGATGTTGGCTGGCAACTATTATCAAAATTTATGAGAGCAGTCAAGATTAAAGTTTGAATGTATGAAAAATGGAAGACTCAGGCAAAATTCAGTGGAAATGAGAAGAGTAGAGTCATGATCAGCATATACATCAAAGTCATGACATTTTTATTTTAGTATCATCTTAATTATCTAGTTCTGCTATAGCAGAAACACCACATGTGGATGGCTATAACAAACAAATTTATTCTCTCACAATTTAGGAGGATAGAAGTCTGAATTCAGAGTTACTGGCTTTAAGGGGAGACTTTCTCTCTGTGTGTCTCTTTCGGTACATCAAACAAAACAAAACAAAACTCACTGCCGTCAACTCACATCTGACTCATAGCAACCCCTCCTTGGGTTTCTGAAGCAGTACCACTACAGAGGTAAATTGCCCAATCTTCCTTCCGAGGAGTGGCTGGTGGGTTTGAACCTCCAGCCTGCTGGTTAGTGTTGTTGTTGTTGTTATGTGCCGTCGAGTCGGCCCCGACTCATAGCGACCCCTCCTTGGGTTTCCGAGGCAGTATCACTACGGAAGTAGGATTGCCCAACCTTCCTTCCGAGGAGTGGCTGGTGGGTTTGAACCTCCAGCCTGCTGGTTAGTGTTGTTGTTGTTGTTATGTGCCGTCGAGTCGGCCCCGACTCATAGCGACCCCTCCTTGGGTTTCCGAGGCAGTATCACTACGGAAGTAGGATTGCCCAACCTTCCTTCCGAGGAGTGGCTGGTGGGTTTGAACCGCCAGCCGTCTGGTTAGCAGGCAAGTGTCTTAGCCACTACGCTACCAGAGCTCCCGCTGGTTAGTGTAGAGGATCCCAAATACAGGGACAGGAAGTGTACGCTCCACTCCCAGCTCTTCATTCTTGCTGGTAGTAGGTGTCCTTTCTCTGATTGCTTCTCTCTCCTTTTGTCTCATGTAGCATAACAGATGTTGCAGGCCACACCACAGGAAAACTCCTTTACATCCTATCAGGGCTGTGATGATATTAGGGGTGTTGCTTCTTATCCTAATTTTTTTTACAACTGATTGGCTTGTCACATCAGATCACATCATGGGGAATCACTATATAACTGCCAATTTCATCATAACATAACTGCCAAACCACTGAGAATCATTGCCCAGCCAAGTTGATACATATCGCTGGGGGCACAATTCAATCCATGACAAATATATAATCACATCTATCCAGTATTTTACTTTGGGAGGTCATAAAATCGTTTTTTTCTAATATTATCCAGTATTGACTATAATGTCCAAAATCTTATTTCTGTTTAGTTAGATTCTAGTCTTACAGAAAGCATATGCTAAATTAATAGTGTTTGAGTGAGTAAAGAATCTAAATTCAAATTTTTACTTTTATGGTTTAATTTTATTTTTAATAATGAAATATTTCAAATATGGAAATACTCAGATACATACTGAGAACCAAATTTACTAATTGCTGACTTTTTACATTTCTAACCGTCTTCCAGAAAAGGTGTGCATCAGGGTTGTATCCTTTCACCATATTTATTCAATCTGTATGCTAAGCAAATAATCCAAGAAGATTGGACTATATGAAGAAGAAGATGGCATCAGGATTGGAGGAAGACTCATTAACAACCTGTGATATGCAGACAATACAACCTTGCTTGCTGGAAGTGAAGATGACTTGAAGCACTTATTGATGAAGATTAAAGACTATAGTCTACAGTAGGGATTACACCTCAACATAAAGCAAATGAAAACCCTCGCAGCTGGGCCAATAAACAGCATCACAATTAAATGGAGAAAAGAATGAAGTTGTCAAAGATTTCATATTACTTGGTTTCATAATCAACACCTATGGAAGGAGCAGTCAGGAAATCAGACAACGTACTGCACTGGGAAAATCTGCTGAAAAGATTTCTTTAAAGTGCTTAAGAGCAAAGATGTCTCTTTGAAGACTAAGGTGTGCCCAACCAAAGCCACGTTATTTTCAATCACCTCACATGCCTATGAAAGCTGGACAATGGATAAAAAAGACCAAAGAAGAGTTGGTGCTTTTTCAGTTGCAGTGTTGGTGAAGAGTACTGAAAGTACCACGGACTATCAGAATAACTAACAAATCTGTCCTGGATGAAGCACAGCCAGATGGCTTCTTGGAAGAGAGAACTGGCCACACTTTGTCTCACCTTCTTTGGTCATGTTTTCAGAAGGGATTATTCCCTGGAGTAGGATATCATGCTGGTGAAGCAGAGCTTCAGCCAAAAAGGGGAAGACCCTCAACAAGATGGATTGACACTGTGGCTAAAACAATGGGCTCAGGTTAATAGCAAGGATTGTGAGGATGGCACAGGACCGGGCAGTGTTTCGTTCTGCTGTACATAGGGTTGCTATGAGTCAGACCTGAGTCAGACCTGACTCAACGGCACCTAACAACAACAACAATGTGACCAAGAGTTAAAAGAAACAAAATTTGTTTTCTGTAGGCATTTTTTTTTCACATAAAATTCAACTGTTCCCAAACATGACTGTAAATAGTTTTTCATTTCCCTCAAATGTAGGTAGAACACATCTTTCTAAATTATCCGGGATTTGTTGGCAGTTCTGAAAACTGCAATGAGCTTTGGGGAAAAATCTTAAAATATGTTTTTGGCCTTTGATGTTACCTTTAACAAGAAACCTGAATAGCCCTATCTTAATCTGAAATATAATATTCCAGGTAACCTTTTGAGCACTAGGTAAAAGCATTTGCCTTAGAATCTATTCCAATTCATTGTGACCCCATGGGTGTCAGAGTAGAACTGTGCTCCACAGGGTGTTCAATGCTGTTTTTTTTTGGAAATAAATTACCAGGCTTCTCTTCCAAGGCACCCCAGGGTGAACTTGAACATCCAACCTTTCATTTAGCAGCTAAGGTGGTTGCAGTGCTGTGGGTTACATGGTATAGCCTTTCTAGCCATAGTCTTTGTAACTCCCACTAGATTACTGGGTAGGACCATGCAAACATGTGTCAACTTGGCTGGGCAGCTGGTAGTAGTTATTTCCATATAATGAGACTGGCAACTAATTCCGGTGTAATTTGCTTTGTGCAACTGAGTAGCTGCTAGTTAAAGTCATCCACCTGGGACAGCAGAAAGTAATCTTCTGGGAAAGTTTTCTCTTTCTCTCTCTCTCTCTCAGGTGTGTAGAACTTCGGTGTTGGGATTAATTACTTTTGCAGTTCTGCCAGGACTATAATTAGGCCTCCTAGGGACAGAGGAGGAGTCTCACTACCCGCTTAGAGAGACGCCTGGCTGAGAGACAGCGGCAGTGGAACCAAGAGGCACGAAACAGAACAGCAGGCTTACCTGGCCCATAGAGGCAGAGGCCAGGCCTAGAGGCCAAGAGACAGAGAGTCATGTGTAAGGGCACAGCAGAGAGGAGACTGCCCTGATTGAGCATCTATCTTGAGTGCATTCCTGAACTTGAATTTTAGCCTGTTGCTTCCCTTCATAACTTCAGAATCTGTGAGTTCTGTGTGGCCACTGCAGCAAATTATCAAACCCAGAAAAGAGGTGGGGGGTGCTGCGGGAAGGACAGTTAGTATCAAGGTTGGTAAGAGGGTTAAAGGGTGGCAGCATGTCTGGCCTCACAGGAACAGGCCTTGGGCTACTGATGGTGATTCTGTCATCCTTTTGTGGAGTTACAGGAGGTCAAAAGATGCCACCTCTTTGCTCCTTTAGCAGTTGTTAGCTCTTGGCACCATCTAAGGACTCCTGAGCACTAGATGTTCCTTCCATATTCTTCATGACACCCTACTTTCACCCCAAGGCGAGGAAAAATGGAAGTAAAATTAAAGGAACATCGTTATACTGCTAGTCTGCATGAAAACACCATGATTAACTTTTTATTTTATTCAGATGAGAGTAAAAGAAGGTATATCATTAGAAAACACAAATCTGGAACAGCAAAGGAATTTGATCCCATGTTCTCTACCTGACCAATTTTGTTTACTCTCCTCCTCTTCCCATCAGATATCTAGCTGTTAAATGTTTACAGATTAATTTGCATGAAATGGTCCCATAGCAACAATCATTCATGGGATCAACTTCCTTTGCTTTTCCAGATTTGTGTTTTCTAATGATATACCTTCTTTTAAAATAAATATTTAGAGTTGAAAATAAAACTCAACTCCCAGAAATCCAGCTACATAAGATCATAACCTTTAAACATGACTTTTTTATTTGAATAATTGTTTTCAAGCCTCTTAATGTATTTTGTGTCTTAGATCACCTCTGTATAACAGAAAATTAACATGGGGCTGATAATTAAAAAAAAAAGCAGTTGCTCCTCACTGTCAAGATAGAGCTATAGAGCTACTAGCTCACCAGACTTAACCATTTACCTATCTACAGCTCTGGTGGCATAGTGCCTAAGACATTTGACTGCTAACCAGAAGGCTGGTGGTTCAAACCCACAAGCCATTCCTCAAAAGGAAAATTGGGCAATTTACTTCTGTAGTGATACTGCCTCGGAAACCCAAGGAGGGATTATTATGAGTCAAATCAACTCGACAGCAGTGGGTTTGGTTTGGTTTGGTTTAGTCCTGACTTCTGTGCCAGTTTGTTGTTTTCAGTTGTCACTGAATAGATTCTGACACAAGGTGACTTCATGTGTGCAGAAGAGGACTGCTCCATAGGGTTTTCAAGGCCATGACCTTTCAGAAGCAGACCAGACCTGTCTATCCAGATGCTTCTGAGTGAGTTCCAACTGCCAGTCTTCCTGATAAGTAAGGGCTTCATCCTTTGTACCACCCAGGGACTCCTACTGTTCTTGGTTTGTTGGTGGTGGTGTTAGGTGTGATCAAGTAGGTTCTGATTCATAGCAGCCCTACGTACAACAGAATGAAACACTACCTAGTCCTGTGCCAGCCTCATAATCCTTGCTATACCTGAGTACATTGTTGCAGCCACTGTGTCAATCTATCTTGTTAAGTTTCTTCCCCTTTTTTTTCCCCCTCCACTCTACCAAGTATGATATCCTTCTCCAGGGAATGGTTCCTTCTGACAACATGACTAAAGTATGGGCATTCTCTCTTCCAAGGAATATTCTGGCGACACTTTTTCAGGACAGATTTTTTAATTCTTCTGTAGTCCTTGGTAATTTCAGAATTTTTCACCAACACCACAACACAAAAGCATCAACTCTCCTTTGATCTTCCTTATTCATTGTCCAGCTTTCACATGCATATGAGGCAATTGAAAATACCATGCCTTAGATTATGTGCACCTTAGTCTTCAAAGAGACATCTTTGCTCTTCAGCTCTTTAAAGAAGTCTTTTGCAGCAGATTTGCCCAGTCCAATACATTGTCTGATGTCTTGACTGCTGCTTCCATTGGTGTTAATTGTGGATCCAATTAATATAAAATCTTTGACAACTTCAATATTTTCTCCATTTATCATGGTGTTTTTTATTGGTCCAGTTGTAAAGATTTTCATTTTCTTTATTTTGAGGTGTAATCTATACTTCATACTTTAATCTTCATCAGTAAGTGATTCAAATTATCTTCAGTTTCAGCAAACAAAGTTGTGTAGTCTGCATATTGCGGGTTGTTAATGAGTCCTCTTCCAAACCTGATGCCCTGTTCTTCTTCATATAGTCCAGCTTCTCATATTATTTGCTCAGCTTACATGTTCAATAAGTATGGTGAAAGGATACAACTCTGACTCACTTTCTTCCTGATTTTAAACCGTGCAGTATCTCCTTGTTCTCTTTGAATGACAGCCTCCTGGTCTATGTACAGGCTCCTCATGAGCACGATTATGTGTTCTGTAATTCTCATTCTTCACAAATTATCAATAATTTTTTAAGATCAACACAGTTGAGTGCTTTTGCATAGTCAATACAACACAAGTAAACATCTTTCTGGTAGTCTTTGCTTTCAAGCAAGATCTGTCTGACATCAGCAATCAATGATATCTCTCATTCCACATCCTCTTCTGAATCCAGCTTGCATTTCTGGGAGTTCTCTGTCAATATACTGAAGCAACCATTTTTGAATTATCTTCAGTAAGATTTTACATGTGTGTGATATTAATTATACTGTTTGATAATTTCCACATTCTGTGGGATCTCCTTTCTTTGGAATGGGTGCAAATATGGATTTCTTCCAGTTAGTTGGACAGATATCTGTCTTCCAAATTTCTTGGCATAGAAGAGTGAATGCCTCCAGTGTGTCTTCAATTTATTGAAACATCTCAATGCATATTCTGTTCATTCCTGGAGGCTTGTTTTTTTTTTTTTTTTTTTTTTTAACCAATTCCTTCAGTGCAGCTTTGACTTCTTCAGTACTGTTGGTTCTTAATCATATGCCACCTCCTGAAATGAATGCATATTGACCAATCCTTTTTGGTACAGTGACTCTGTGTGTTCCTACTGTCTCCTTTTAGTGTTTCCTGCATCATTCAATATTTTGCCCATAGAATCCTTCAATACTGAAACTTGAGGCTTAAATTTTTTTCTTCAGTTCTTTCAGTTTGAGAAATACTGAACATGATCTTCTCTTTTGTTTTTCTAGCTCCAGGTCTTTGCACATTTCATTATAATAATTGACTTTGTCTTCTCAATCTGATCTTTTGAAATCATCTGTTCAGCTCTTTCATCTTGTCATTTCTTCCGTTTGCTGTAGCTACTTTCCATTCAAGAGCAAGTTTCAAAGACTCATCTGACATCCATTTTAGTCTTTTCTCTCTTTGCTGTCCTTTTAATGACCTTTTGTTTTCTTCACGGATGATATTCTTGATGTTATTCTACAATTCCTCTGGTTTTTGGTCATTGGTGTTCAATGCATCAAATCAATTCTTTAGGTAATCTCTAAATTCAGGAGGGATATAATCAAAGTCATATTTTAGCTCTCATAGACTTAATTGTTTTCAGCTTCAACTTGAACTTGGATATGAGCAGTTTATTGTCTGTTCCACATTCAGCTCCTGACCTTGTTTTTGGCTGAAGATATTGAGCTTCTCCATCACCTCTTGCCCCAGATGTAGTAGATCTGATTCCTGATTGCTGTATATTCCATCTGGTGAAGTTCATGTGAATAGCCACCATTTATGTTGTTGAAAAAAGGTATTTGTAATGAATAAGTATTTGATCTTGCAAAATTCTATTATGCTATCTCCAGTGTCATTTCTATAACCAAGACCAAATTTTCCAATTATTGGTGATTCTTCTTTGTTTCCAAAATTTGCATTCCAATTATCAGTAATAATCAATACATCTTGAGTGCATATTTGGTCAAGTTGGTAAAAATCTTCAATTTCCTCATCTTTGGCTTTGGAGGTTGGTGCATAAATTTGAATAACACTAGTATTAATGGGTCTTCTTGTAGGTGTATGATATTATCCTATCACTGACAGCATTTCACTTCAAGATAGATCTTGAAACATACTTTGTGAGGATGAATGCCATGCCATGCCTCTTCAATTTGTCTCTCCTGGCATAGTAGATCATATGTTTGTCTGATTGAAAATGGCCCAAACCAGTCCACTTCAGCTCACTAATGCCGAGGATATTGTTATTTATGCATTCCATTTCATTTTTACCAACTTCTAATTTCCTTAGATTTATACTTCATACATTCCATGATCCAATTATTAATAGATGTTTGCAGCTGTTACTTCTCATTTTGAGTCATGCAACATCACGACCAAATGGAGTTCCCAAAAGCTTTCCTCCATCCACATCATTAAGGTTGACTCTACTCTGAGGAGGCAGCTTTTCCCAAGTCGTATTTTGAGTGCCTTCCTATGTGAAGTGCTCATCTTTTAGAACTATATTAGACAATGTTTCAGGGCTATTCATAAATTTTTCCAGTAATATATCAGACAGTGTTTCACTGTTATTTGTAAGGTTTTCATTGGCCAATTCTTTGAGAAGTGGATGGCTCCTTCCTTTTGAGTCTGCCTTAGTCTGGAAGCTCCACTGAAACCTGTCTGCATGGGTGACCCTACTGGTATTTAAATTCCAGTGGCATAGCCTCCATCTTCACAGCAACATGCAAGTCCCCACACTATGAAAAACTGAGAGACAAGTGGTGGCTTCTGCCTAGTAGGCTTCTGCCTAGTAACTGATTGCAGGAGGAATGGTAGGGAATGGCAATAATGAAAACTTGGTTGTGTAACAAGACTGGTCCTTTCTATTATTTATTGTTTGCATTTTGCCAAAGTTAGAAACCATTTAAAGCATTAGCTTCCAATTCTATGAAATGATTCTTTTCCTGCTAACTTAATTTATCAGTTGCTTCTAACCTCAAATTGCAGGCAGTAGAAGAGTTATGGAGAACTCTAATAAGAAGACACATTCTGCATTTCTCAGACACCAATTATTTTTCTTTGTAAGAAAGAAAGAAAAAAGCATGGTTTAGAAATCTTTCTGTGTGTGGTAATGGAAAATTTTGCAATGAATATTGGTGAAGTTTGCACAACATGATTCTTATAACTGGTGTCACTGAATTGTACACATGAAAATGTTGAATTGGCAAATATTGTGATTATATATATATATATATATATACACACACACACAACCTGTTGTTGTTGTTGTTGTTATGTGCCATCGAGTCAGCCTCGACTCATAGCAACCCCTCCTTGGGTTTCCAAGGCAGTATCACTACAGAAGTAGAATTGCCCAACCTTCCTTCTGGTTTGAACCACCAGCCTTCTTGTTAGCAGTCAAGTACCTTAGGCACTATGCTACCAGAGCTCCTATAAACAATCTAGAAAAGCTTAAATAAATACATAAATGAAGAGAGATGACTGTGGAAAGGAAGTTCCTGAACAATCCCCCTTCCAAAAACAGTGTCAATTGATTTTCATCAACAGCCCCTTAAAATGTGCCAGTTAATCAGCAGTTAGCATGCTTTTCCCATGATTTTTTTTTTTTTTTGGTTTTCCTAGACTCCACAATGCTTAAGGTTAAGGGGAAGCTGTATTTATGTAGTTGCTGTCCTCTTATTGATTGAGTTGCAAACATTTTAATTTAATATTTCAAAATAAGTAAGATTGCACAGGATATTTCTCTATGTAAGAGCAAATCAGTTACTTTTCTAATATTAGGATCACAAGATTTCTTTTAGAAATGCTTTAGTTTCAAGACTCTAGTGGCCTGAACCATTACTTCTTGCCAACCCCAAAGACCAGACTTTACCTACACCACTCTGTTGCTGTCCAGTCTATTCCAACTCATAGTACAGAGCAGAACTTCCTCATAAAGTTTCCAAGTCTGTAATATTTACAGAAACAGGCTACCATATCTTTTTCCTATGGAGTGGAAATTGCTGACTTTTTGGTTAGGAGCTCTGGTAGCATAGTGGCTAAGTCACTTGCCTGCTAACCAGACGGCTGGCGGTTCAAACCCACCAGCCACTCCTCGGAAGGAAGGTTGGGCAATCCTACTTCCGTAGTGATACTGCCTCGAAAACCCAAGGAGGGGTCGCTATGAGTCGGGGACGACTCGACGGCACATAACAACAACAACAGCCAAGTGCTTAACCACTGCACCATCAGGGCTCCTGAGACCTTACCTAAACAAAACCAAACTCACTACCATCCAGTTGATTCCAACTCCTAGCAACCCCCACTGGGTTTCTGAGACTGTAAATCTTTATGGAAGTATATTGCATCTTCCTTTCAGGGAGCAGCTGGTGGGTTTGGACCAGTGACCTTCTGGTTAGCAGCCAAATGCTTTATGCACTATGGCACCAGAGCCCCTAGACCTTACCTAGAGGAGTTTAATAATTCAACAATGTGGTAGTTCAGTTTGTGTGTCAGCTTGGCTGGGCCTGGTTGAATAGCTGGGCAGCTGGATGTAGTATTCCCCATAATGAAACTGGTAATCAACTCCATGGTGGAATCTACTATGAGCAGCTGAGTAGCTGCTTTGGGTATGTGGTCTGCTTCCCATATATAAGCAGCAGCTTTGGGAATGGTCTCTAGCTTGTTGCACTCTTGGACACTGCATGTAGCCATGTTATTGGTCAGCAGTCTGCCATGCTCTGCTGACCTTGGGACTCACAATGGACTTGAATTAATGGCCTGCCATGTGGTTTGGTAACATCAGGACTGTGCCTTTTTATTTGTCAACATTATGCTTGGCAGCCTTAGCAACCAGCAGCTGTCTGAGTGAAGAAATGTCTCTAGCTTCAGTGGGCCAAAAGCTGGAGGCAGAGCTAAAGCCCAAGGCTGAGGACCTTTTACCCAGCCCCTAGAGCTGGCACTTTGAATTCAGACTTAAATCCTCTAAACCGTAAGAGAATAAACTCCTGCTTGTTCAAGCCATCCCATTTGTGGTATATTCTTGTTGGAGTGGCACTAGGTAACCAGAACATACAGTATTTATCTAAATGTCATAAATTGCTCTGAGCAACTAGAGGAAGTTGGGCACTAAACATGGTATTATTCAATATCACCTATCTGCTATTCTCAACATTTACAATAGACTTGGGACTTTTCCACACTATCTTTATTAGACAGGTGGAGCAAATATTATTATCCCCATTTTACAGATCATCAGTATGATACTATTCCAACTTATGCATGAAACACACACGGCTAGAAACATCTGCATTCCCTGTAGTCTATTTTGTAAATTCCATATTTAGTGACAGTAAACCTGGGTTGACAGAGAGGCCAGCAGAGTATTTGCATGAATATTCTGCCTGTTTGTGATGTATGGTATTACATTCCTGGGGGAAATATTATTTGGCACAATCCACACTGCTACCATTTTTCAGATTAATTGTTCTGACCTTGGTCGCCAAGCATAAACAGAAATTTATTTCAGATCATGTTAGTTCCCATCATAATTATATTCTGTGCACATTCAGGTGGATAGGAGTTAAGGAGCATCTGTGTTTGCCAGCGGGAGCAAAAAAACCTTGAACCAGAAACAAATGCATAAATCTAAGGTTAGGTAGGATGTTAGCTATAAGAAGAACACTGACCATGCACAGAGAGATGAAGAATTGCAATCTTCACCTCAACCAAACCTTCAACATCCAGAAGATAACATGAATGACAAGTCTCCAGAATCTCATGCCTATAAAAATGAATCTTCTGAATTGGCTTAAAAACTTTTAGGTGATTACACCCACTAGATACTGGGTATAATAAGCACCTTTTAATAGATCCTTGAATTTGCTGCAGGCTTGCCAGTGGTTAAAAAACAAACAACAACAACAACAACAAAAAAAAAAAAATCTTGTCAAGTGATTATGTATTAGGAGTATTCTGAATCACACTGCATTAATAAAATTTACTTCTATTTTTGATAATACACAGAATAGTTATGACAATAGAGTGATTGATAATAACTGGAAAAACTTAGGCTCTAAAACTAACTTTGCAGTTTACCAACATTTGGTACACAAATCTCTGTGTTGCAATAGATGAGAGATCAATGTATATCTATTTTAAATTGTCCATGCATTTATTTAAAATGCATTTCAAAGAAATATAAATTGGACACTGGGTGAGCATGTTCCAGCTTCAAAGAAGGAATGATTGCCAAATAATCTTTCTTCTCGCAGGGAAAATAGTCACAGGGTTCGACACAACCCAAACAACCTGTCTACAATGTATTTATTTTCTTTTTGCTTTTACTATGGGGATGTGAACAGGCAAAAGAAAAAAAAGAGAGAGAGAGAGAGTGAGGGTGAAAGGAATGGAAAGGTAGGTTGGTAAATAAGTGTGGGTACAAACAGAAGAAACAACAGGTAGCAGTTAAACTCTCCTTGCAGGATACAGCTAGAACCAGATGCCAAAACAAAATCATCTCTGAGAAACTCTAAATGGGTAGCATAAAAGTTTTTATTTTGCCCTGAAATCTGAGGTAACTGCAGCATCTATAGAAAAACTTTTAATTGCTAAGGATGAGAAGCAAAAGGAAGGATCAAATGGAACTGTATGCAGACATGGAATTAAACAGATGATTAAAGTAAAAATTATTCTCATGGAAGGGAATAAATATGAATATTTAGCTAAGCAATTATTGGTAACATTTGATTCAGTGAGTAAATGTACCATCATTCTTCTTAGATGTTGCCCTTTAAAGTTTACATTTATACTTAATCTTTTTGTCCATCACTATAAAAGAATATATAAAATTTCTACTGTTATTTTACTAACTATGCTTTTCCTGAATATAATTAAAACATTTCATTTGACATTTCTCAGTTATATTGAGTATTCTATACAACTACATTCAAAGCATCATCTTTTACCTGATGTCAGCTTCTGAAAAAAATCAGATAAGATTTCTAAAAAAGAGATTTCAATTTGTATGGAATCATTTTGCCTTTCCAAATATGTTGTTGTTGTTGTTATGTGCCGTCGAGTCAAACCCGACTCATTGCGACCCCTCCTTGGGTTTCCGAGGCAGTATCACTACGGAAGTAGGATTGCCCAACCTTCCAAATATGCAAAGCCTATTTAGTTGGGACTCTTTAGTTACATGTAAATTAAACCTAACTGAAACCAACTTAAGTAAAAGAGAATTTATTGAACCATATAACCAGGACATTATTAACCAGGAATAATTGTATCAAGGAATTCATATAGCCCTATTTCCATATTTTGGCCCCAGTTCATGATGCTCTTCACATATTTGCCTCAATAGCAACTGACTATATATGGAAAACGGATGTTTGATGGTCCAAGCCTATATTTTTACAGCTTCCAACCTAAAAGGAAGTGTTCTAAAGATCCACATATGAAATGTCATGGAGAAGTTTTCACTGCCCCTTTACTAGACAAATATCTATGTCACTGGGAATGAGAAAATAAATGTCATATGTAGAGAAGCCTAGGAACTGGCCAAGTCACTGATTAAACACTTAATTGTACTCATGCAGAAGCTGTACATAGACCAAGAGAGTTGTTAGAACAAAAGAAGGTGATACTGCATGGTTTAAAATCAGGAAAGGTGTGTGTCAGGATTGTATCCTTTCACCGTACTTATTCAGTCTGTATGCTGAGCAAATAATCCAAGAAGCTGGACTATATGAAGATTAATACAATATCAGGTTTGGAGGAAGACTTATTAGCAACCTGTGATATGGAGATGACGACACAACCTTGCTTGCAGAAGGTGAAGATGACTTGAGGCACTTACTGATGAAGGTCAAAGACTACAGCCTTCAGTATGGATTACATTTCAACATGAAAAAAACAAAATCCTCACAGATGGACCAATAAGCAACATCATGATAAATAAGGAAAAGATTGAAGTTGTCAAGGGTTTCATTTTACTTGTATCCACAATCAATGCCCATGGAAGCAGCAGTCAAGAAATCAAAAGACATATTGCATAGGGCTAATCTGCTGCAAAAGAGCTCTTTTTTTTTTTTTTTTTTTTTTAATTGTGGTTTGGGAGAAAATTTACAGAGCAAATTCACTTTCCATATAGCAGTTCACATATACCATGTCTCATGACATTGACTATAATTTACCACAATGCAACAGCTCCCCTCCCACTTCCTCCTGATAGTTACCTCTTCCCAGTGTACATCCCTCCATGCACTCCTGCCCCCTGAGCTGTCTCCCTGTGCATAAACAGCCTTTCTTTCTCCTATGATTGTTCTCTCCAAGGAGTTTATCTACCTCAGGTAAATGTTCAACTCATATACCTGTGTTTTGTTTGGCTGGAAGCTACAGGTGTGGGTTTAATTCCAGACCTGAAGGGTAGCTAGAGACCATAGTCTCAGGGATTCCACCAGGCTCTATCAGACCAGCAAACCTGGTCTTTTTCTTTTTCCAAATGATTTTGAGTTTTGTTCCACATTGTTCTCCCTCTCTATCTGGGATCTCCTACATAGATCCCCCTCTGAGTGGTTGACAGTGGTAGCCGGGCACCATCTAGTTCTTCTGGTCTGATAGTCATATAGACTGTAGATCACATGATGTACCAGTCACTAGGACTAATTCTTCCCATGAATCTTTGATTTTCTTCATTCTTCTTTTCTCTGGACAAGGAGAGACCCATCATTGCATCTAGATGGCTGCATGCAAGCTTTTAACATCCCAGTTGCTACTTGCAAAATAGGAGGTGGAACAATGTTTCATGTAGTATGAGGCCATTGTGGAAAAAACCTGAAAATGCATTTTATAAATAAATA
Organism: Orycteropus afer afer; assembly: GCF_000298275.1. Lineage (NCBI taxonomy): Eukaryota > Metazoa > Chordata > Mammalia > Tubulidentata > Orycteropodidae > Orycteropus > Orycteropus afer. Next base: position 1,418,530 of record NW_006921730.1, read on the forward strand.
CATACATATTTATTTTATAACATTATAAATTTTGTAACTATATATATATATATATATATATATATATATAATATTATAAAATTATAATGATGATTTCTTTTTATCAATTATTTTATATCATATTCCATAAATTACATCAAATATACAAATACAAGACTTTCTCTTTTATAAGTAAGTATTTACTTCTTTCCTTTCTTTTTTTTTTTTTTACTTATTTTCTTTATTTATGAACTTATTTCCCTTCTCTGAGGTTCTATTTGGCATATTTGCATAGCAGGACACTAAATGGTACTCAGGTGGGTTGAAAGAATTTAGGTAACTTTCAATTTTCCCAAAACTCCATTTGTCCAAGGTGATCCAAGGTGACCTAATTAAGGAAGTTTTAAAATATTCCCAAGAGAGAACTCATGTTGTCAATGAATCAAAAGCTTTAATACATTGTTTCCTTTAAGCAGTGTCTATTGTTTTATTGTTCTACCTAAATTCTGAAGCAGCAGAAAAATCTATTCAAGAATATCCAAGACCAAAGGACATGAGGGTAAACATGATGCCTAACTTATACTTTATTTAACATCATTCTTACTGTGCCTTCTGTCTTTCATTAGCCTTCAGATTATAGATTTCTTCTTCTTTTTTTTTTTAATGTGAATGTTGGTCAATAAATCAATAAGTTGCTGGAGTGCATTACATTTATCTGTCACTCTACATGTTTCTGTAAATTGTCTTTTCTTCTTTTTTTTTTTCTTTTAGACTTGACAGAGAAGAAGGTCATGCCAGAAATAAAAGTATCATCAAGAGAAAACATTTGGACTATGAGCCGTTCTGCATCATTGGAGAATACATCTAAGCAAACATTACCAAGGGAGGAATGCTGCTGAGCCATCCAGAACAACTTTTACCAAAATATAATTACAGGGGCTGTAAATATATTTGGTTTAATGGCTGGTACTACATCTACAATTATAAGCACTCCATTTACCTGATGCACATCTGAACAAATAAAGCAATAAGGGCTTTGAAATACTGCATAGCAGAGAATGTTTCCCATTGGTTCTCAGTGAGTTGCACCCATGATAGCAATCTCAGTGATAAAAAGGCCATTAGCCTCATGCCACTCCATGGTGAATCCACACCTCAATTGTGACTGAGTTTTCCAAATATATCCTATCACTCTTGTTTTGCTTGTTCTGAATGGTTGAGTTGTTTCACTGCTTTTTCAAACTTAAGGTACCAAAGGAAACCAAAAATAGTGACCACAAAGTTTTTAGAAATTTTTCTGCTAAAGGATTTATAGATAGAGGAAATACAGAAATGAATACTCTCATTTAGCCTTTTCACTAATCATAGATTTTCCAAAAAAAAAAAAAAAATGATGAGGTCACACCAGCAATAAGACAATGTTGTCGTTGTTATGTGCCGTTGAGTCGGCCCCGACTCATAGTGACCCCTCCTTGGGTTTCCAAGGCAGTATCACTGCAGAAGTAGGATTGCCCAACCTTCCTTCCGAGGAGTGGCTGGTGGGTTTGAACCGCCAGCCTTCTGGTTAGCAGTCAAGTGCCTTACGCACTATGCTACCAGAGCTCCTCAATAAGACAATAAGTAGGTTCAAAGTACAAACCTTGGCCATAAAATAATTTAAGCCTGTGGAAAAACATGGAAACTATTCATGGAAAAATATTGCAAATGCACAATCCCTTAGGTCAAACCCTTGGGAACCAAATATGTTTCATATTTCAGAATTTTTAAGACTGACTGTTTCATGTTTGACATATCATATGGAAAGAAAAATAGCTAGAATTGCATCATAGTTATTAAAAAGTCAGCAAAAATGAAGGATACTATTGTCAATGAGCTGAATTGGCATAGTGGTTTCAAATATATTAAATGAACTACAACAATGAGCTCTAACAAACCAATGATTATGAAGATGGTGTAGGATGGAGCAACCCTGAGTTCTGTTATGCATAAGGTTGCCAGAGTCGGAGCCCATCAATGGCAACTAATAACAACAATAGCATAGTTTCCATGCTACATATTACATGATGCCCCCATGTTATTGTTGTGTCCCCATTGAGTTGATTCTGACACTTAGTGACCTACAGAACAGAATTATAGAATTGCTCCACTGGGTTTCCTTGACTATAATCTTTATGGGAGCAGATTGCCAGGTCTTCTCTTCTACAGAGTGGCTGATGGGTTTGATTCACTGACCTTCCTGTTCGAACCCAAGCACTTAATCATTACATCACTTAGCCTCCTTAATAACTTCTTTACATAACCTAGTAGATTATACTGCCTGTTACAATACCTATAATCAAATACTCCCAACAATCATCAGTAATATCTATGAATACCCTCACCAAAGGATCAAATAAAGACTCCGAAGTTCAATTCAGGTTTTGAATTGAATATGTGTGCACAAAACTTTGGACAAACCTTTTTTTTTTTTTTTAAGAGTTTTTTGACCTTTAGTACAAGAAGGAAAGAATCTTGCTCAACTTGTCAAAACTGGCTTCTTTCCTTACACAGAATTCTCTCCTAGGAGCCCTTTGATCCCTTTTGCCCCAAACTGCCTGAACCCCAACAATCGGTGTATAACTCATGCTGAGAGTTCTGATGTAAATGGGTATTGTTGATGGAAGGATTTTATCATTTAAATCCACAAATCAGATCTGTTATAATTTGCATTAAATTTCTGTACTAGTTTTCAATTAATTCCATTTAAAGAACTGACTGCCATGAGAGTGACTATGTTTTGTGATAACACTGTTGGAGATTCAGGATATTAAAAGATTTTTAAATCAGCTGTGGAATTGTGTGATGTCATAACTAATTCATCAAATTACCCGCTGTTGCCATCAAACATTATATATAGCCTGTATTTTCACTCATTGTATAATTATTACTTGTTCTGGTCACCTAGAACAGAAATATACCACAAATGAGATGGTTGAACACACAGGAGTTTATTCTCTTACAGTCTGGAGGCTTTAATTCCAAGTTCAAAGTGCCAGGCTCTAAGGGCTGGGTGAAAGCCTTTCAAACTTGGGCTTCAGCTCTGCCTCCTGCTCCCGGCCCACTGGAGCTAGAGGCTTTTCTTTACTTAGACAGCCGCTGGCTGCCAAGACTGACAAACCCAAAGTTGACAAGTAAAAAGGCACAGTTCTGATGTTACCAAACCACACAGCAGACCGTTAATTAAAGTCCAATCAAAATCCCAAGGTGGGCAGAGCATAGCAGGCTGCTGAACAAAGACACAGCTACATGCAGGGTTTAAGTGTGCCATGAGCTGGAGACCATTCCTAAAGCTGTTTCTTATATATGGGAAGCAGACCATATCCCTAAAGCAGCTACTCAGCTGCTTCTGCTAGATCCTACCATGGCACTGATTACCAGTCTCATCATGGGGAATAACTACCAACAGCTGCACAGCCACTCAGCCCAGCCAAGTTGACCCACAAACTTAACCACCACAGTACTCATTGACATAAAGATTTGATTGTTGTTGTTATTTGCCATTGAGTCAGATCTGACTCATAGCGACCCTTCCTTGGGTTTCCGAGGCAGTATCACTATGGAAGTAGATTGCCCCATCTTCCTTCCAAGGAGTGGCTGGTGGGTTTGGTTAGCAGTCAAGTGCCTTAGGCACTAAAGATTTGAAGGGGGCTTAAAAAACTACAGCAGAGTGATGATATTTATGCATTTATTTGGCTAATGCAATTCTATCCTCTATGAGGTAAAAAGAAATAACTATTGCAATAATGCAGGGAAAGCTTCCACCATTTAATTCTACAATTATAAGTCCCAGCACAATTAGGAAATGAGAGAAGGAGCTACTGTTCCCTCAGGTGGCCTTTGTTCCATGTGCCTACATTGTGTACTTGCTCTGTGCTTATATAATTCTAGTGTTTAAAGTTGCTGTATGAATACAGACACACACACATTTATATCATATGGCCCCTAGAAACAAGCCAAATGCTTCATCTGGTGCTCACTGAAAGAAACCAGAGGGAAAATTAGCTGCATAAAACTTACTCAAGTTGCTCTGATGCTATGCTTTATGGGATATTTCAAGAGCAACTCTGACAGAATATGATTTTCACTTTACACATTTATTTTATAGTTGAACCTCTGAGAAAAGTGTAATTATATTATGTATGTATGTCACTCAGTGTATTACGAGCATCCTATTATTGGCAGATGGTTTTTGTTAAGGGTAGAGAGGAGTAAGCAACAAGAATGCTATAGTACAAACATAAAGATACTGGTGATACAGAAAATTCACTGAAGACATATACATAATTTTTAAATCCACTCCTTCCCTTTTGTATAGATCCTAGCAATTCATATGGGAGTACTCATTTCCAAATTATTGTACCCTTTGACACAATTAAGTTTTGAATTAAATGTTACCAAAATCAAGAAATCTGCTAACTAAACAGTTGCTGTATCTTTGTGGATTAAATACTCTTAGATCCTCATTCATCTCTATCTATCCCCTCTTACCCCATTAGGTGGCATTGATTGAATGTGTCATGGTGATATTACCACCCCTTTGTACAAATTTAATGTTAAACCTGGTTGATAAAGAAATTAATCATTTCCTTCCCAAAACTTTTAGAGAGCATTGGTCAGGGCTTTTGTGACTTTCATTGTATTTTGGAATTTTCTTTAGAGTCAAAACATTTTCTCTTAAGATTTCTTCATCTGTAATATATATCTAATAAACAGAGTCTCAAGGAGCCATGACTGCACAATCGTTAAGAGCTCAGCTGTTAACCAAAAGGGTAGTGGTTAGAACCCACTTAATGGTTCCCTGGGGAAAATATCTAGAAATCTGCTCTTGTAAAGATCACAGCCTACAAAATACTATGCACAATTCTAGTCTGTCATGGGAGTTGCTGGGAATTAACACTGATTTGATGACACCTTACATCAACAACAAACAGAGGCTCAACATCATTAAGTCACAGTTTTTTGAAGTGTGAATCCAATCACTGGGTTAAATGATAACTATGAGTCTATTAATATCTATCTTATACTAACAATATAAGAATATTGAGCCAATAGAGCAAAAAAGAATTGAAGAGCCCATAATTCGGTCTATACAAATACATCTAAACTATTTATCATTATAAGATTAGAATACTGGACTTTATAAATCCAGTAGTTAGTTGAGATTGAGTCCTTAACTTTCCAGATCAACAACCAAGAACCTTGCTCTCTATTGTTGAGAATTCTCATTAGGAAAGCTTCCTTCTCCACCTTAAGGAATATTGAAACAACACCAGTTTCTATCAAGTCAATTATGATGTGAAATAATCCTAAGCATAGCAGAGTAGAACTACTCCAACGACTGTGATCTTTTGAAAGTAGATTGCCAGCCCTTTCTTCCAAGGTACCTCTGAGTAGGTTTGAGCTGCTAAGCTTTCAGTTAGGAGTCAAGTGCTTAGCAAAGTAGAACTTTGAAAGCATTAAAGAAATAGTAGTGATAAAAATAGAAAAAAAGAAAAAAACTAACAAGTATTTCATCCATTTTGTTGGAAAACCCACAATTAACATGGTTTAAAACTGAAATGATAGAAAGGACTCATACATAAAGAAGATGGGTTAATTTTTCAAGCCTGAAATTCTTATACATCTCAGAAGATAGGTTACTGGAAGCCCGATTTCTCAGCAAGCATTTTAATACTAATTTCCACTTATTACAAAACAGCTTTTTTGCCTGTATGACATTGCCTCTTGGACCCCATACATGACTTTAATTAAGATCTAACTTATTCATGACTATAATTCAGATCCAACAACCAGTCTAGTCGGATCAGGGTAATTAGTCCCAGAGGGTATAGTGAGAGAGCTCATTTTTCTTTTCATCTTCAGATTTTGGCAAACAAGTTGGGGTTCTTGTTCATTTGGAGAATTCTATAAATCAGATAACTCAAATTGTGGGAGTGAAAAAGATAAATAAATTTTAAAGGGATTCCCATAAAGCTTTCATGTGCTGGTTAATTTGGTTTTGTGCCTTTACTGTGGTCCAGAACAGAAACAATCGGGGTGATTAACCAACATGAAGCTAATAAACTGCTAACAGCTTGTTTCTAAGTTTATTAGAGAATTTAAAGGCAAGAAGTTAATTATTACATAGCACATGCCCACTTGAACTTCAGTGTATTTTACAGCACTTCCCTAGTATCAAGGAGCTCTGGTAGTGCAGTGGTTAAGGCATTCAGCTGCTAACCAAATGGTTAGCAGTCAAACCCACCACCCACTCCAAGGGAGAAAGATGAGGCACTGCTTTCTTAAAGATTTACAGCTTTGGAAACTCTATGGGGCAGTCCTACTCTGTCAAATTAGGGTTGCTATTTAATTGGAATCAACTTGATGGCAGTGGGTTTGTTTTAGTGTTGGTATCCAGTATCAGATACCCCAATAAGCAAGGTAATCTTGAGCTTACTTGTGCTTACTTATTAATCTGTAGTAAAAAAATTCACTTTTTTTCACCACATCTAAATTCTAGCTATGGCTGCCATCTGTTTCTTTCCTAACCCCACAGCACCTTCTCAGAGAATCAAAGCCTCTTTTCAAGTTTACTATCTCTGATTGGGATGGAGCAAGCAAGATAAGGATGGGCTTACTTGTGTTTATTTACTAATCTGTAGTGAACAGTTAACTTTTTTTGCTTTTTTACCACCTGTGCTTATTTTAGGAGCTCTGGTGGTGCAGTGCCTAAGGCATTCGACTGCTAACCAGAAGGCTGGCTGTTCTAACCCACCAGCCACTCCTCAGAAGGAAGGTTGAACAATCTACCTTCATAGTGATACTACCTCGGAAACACAAGGAGGGCTCATATCTGACTGGACAGCAGTGAGGTTTCTATTTTATTTTTTTGTCCTTGCATTTATCTTTTTTCTATTCTTTTTTTTCTATTTACTGAGAATTCTATTAAAAATGTACTTATCCACTCAAGTGGAAAAATCAAACAAATATCTTATTTAGACCAAGGTGGGATAAGGTAAAACTATTTTCCCATTTAAAATGTTGATGTTACAGTGTTCTTTATTTTCACTATTATTACATGATGCTGTAGGACTTCCAAACTTATTCTGACTATTCACTGCATTTGCATATGCCTTCAACATTATAGCAGCCTCCTCTTTTCTTTTATCCCTCTCTATTACCCATAATTTAAAACATTTTATCAACAGCAATTCTAAATAGTATAACCAAAAACCCAGAATATTAAATATCTTTAGAATATGACTTATTAAATTTCCAGCCTAACATCTAGATTAGTTCAAATCTTTAGTTCAAGATGTCCTAAAGAATAAAGCATTTAACTAAGAATAATTTTTAGGTTTAGAATTGTCCAATGATGTGCAATATGTGCTTTTTGGTTTGTAGCAGGTTATCAAAAATGTTAAAAGATTTCCAATCACTTTCAAGGAAAAAAATGTAAGTAGTGTCTTGTGCCAAATTTGTTCAGTAGATGGTTAAGGTAGATGACCATAATCAGAACTTATAGAAAAGAATCTGCTAATTCAAAAGACAGTAGTTTAAATAGGACTAGATCACTGGGATGCAAATTAGGAGACCAATATTACAATCCTAATGAAATCTTGATCCTACCTATTTACTATTTAATCTATGATAATAGATTTTTTTGGAGTTTTTGGTAGTTGGTAAAATGGAAAGAGTGGTAGACTTTGAGTCTAAAACTTGAAAATCAATCCCAGCTCTATTGTTTTATTAATAGCACAACCTTGGAAATATTATTTATTTTTTGAGTCTTCTACTCTTCAAAGAAAAGTGGGAGATAGTGATTCTAAACTAACAGATTGTGTAAGAATTAAATGAGATCACATACATTAACTCACAAAGCAGAGTATATGAAATAGAATAGCTTCTTCCTCATCCCTGCATCCCTCCCTTCCTCCCTTCCTTCCTTGAGAAGAGGAAAATATATAGACCTGGGCACCAGAGGACCTATGTAAGAAAGACCTTCTGTAAAGAAAGACCTTCCTACCTTCTTTCCTTCCTTTCTTCCTTCCAGGTGGACTTCACTGGAGAATTACTTCTCCTTTAAATTACTGGCTATGAGTGTTGATTACAGGAGTTATCTCTGAAGAGGGAAGTTCGGGGAGGAGTCTTCTTTCTTCATTCCCCTCTGACTCCTTTATCTTCACCAAACAAACTACAACAATAACAATAGCTAACCCTTCTGACACTAAGAAATCGATGTCAAGAATTACATTAATTGTATCAGAACTATCAATACAAGTCTCTACCTAGACCAAGTAGAGAAAAGATCATGTTCAAAATCTTAGTGTAAAAGCTTAGGAATGTTCAAGAAACAGTTAAGAAGTCTAGTATGGGCGGAGAATATGCGTGGGCATATAGGGTAAGGTGATGTAGTGCCTAACGCATTTGACTGCTAACCAGAAGGATGGTGGTTCAAACCCACCAGCTACTCTTTGGAAGGAAGATTGAGCAATCTACTTCCATAGTGATACCACCTCAGAAACCTGAGGAGGGGTCTCTATAAGTCGCATCCGACTCCACAGCAGTGAGTTTGGTTTGGTTTGGTATAGGGTAAGGAGTAAATGGCTAAAGATAAATGAGGCTGAATATGTAGGCTGAAACAAGATAAAGGAGTTTATTTTGTGTCTCATAAATCAAAGTTTTTCTGCTTTAACTAAATCTGCCTTAAACAGTGGTCCCCAGCAATAACAACCATTGTATTTAAAGCATGAATCTTCATGTTTTTCCTACTCTTATCCAAAGAGCATAATAACTGTAACCTTCTACTGAACAGCCATCTGCTGAACCAATTTGGCACATAATACTACTTCTACATTTTCCTTGTAAATGATTAAAGATCTTACATAGTTTTTATAATCTGGCACAAATCAAAGTTTCAAAAGAACCTTATGGTATAAGGTAAACTTATCTACAAGACCATCCACAACATGAGAATCTTATTGTGGAAGTAATCCTAGAAAGAAGGAGAAAATTATTTTTATGTAAATAAAAATACATCTGAAAATTTATACTATGTACCATCATAGCATCACAATGATTGGCAAAATTGGAAATTAAATGTGTTCTAACTCCTGTCCTAAGTGTTCTGAAGATGATAAAGCTAAAAGAGGGTGGAATCTGAACAAAATAAATGGAGATTGTTTCAATGTTTAATTTTTGAAAATCCCTACTAAAATACATCTGACACTTGAATATCTTTATGAAAAGGCAGGTTTAACACATACAGGGAACAAACTCTACCACCAATACCCAGATTATATATCTAGCCAATTCTCCATGAGATCCTCCTTGTTCATCAGCCCCTACACCCACAGTCCCATGATTTTGCACTTTTGCCACAAGTTGTTGTGGTTGTTGTTATGTGCCGTCAAGTCGGACCTGACTCATAGTGACCCCTCCTTGGGTTTCCGAGGCAGTATCACTACGGAAGTAGATTGCCCCATCCTCCTTCCGAGGAGTGGTTGGTGGGTTTGAACCACCAGCCTTCTGGTTAGCAGTCAAGTGCCTTAGCCACTATGCTACCAGAGCTCCTTACAAGTTACTACTCTCAAATTACTGAATCTAAGTTATGTGCCATACGTTCAAGCCTTTTGTATGCTTCCTCTGCCTGGGATATTTTTCTTCTACCTTGTTCATTTGGTCAAGAGTTAACCGTCAGTTCTGTTTGCAGAGTTTCCTGGAGGCTGAAAGAGTTTTTCTTGCACAATTTCACAAAAGTACTATATGGACAATATAGATGTAAAATAACTGGTTGGATGTCCTGGATCACAAGGTGGAAAAGGGTACTGATAGGCAATGTAGCAGGATCTGAAGCAGGATGAAAATCATGCTGTGTTCTGATATGTATTGAGTCTAGATGCAGAACTTAAACAAATATTTCTACATCATCTACCTATATCTATTGATACCAGTGCTCAAATGCCCAAGGAAAAGTTTCTCATTCCATAATCTACCTGGTTTGACTTATCACCATTAAACTTAGTAGACTTTTATCTGTTTTTTTTTTATTCCTACATTTCTGCTGATGCTTTTCAAGTATAATCCTGGTTCTTGAGCTCAGATGTCACTAGAAATCTCTTCAGAGTCAAATAACATTTTAGAATCAGCAGGAAATTTAGGATCCAACAAATCCAATTATTTAACTAGATCAGGAATCGAAAGCCCAGAAAGATACAGTGACTGACCAAAAGTCATATAAACAAATGAGGACCAAAATCAAGACCACAATATGGGTACATAGGTCTCTGGTGCCCAGGTTTATATATTTTTCCTGTTCTCAAAAAACAAACAAACAAACAAACTCACTGCCATCAAATTGATTTCAGCTCACAGTGACCTCCATTGTGTTTTCAAGGCTATAAATCTTTACAGAAGCAGACCGCCTCATCTTTCTTCCACAGAGCAGCTGGTGGATTAAAATCACCAACTTTTTTTTGTTAGTAGCCAAACACTTAACCACTACACTGCCAGAGGTCCTTTTTCCTCTCCTATAATTTAAAAAAATATGTTCAGTGAAACATTAGTTTATGGCATGTTAATAGACCATGCTCAATACATTAGTTCTTGTGATCAAGTATGTTTGGGAAAATCTGAATTAAACAGAGTTGAACAGATTTAGTTACTGGGAAGCCTTTGGTATGCTAATATATATTGATGAAATATAACAGTGTACCTAGTTGTGCCCTCTTTCTTCAGCTCCTTTGTAACCAAATTCAATTTGTCCAAAAATAATAATTAACAATGAAGAATTTCAAAAGTATTTCATAAAGACAGTATAGTATGTTGCTCTCTCTCTCTCTCTCTCTCTCTCTCTATATATATATATATATATATATATATATTATTTCAAAGCCAAAAGTAATGAGCAGGTGTGACCATTGCCTACTAATTTTAGTTTTCTAAGCTTCACTTTATTTATCTGGAAAACAGGAAAAATAATATTATTATCTACCTCAGAAGATTTCCATGAGGATACATGAGTTATAGATGTAAAACTCATAGAACAGCACCTGACACATAGGAAATATTTAATAATGATTAACTATGATTAAGGGAGATGGGAAACAGGAAATTCCAGTAATTAGCAGATATCTTAATGATCTCAGTCAATTTTATTATCTCCTCCCCAAAGTCCTTCTTTTGTCTGTCCATCAGATTTTTCTTCAGGCACACAGTGTTCAGATCAAGCCTCTCCTTTCTGCTTCTTTTAATAGAGAGTTGTTTCTTTGCATGAAACTTGGGTGCCAGCCAAGCCACTCTTCTATCCTGAATTAATTTCTTCACATATATTTAAGGAAGCAGGACCCATTACCACATCCCGACCCCACAAAATAGAACTCTCCTATAGAACTATTAAGAAGGAGTACTTTGTCTTTGACTATATACAAAATCTTTTCTATTTCAACATCCTTAAAGATCCAGGCTTTGGGAAATGGTGTTTTGGAAGGTGCCTCCTTAATACTTAAAATCTTCAATTTCACATTTATATTTATAGGGGTTGTTACTCCTTGCAACAGTTAATATTGGTTAAATTACAGCTTCTGTAACAAAAAGACTCCAAAATGTATAAGCTTAAATCCTCCAAGTATGTGTCTGAATAGGCATTCCAGAGTTGGGGGGTTGTTGTTGTTGTTGTGTGCCGTTGAGTCAGCCACGACTCATAGCGACCCCTCCTTGGGTTGCCAAGGCAGTATCACTATGGAAGTAGGGGGGCTAATTAGCAGTGTGGAAGCCAGGCAAGCTCCTTTCATCTTGTTGCTTTGCTCCTCTTTAAAACTCAACTTCATCTCAGTGTTCATTACAAGTCACAGTAGCCAAAAGGTGGAAACAACTTAAGCATACATCAGAAGATGAATGGATAAACAACATGGGGTGTATACCTACAATGTATAAATATCACTCTACCATAAAGAGAAATGAAGTCTTAATTCATACTATGGCATTGATGAACCTTGAACACAATATGAGCAATCAAGTCAGCCAGTCACAATAGGACACAAATTGTATGATCCCACTGGTATGAAATATTTAGAATAGGCAAGTACATATAGGCCTAAGTTTATTAGTGGTTGCCAGAGGCACGTGAGAGGAGAAAGAGGGACTCAATTGCTTAGAAGACGATAAGCTTCTATTCAATGTGAAGCAAAAACTTGGAAACAGATGATGATGATTACACAACATGGTGAACAAAATTAATGTCACTGACTTATACATGTAAATAATGTTTAAATGACAAATATTTTGTTAGATATAGAGTTACCATTACTATTGCCACCACCACAACAAAAACAAACTCTATGTGAGGAGGCAGTCTTTTGGACAAGCTTGGTGACCATATCTTCCCCACTCCTCCCCCTGCTAGTATCTTGAGCTTCAGAAACAAACTATTGTACACACACACACACACACACACACCACATACACTCAAGCCTAATAGTTTCTCTAAATATCAACAAGATTAAAGAAATTTAATCCTGGGTGAGGAGCCAAGGTGCTGAACGTGTTTTTCTAGAATGGATAGGTAGGATAACTTTCCATGTAACAGGTCATGTAAGATTGGGATGTAAAATAGTTGAAGCAGGGATTTCTCATGTCCTCTTAGCTATAGTGCTAGTGGGGCATGCATAACATTAAGTTTACAACCTAACTAAGTGGACCAACCTGGCCAGAGGGAAACATGAAGCAGGTAGGCTCCTATTGTGTCCTTCAGTTTTGATGCCAACTCCAGGACAGGTATGGGAGGATCAATATATACCATGACAGTCTTCAGAAGCCAGTGGGGGAATCAGTGAGTTCTGTGAAAGTCCAATTAGAGTTCTTCATCTGTGACACAAAGTGAGGTGGGTGTGAAAGTTTTCCATTCCACCTAGACAGGTTTTGAGCCAGCGGGACTCTTCATTATGGAACATTTTCAGTTGTATACTGTCCACTTCTTGTTGTAAGTAATAAAAGCTACTGTCTATGTGCTAATGTGTGTTCAGGTTCTGATTGGAAGGACATAATGCTTATGGAGACAGATCAGTTATTGGTGTCCTTTTTTCTAATAGTATCCTGATTATCTAGAGATCAGGGACAACCTGAGAGTTCATTGAAGATTTGTCTTGTTGAACCTCACATTTGGTACAGCAGAGCAGGGTCTGAAGGTAGTGGCATTCACCCTAACTTCCACCTCTTTGTCCATGATGGCTGCTTCAAACCCACCATTGTGTCCACATCCCAGTCAGCAAGAAGGGAGAAAAAGGTAAGAGGCGGTCACATGTGTTCTCCATAATGCTCTTACCCATGATTTGCACATATCACAAGTCCAAGGTCACGCTTACTTGAGAAGGAAATCAGCCAGAAGTTCTTTCACCTTGAGGGAAATGAAAAAATGGCTATTAGGAGACAAATAACACACTCTGCCATGTCGGGAAGAAGTAAAACTGATAGTTCTAGAATCAACATCCCCAATGGAAAAAGCTACCACAACAAAAATATCCCCATCTCTACTTCCACCTTTGTTGCTGTTTTTGATAGGTGCCATTGAGTCACTTATGACTCATAGTTACCCTGTGTACAGCAGAACAAAGCTGCTCAGTCCAGCACCATCCTCACTAGCAATGTTATGTTTGACTCTATTGTTGTACTCACTGTGTTAACCCATCTCATTGGAGGTCTTCTTTTTTGCTGACCCTTTACAAAGCATAAAGTTGTTTTCCAGGGGATGTTCCCCACTGAAGCCGTGACCAAAGTATGAGAGACAAAGTCTCCCCATCCTCGCTTCTCAGGAGCATTCTAGCTGTACTTCTTCCAAGATAGATTTGGTCATTCTTCTCACAGTCCATGGTATATTTAATATTCTTCACCAATAGCATAATTCAAATGTATCACTTCTTCATTATTCCTTATTTATTGTCTAGCCTTTGCATGCTTATGAGGTGATTGAAAATACCACGGATTAGGTCAAGTCCTCCTTATTCCTCAAAATGATATATTTTTAACACTTTGAAGTGATCTTTTGCAGCAGAATTGCCCAGCATTTCATCTGTTTGTTGAAACATCTCAATTGGTGTTTTGTCAGTTGCTGGAGCCCTGTTTTTCCCCAATGCCTTTGGTGAAGCTTGGGCTACTTCTTTCAACACCATTGGTTCTTGATCACATGCTACCTCCTGAAATGGTTGAATGTAGATTAGTTCTTTTTGGTACAATGACTCTGTGTATTCTTTCCATATTCTTTTTATGCTTCCTGTATCATTCCATATCTTGCCCATAAAATCCTTCAATACTGCAACACAAGTCTTGAATCTTTCCTTCAGTTCTTTCAAGCTGAGAAATGCTCAACATGTTTCCATTTTTTTTCTAACTCCATGTCTCTGTATATTTCATTAAAACACTTTAGTTTGCCTTCTCACACAGCCCTTTGAAATCTATTCAGTTCTTTTGCTTCATCATTTCTTCTATCCACTTCAGCTACTCTACATTCAGCAGCAAGTTTCAGGGCCTCTTCTGACATCCATTTTGGTCTTTTCTTTCTTCCCTGTCTTTTAATGAGCTTTTGCTTTCTTCATGTATCATCTGCTTGATGTCATCCCATAACTCATCTAGTCTTGGGTCATTGGTGTTCAATGCCTCCAATCTATTATTGTGATTGTCTCTAAATTCAGGTGGGATATACTGAAGGTTGTATTTTGGTTCTGTTGGACTTATTTTAACTCTCTTCAGCTTCAACTTGCATATGAGCAATTGATGGCCCGTTCCACAGTTGGTCCCTGGCCTTGTCCCCTCATTGTCTCGTAGTCTATTAGATTCCTGTGTATTCCACCCTTAACTCCTTGTTAATTCTTTCATTCAAAATATTCTAAGGTGTCCTTAACAGAAAAAGAAGATACTATTTGGAAGGGTAAAGTAAGGTTAGGATTCTAAAAGGAAAGAGAGTATAGGAAAAAAGAACAGAAGCACATTTCAAGGACTTTTAATAATTTGAACTTAATAAATTAAACATTAAAATTTAATATTTAAAAAATATTAATTACTTTATTTAAAAAAAAAAAAAAAAAAAAGCCTCCTGGTCTCAGAATCCATACATCCTCTTTTTGCCTTTATTTGTTTGGCTGGAACATTTTGCTCTATTGTGAATGCCAAGATAAAAGCAGTTTCCATCATTTGCCTGTACCATATTTTATAAATGTATTTTTAAAAACTAGCATTTTAAATAGTTATTGCTTAATTTTTTACCCCTAGACATTCTGGTAGTGTAGTGTCTATGGCACTTGACTGCTAACCAGAAGGCTGGCGGTTCAAACCCACTAGCCATTCCTTGGAAGGAAGGTTGGGCAATCTACTTCCATAGTGATACTGGCTGGACTAAGGAGGGTCGCTATGAGTCTAGTATGGCTCAATGGCACATAACAACAGCAGACAAAGCTTCAAGTCCATCTTGAGGCATCTCAGAAGGAAGGCCTAGTGATCTATTCCCCAAAACACCAGCCTTTTAAAACTCGATAGAACATAGTTCCATTTTGACACACATGGGGTCATCATGAGTCAGAAGTTACTCAATGCCAACTAGTTAACTGGCTGATTAAAAGTTCATTGATGTATATGTTATTGATATCCCTATATCACAAATGAAAAATCTTGAGACCAGGAAGGGGTTTAGCCAAGATGCCATTCCTGAGAATCATCTGTGGATTATAAACCTTAAAACTAGGTACAATTCTTTAGTGAGCTAACACACTCTTTATACACAAAAAACCAGGGTGCTGGATAAAGAGTTTAGTGTAAATAGTCATTAAAGAATAAATAAGAGATTGTTTAAAATAATACAACATCTAAAGAAAGAATGAAAAAGTGGAGTTTCCAGCTTAAACCTAGCTACACATTACCAGCCAGTTAGTTCCAATTCATGGCAACTTCATGTGTTAGCAGCAGAACACATTAGCCATTTGCACTACCCAAAGGTAGTTTGGTACCTCTTAATTCTATTATTTTAATGCTTTCTCATACGGAGAGACAATGACCAGACCATATCTTTTAGTACACTGGAATGAATGTGAGAAATAAAAAATATTTTCACTAAAATATTAATGGGAGTTTAATTATTTAGAATATGCATGGCTTTAGCTAATTATTTTCCAAGAATGGCTAGATTGAGAGAAATTCTCAACACATTTTCATTTCCAAAATGCATGATATTGATTTCTTTATTACGTAGCCCTAGACGAACAGGAGACTATGAAGCTGAGGCTGAGCATGGAGAATGAGAAGTGTGTGTAGGGAGCATGCTTGTGGTGTATGCAGATGATCAGAAAGAAAAGCTGCCAGCAGGAATTGCTAACCAAAGGATTAAAGCTTGGCCCATGGCTGAAGCTCCTGTGCTGTGATGTATTTCTATGCTGATTTACTAGGTGGCGATATAATCTTAAAAATCAGCATTCTCATTCTAGTGCAAACATTTCAGCTCTCCATCTCTTCCCTTACACAGTTTTTATTTTCAATATTTCTTATCTATTGCTTTCCTTCTTGCTATCTTTCATGGTAATTTCAAGTCATTCACTCCATTCTAATACTAGAGGGAAAAAAAAAAAAAAAAAAACTTTTAAATATTTAGCCATATAAACTGGCTTGAGGAACTGAACAAATTCAAAATCCCTCTGAACTGTGATCTGAATGATTATAGTAATTTAGAATGATTATCTCCAATTGAAGAAGTTGATGCCTTTGAGTTGTGATGTTAGTGAAGAATACTGAAAATGCCATGGACTCTCAGAAGAATGAACAAATCTATCTTGGAAGAAGTACAGCCAGAATGCTCCTTGGAAGTAAGAATGGCCACACTTCCTCTCACCTACTTTGGTCATGTTGTCAGAAGGGACCATTCCCTGGAGAAGGAGATCATGCTTGGTAAAGTAGAGTATCAGCAAAAAAGGGGAAGATCGTCCTCAAGATGGATTGACACCCTGGCTGCAACGATGGGCTCAAGGATTGTGACTATGACACAGAAATTGGCAGTATTTCCTTCCATTACACAAAGGGTCACTATGAGTCAGACCCAAGTCAATGTGCGGCAAACAACAGAATGAGCATGAAAAACTCAAGCCAAACTCATTGCCATTGATTTGATTTGGACTCTTAGCAGCTCCTATTGAGTTTCCAAGGTGATAAATTTTTATGGAAGTAGAATGCCCCATCTTCTTTCTGCTGAGCAGTGAGTTTGAACTGCCAAACTTCTGGTTAGCTGTCAAATGCCTTAAGCACTGCACTATCCAAACTCCTTTTAGAATGAGTACAGTATCTTAAATCTTGCTATCACCAGCTCTCAAGGGCTGACTAACATTTATATTTATCCTTACATATTTGGAATGCTCTTTCTTGATGAAATACTACAGAAATATCATTACTCATTCTCCCTTCTTCTTTTTTCCTTTCCTTCTTTTTATTCTCTTTCAAGCTCTCTCTACATCTATCTATCTATCTATATCTATCTATCTATCTATCTATCTACCTACCTACCTACCTATCTACCTGTCTGTCTGTCTACTAGCATTCCAAGAGATAGAAGAACTCCTTGTGGCCTAAAGAAGAACAATGTGCTATCAAATATTTTGGTAAACCCAAATCTCTGACCCCTACTTCTTCCACCTAGTCTATCTTCATGCTTCACCTCCTAAACCCCTAAGTGTGTACAGACCCCAAATGCATAGCAGTTCTAGAAATATTTATTGAATATGAATATAGGTAGAAATGTTGTATAAATGTTTAAATGATATATTATTATTATTATTATTATTATTATTATCCAATATTCACTTTCAATATTCAGGGCCAAAGTAGGAAATAAGTCACCTAGGAATGGCCTCCTTCTTTTCTTGATAACTTTTGTTATCCTGAGAAAATATAACCTTTCTGGTCTATAGAGTTTACCTAGGAAATAGCATTGCTACAAGTTCATCAACTTCACCCACTAGTATAAGAGCCCCTACTATCTGGTCTGCATTGTGCTGGATGGAGATTGTGACACTGTGAGACTACCAAGAAAAATTAGTCTTAGTTTCTAACCTCAAGAAGCTTACATATTGACAAAGCACAAAGGAAAATAATGAAAAATCATTCTGACACAATATATCTGGTGTCAGAGCTCAGAGAAAGGAGAGAGTAAAACAGGTGGAAAAAATTGGGAAAAAAATTATATGAAAGGATCAGAACTTGAATAGAGCATGAAGAATAAGGATATTGAGAAGGAAAGGGTAAGAAGGAGAAATCTCCGAACAGGATAAATCCCCTTATCATTGGGATTGAACAAGTGTTACTTTTAGGCATAATCAATAAAGAAGGGGTGATAATTAGAGATGCGGGTGGAAAGACATGGATTGTGGAAGACAGTGAGTGCCAGGCAGAAGAGTAGCTTTGATATGACAGCAGACAGCTTTTCTAGAGGAAAATAACAACACTGTGAAAGAGCTGTTTTAGGAAGATTAGGCTGGCAGTGATAGCAGGAGGGATCAAAGAGGGAAACCCAAACCAGGGAAACAAATTGAAAGAGCACTTGAAAGATCCAGGCATGAGAAGAGGAACATTTGGGCTATCAATATGCCAGTAAGAATAAATATGCAAAGTTAAATAGGAGAGCAATGTCAAAAGAAAAATGTGACAAATCTACAACTGAGTAATATAAATGGATAAAAGGAACAAGAATAAGTCTCAGAAGTTAAAGAACATCAAATTACAATAGCCACAGAGAACTCACAGGCAATATTCATGATAATGGGTTTTATTAGGGAACTAGTAGTTTACAATTTAGGACTAGGTCCAACACAGGATTCAGTTTTTAGATCAGGACAGCCTTTCCTCACCTGTGCCTGAAGACAGGTCTGTCTCTGTCCCTCAGCCCCTCAGCTTGACCTCTGTCCTAATTACTCAACTATTAAAAAGCTCTTTTAGCCTCCTCTCCCCCAATAAGCCTTGACCCAAAGACACTCACCTTTCTTGCTCCATGGGCTGGGAACTCAGTGCTCTGTTTTGGGCCAGTCTCTTGGTTCTGCTGTCTCAGCTGCCACCATTTCTTTGTCATGCTTCTTGCTTTCTCTGATGTCACATCTTTCTGTCTCTTGGATTGAGGAGGTTCAGTCCAAAGGATGGACCACTTCTGGCTCTTCTTTTTTAATGGTAGTGAGATCTCCCTTTCCACATCTTGGATGGCTCATTTTAAGCCTAGACAGATGACAAAACTGCCTAATACCCGTGTTATGGTTCCATACACTTTATTTGCATACACCAACAAGAATGCCATGCACCTTATTTACATTATTAACAAGCTATCCAATGCTGTTGGTGAGCCAGAAGCACCTCATATTTGCATATTCCCACACAGTTATCTGCTAGGACTCACAAAGACCATAGTTAAAAGGGTCATATTAAGCAATTCACTGTACCACAGGAGCACTCTGGCTGTTATTCCTCCAAGACAGAGATGTTTGTCCTTCTGCCAGTGGTAGCATATTCAATATTCTATGCCAACATTATAATTCAAATATGTCAATTTTTCTGTGGTCTTCCTTTTTTTTTTATCATTCAGCTATTACATGAATATGATAAAATTGAACTATACAGAGGTAATAGTTTGGGCATAGGGGAGAAACATGGGATAATTCAACCAGCCAATTTTCTATGATTGATTTACTCCTACATATTAGCTACTGTGCTACACTGGAATGGAAAAACACAGAGAAGAATAAGACACCTCATTGGAAAGACACAATGAAATACAATAAGTTCTAAATTTAAAGTGTTGGGGAATGACAAAGAAAGGATTAATCAATTATTCAGTGTAAACTAAAGGAAGCTTCAGGGTTATATCATGGAGACTGCTCTTCTAACTTGTTCCAAGGGCAGAATTGAGGATATGGAGCGTTTTAGAAATATAGTCCTTTCTTCTAGAAGAAGAAGCAGCATATGCAAAGAGATGTAAAGGAACATGTTCTACTAGGGGAAGAGTTAAAAGGGTTAATGATCAAAATGCCTAGAGCTTAGGATGCACAGAAAGTGACCAGAGGTCATCCTCATAAAGAAAGTTGAAGAGATATCCTTAAAGGATCTATAAACTTGTATAAATTGAACTCCTTGGGAGAGAGATAATCACACTTAACTAGAGAGAGAGTAAAGGACTAAATATTGAGTCTTGTCCATTATTTATGGGAGAGGCAAAGGGAGTAAAACCAGTGAAAGTAATGGAGAAAAGAGGCACAATGAAGTAAAAGTGTTAGAGATAGAATTAGAGAAAGAAACATAAGGAGGAGATTTTTTTCAAGAAGGAAGATACACATAACAGTCTCAGTGCTCAAGATATATATATATATCTTGATATATAAGATATATTTAATGTGGCTTATTAAAATCGAAATACCTTATAGCAGCTAGTTATCTAGTCTCAAGAGATGCCCTTAAAGAACCATGGCTCCTGCTATTCATTCTTGTGTAGCCTTCTCCCAAATTAAATGTCAGCTACTTTGTGACTTCTATTAACAATGTGTAGCAGAAGTGACTTATGCCCATTATGGGACTAGAATTTATGAGAATTTGAAGCTTCTAGTTTCTGCTTCCTTACTTTTGGGAGTACTGAGGTAGCACATAACAAGTCCAACTACTCTGGCCCAGCTGCTACATACAGAGGCTGTGTGTTGAGGAGAGGCCCTGAGACTATGTGAAGTAGTGAGGTCCAGCTATTGCAGCTATTCAGGCAAACCTTCTGATAATTCCACTAGTCCATAGTTCAATGGCATAGCTACTATCTGATGCAAACAAATGAGAAAATCAGGTCTTCAAACTGGTTCATTCCAGTTTGACACCCCTACTCATAATTTGCATTTCTATCCAGATACACTAAATCAAAATCTTCTTTTTAACATCCTCAAGTGATTCTCATAGATCCCCACACAATTCTATAAAAATCACCTGGTGATCTTGCTAAAATATAGATTCTGATTCAGTATTTCTGGGAGGGGGGAATGCAAATTCTCAACAGGGGTCAAATTTAAATGAACCATTTAAACTGGTATGGACAAGTTGAAGCCCTGGAGAAAAATGAACAAGACCAGCAGAATAACAGGCAGCTGAACACAGTAAAATGCAGAAACACATGAGACGACAAATTGACTGTTGAGTTAAGCCAGTAAATTTTGGAGTGACACCTGCCCTTTACAAGATTTTATATTATGCTTTATTAGCCATAAACACTCAGCATGTATAAATGCAAACTCCCTACTTAGGCGACTGCTGCTTGGGAAAAGCTCCCTATCACAGTGTGTATGAGAAGTCAGGAAGAGTTGGAGCAAATCAGTGGTTATTCTTGGTGAACTAGGAGATAACAGAAAGGCCATGGACAGCCTGGCAAAGAGGAGAATGTGTGTAAAAGGAGTAAGAAGGAACTAGAAAGAAATTGGATTTCCCTCATTAAAATTGAACTTTTAGGCTTTTCTACAGAGGAAAATAACTCTCTCAACAGTCCTGCCACTCTCCTTGCAGGTCTCTTCTTTCCCTTAGAGATTATCTCATTTCAGTCACTGCTACCTCCATCTCTCGCTAGTCCCCAGGAAGTGTGGTGTGCCCTTTCTTTGATCAATCTAAAGCACAAACAAAATCTGTTCTGTATTCCTCTTAGAACAGTTCAGAGGGACTGCTTAGAAATTTAAAAGAGATTTCATTAAATACCAAGACAGAGAAAGGCAGCAAACAGAGAGTCACATAAAAATGATCCACAATTCAAAGACTGAGATACCCATCATGTTCCAAAGAAACAACCAATCTTTCCTACATCACTCAATTCTTGACTCTTAGCTTACTCTGTTTATTTATTCAACAAACACTGACTGAATCGTACTGTATATTAGGCTTGGCTAAGAGTTGCAGAAAGGAGCTCTGATGGTGTACTGGTTAAGGCATTTGTCTGCTAACCAAATGGTCAGTGGTTCAAGCCCACTAGCCACTCCATGGGAGAAAGATGGGGCAGTCTGCTTCCATATAAATTTACAGGCTTGAAAACCCATTGGGAGTCACTATGAACCAAAATCAACTCAATGGCCGTGAGCTTTGTTTGCTGAAAGTATCACAGATTGATAAATAGCAAACATAATTCTTCCCCACAAGGACCTTACACTGTAGTGGATGATAGTTAAATGGATAAGGAGATATATAGGATGAACAAAAGTCACAGATAGGGTTGGGATGATAGTGGAAGATTAAAGTAGGTTCTCGAAGGAGCAATTGAATTCTAAAATATAAGTAAGAGATAGCCAATCTAAGATGTAAAAAGAGTTTTCAGGGTGTGAGGAGATCAAGCACAAATGCAAGGAGTCTTGAAAAAATGTAGTTTCCAAGAAACAATAAACAGCTCATTGTGACTAAAAAATAAAAAATAAGCGTCAGAGATAAGAAATGTGATTAAAGATGTAGCCTAAGGTCTGAGTAGGAAAAGTTTGAGGTTCCATGATTAATAATTTAAATTGAATTCAGAAGGCCACAATAAAAAGTGGTCCTAGATGATTGATATAATAAGAGCTGTATTTAAAGAATATTTCAGAGTCATTGTGGAAAAGTTGGGAGAGAGATGAGGCCTCCACATAAACTGCCTATGACTTACATGGAATTTTATATCCTGGAATCATGATAGTTTTATATTAAAGACCAAGAAAGACAGATTTATATTCCCTTAGCCTACCAAGGGTGAACCCTCTGAGTGTCTGTTCTAGTTCTAAAATATGTAGATTCTCCAGTGGATTCATTACAAGGATGATTTCACCCTTTAGGTACAATCCTACTCACAGGTGTTGGCAATTGCTTCCTAACCTATTAGTGAAACACTAAATTTTCATCATATCAAACAATAAATGCACCTCTCTCTCTCTCTCTTTCTCTTTCTATATATATATATGTATATTTGGTCAGAAAAACAAAGACAAATATTAATACATTTATAATTGTCCCATGGATCAGGGACTTGTTCTATTTATTACACAACTGCATGAAAACCACCTGTCTCATCTTTCTCCTGCAGAGCAGCTGATGAGTTTGAACCACCAACCTTTTGATTAGCAGCCCAATGCTTTAAATAGAGCTCCTACATGCAAAAAGGGAATGTGAAAGCAACTCATAATGTTAGATGTGGAAAAGTCACAACACCTCATCTACCCAAGACTTTGTAAAACACTTCATAGATCATAAACTTTCTTCATAAACCCTAAATTTCAATCACATCTCAACACTATTGATATATGTATTAGTCATAAGAGATGGACAGACCTGAACAAACAAATCACTTACCTGTCTCTTTCTAGACAAAGGTCTGGCAACTAATTAACTTCAGGAAACTTTCATCAACCTTTCTAAACAAGTTATACAATGTTCTATCCACACAAAGATAGATCACCTAGAGCTCTCCTTGCCCATGTTTCTAGAGGCAGGAGCAGAAGTTGTAACCAGATCTCCTAATTCCTTTCCTGGATTCTTTCCATGGAGTGTTTAATCTCCTGCTGGTGACCAGAAGACGTCAATAATATGTAGGGAGCAGACTAGGATTGACAAGGTACAACCAAAAAGCCACCCACCCCCAATAGTAAAGACCTTCAAGGAGGCTATTACACATTAACTGGGATCTACCTGGGTGGTGGGGTGGGGAAGAATCATTAGTTAGCTCTTGGAATAAAATATTTTTAGTTGGGAACATCCCTATCACTTATGAAAATAGGTGCTGAATTGGTCTTATTTTGGAGAAATTTTCTTTCTTAGAACATACGTCATTCATGAGCCATTCATCTACAGGCTCCTCTCTTGCCTGACGTGAGATTAACAGACACTTCTGTGAACCATGTTCATTCTTTCTTGAGTGAGTAATAAAATGTGGGCAAGGAACATAATGGGAACTTGGAAAATTTAAACATTTATACCCTGAGGATAATTAAGTCAATTCGATTTGGTAATGTCTTAAATGAAATGCTAATAAGCAAATGACTGTAATCTTGTCCTCTCATTTGACAACCATCTGACAAAGCTCAAAGTCAGCTCTGTGGTTTGATATAAAGAGCCAAATTTTCAAGTTTCCAAGGGCAGTTTCCCTTTCATGGGTGGTTAATTTGGGCCTACAAAAAAAAAAAAAAAAAGACTCTTGGTGACAGCAAATAGTGTATTACAGTTGAATTATGGCTGCATTGGCTAATTGCAGACCTGCTCCTTAAGAATCTGTGTGGGTTGGCACAGCCTGTAAGAAGGCATTGTTTGTAAGAGGAGAGAAGTCTCTGTGGGGAATCAGGCTGCTGAGGACTCATTGACTTCAGTGCCAGCCTAAAGATTTCTGAGGTCAGGAGAGTAGAGTAAAATACGAGGCTGCCTGACAGCAAAGCTGTTTAAAACTGACCTTACTCACCTTGGAGGATAACCAAGGAACTGATTGTTCCACTGCACTCTATAGCTGCCAACCATGAGGAGAAATGACGTCAGGTTAGCTCTGGCAGTTCCCACCAGGGAGATCTTATGTTCAGTCATGCAAGTAATGCCAGAAAATTCACCCATTCATAACATGGTGTTATTCTCAAGGCTTCCTTTAAGGAGTACCAAGATATTTAAATGAATTTAAACATGCCTGAAGCATTGTTTATGATTTCATTTAAGAAAGAGACTTTCTTTTAGCAAACCAGCTCAGAGTGGATAAGAGTCAACAACCATGGTCTCCCTACTGCTGCATTGTTCTTTCATTGTGTGACCTAGATTAGGACAGAACATCAAGAAGAAGATGACAGACCCCCCTCCCCCCCAAAAAAAAGATATTTGACAAAGAGGAAATGAAGGAAAGAAAAATTTTATCCTGCTTTCTTCCCAGGGATAATGAGACAAAGTATGCCTTCTAAAGAAGCCCAGAAATATAGTATAAATTATAAATTTAAAAGCTAGATTGAAGACCAGAGCTACAATGGACATCCTATTCATGGATTTTCCCAAGCATACATAACTCATTGGACAAGATTCCAGCCTTGAACATCTCTCCTGACTTCTAGTCAAAATCTCTTTGCACAAATAACACATTTCCAATGGAAAACGAAATGATGTGCAAGACATTTATTTAAGCCTGAGTGATTCATTTTAATCACATCGAGTCTCTTCAGATGAACTATGTGGGGCATTATGCACTCTGTGATTTCTGGATTAAAAAAATAATAATAATCA
Source organism: Orycteropus afer afer (assembly GCF_000298275.1). Taxonomy (NCBI): domain Eukaryota; kingdom Metazoa; phylum Chordata; class Mammalia; order Tubulidentata; family Orycteropodidae; genus Orycteropus; species Orycteropus afer. Next base: position 1,443,757 of record NW_006921730.1, read on the forward strand.
TGGAATTGTATTTGAAACTCTCAGAAACCCAAAAATGATGTGCTTGAAAAGGATATTCCTGCCCAGGAAATTAATGATCTATGCACTGATTCAGGCTAGGGAATAATGTATACCCTGCCTGAGTACCCATAACTGCCTGTGGGAAAGTTCATAAAATGAATATGCAGGAAAGCTGTCCCTCCCAACACTGTCCACTGGCACAAACACATACTTTTGAGGTATGCAAAATTCTTCCAAATATACCATACTATGTCCATTTTTCTAAGGGTTACATCAGTTTGCCTTCACAGAATCATTCACCTAGTATTATCCTGGAAGACATCATGGCCTATTTCCCCTATGGGTTTTCATAACCTATCATTTCACTATACAATATTCAACATTTGGGGATGTAATGCACAAGACTGGAGCTCTGGTAGCATAGTGGCTAAGGCACTTGACTGCTCACCAGAAGGCTGGCGGTTCAAACCCACCAGCCACTCCTCAGAAGGAAGATGGGGCAATCTACTTCCGTAGTGATACTGCCTCAGAAACCCAAGGAGTGGTCGCTATGAGTCAGGTCTGACTCAAAGGCAAATAACAACAACAACAACAACAATGCACAAGACACTTCCATGATATGAACCAAGAGAAAGTGTGCCTATACTTATTTTTATTCATTAAGGGAGAGGAGTCACTTTGAAGACCAAAGTGTGCCTGACCCAGGTCATGGCATTTTTAATCGCCTTAGTGCCTAAGGTACTTGACTGCTAACCAGAAGGCTGGTGGTTCAAACCCACCAGCCACTCCTCGGAAGGAAGTTGGGGCAATCTACTTCCGTAGTAATACTGCCTCGGAAACCCAAGGAGAGGTCGCTATGAGTCAGGTCCTACTTGACGGCACATAACAACCACAACAACGATATATGTATGTCAGAGCTGGAAAAAGAATAAGGAAAACCAAAAAGGAATTGATGCATTTGAATTATGGTGTTGATGAAGAAATATACCACAGACTACTGGGAGAACAAATAAATCTGTTTTAGGTGAAATATAAGAAGCAAGGATGGTAAGACTTTGCCTCTCTTACTTTGGTCATGTTGTCAGAAAGTACCAGTTCCTGGAGAAGGAGATCATGTTCAGCAAAAAAAAAAAAAAAAGGAAGACCCTCAACAAGATGAATTGACACAGGGGCTGTAGCAACAGGCTCAAGCATAGCAAGCATTGTGAGGATGGTGCAGGACCAAGCAGTGTTTCATTCTGTTGTATATAGGGTTGCTATGAGTTGGAACCAACTCAAGGGCACCTACCAAGAGGAACCAACAAAGGAGAGGAAGCAGCTTTAATACTGAGTAAGCATCACTTAAGTATTTACAAAAAGGGGGAAATTCCAACAATTATACTCCTGGAAAAATTCTGTAATGGAAAAAAAAATTCTTATTATTATTCTAAATCCATGGGAATTATAAAGTCCTCTGAGTTGAGTGTAGTGTCTAAGGCACTTGACTGCTAACCAGAAGGCTGGCAGTTCAAACCCACCAGCCACTCCTCAGAAGGAAGGTTGGGCAATATAATTCCATAGTGATACTGCCTTGGAAACCCAAGGAGGGGTCACTATGAGCAGGGTCCAACTCCATGGCGCATAACAACAATAACAACTGCATTGGAATAGCTATATATACATATTCACAGAAATGAATGTGATCCCATCATTATTCAGAGTACTGTGCTATTTGGGTATCAAATGGAGCTCCTCTAGAATCATTAAGTGGGGGCTGTGAGAGCTGAGCCTGCATGAGTATTCCTCTAAATGAGAAAGCAAAAACAATTATATCATTTCTATTTCATTTCAGCTTACTTAATAAAGGAGAAACAAGAGAGTTTAAAATTAATTGCAAGAGCCAGAGTATTACTGAGCAAGTTAATGAGGAGCTTTTATGAGCTGTAATTTTTATTTATTTATTTGTTCAATTAATTATTTATTATATGCATTGGATATGGCCAGTGTATAATAGCCTTCTGGGTGCATTTAAAGCTGTAATTACCTAAAAACGAGCCCTACCCTTACAACTTGTAACCTAATCAGACTCAGGAAAGCAGAACATTCACATATGGAGTAAATGGAATTTGCTGAGCTCTCTTTCAATGTGATTTCAGAGGAAAGTGTCTTTTCACCCAAGAGAAGCAGTGGTGATTTTGATGTGTATCTTGTTAATCTATTATTCAATAAATAAATTACTAATTGCCTAGTAAATGTAAGACACTATGGTGGGTGAGGTGAAAAAGGAAAAGAGAAAAAAACATATGATATGCCTTCTCAAAACTAGCAATAACCATCTGGGTGTATTGCATATATCTTTGTCAAAGCCTCACGTTAACCTATCAAATAAGGCATTGTTATTTCCATTCTCCATTAAATAAAGAGGCATCTGATTTAGTAAATGTATTCAATGGTCCACATGGACAGTTTTCCTGTTAGTCATTAAACTAGCCAGGCATGGCATATAGTTCCCATTCTAGGTGATATTGAAAAAATGAATCAATTTGCCTACATGTTGATAAAATAAAAGTAGTACTTTAAGATAAATTGTATGTTAACTTGTCTAACTTCCTGATATTTTAGAAAGAACACTGATAGACTTGAGAGTCAAAAGTTCTGAGTTTTAGTTCTCGCTTGTTCATACCAACTCGTTGACTTTGCCTAAGTTACTGATCTCTACAAATGAGGTGACTGTGAAGTGGTCAATGATTTTCAGTGTTTGCATCAAAATCTCCTTGGGGGAGATATTAAAAATGTATGTGCATTTTTCCCTCCCTCTACTATAATTCAGTCTGTTTGACTTATGTTTTATTTTTTTTAATAAGTCGAATTTAAGATCTACTGAACTTGATAAAAATTTCTAAGATTCCTCCATAATTTTATATTTATTTTATGATTCTGGAAACCATGATTTCATAGTACAAAGAGTTACCGGAAAAGCACCTAAAGAAGATCTGAATTCATATAGCAGAGCATTAGATTTAATAATTGTATAAATCTACCTGAATTTTTTTAATTAAAATTGTTGGGAAATTATGTATAAATTGGGTTTCCACTGAAGAATAAAACAAGGAATAAGGGCGAATTCGGGCAGCAAATGGTCCAAATGAAATCCCAACTCAATTTATGAAAATTGACATTCTGCTAAATATAAACTCAACAGTTCATGCTAATCTGTCTTGTAACCATGTAAGCCTTCCATGATCTGTCATTACCAAGCTACATGTTCATCCTCATATAGTCCGTCATGGTCACTCTTATAAATAATACATTAGACATTTTCCAGTCTGATTCAGAAGATTAGTCTCATTCCAATCATATTTATCATACATTTTTCTGGTAATTTTTATTATCACATAGTATAGTAAACACTGATGTAGATACTATTTCATCTTATTGTGATATGTCCAACTGGACAGCAAAGGGTTTGTGTCATTTATACTTATCAAAATATTCATACCAAAGTAACTCAAATGCATTGCCGTTGAGTCAGATCCGACTCATAGCAACCCTTCCTTGGGTTTCCGAGGTGGTATCACTATCAAAGTAGATTGCCCAACCTTCCTTCCCAGGAGTGGCTGGTGGGTTTCAACCTCCAGCCTTCTGGGTAGCAGTCAAATGCCTTAGGCACTATGCTTTCCTTTCTTAGCCATTTCCTTCCTTGATCTCTGCCATTCATAAGTTCAGTTGGAAACAGAGAACTTCAACAGTTGATTTCTGAGAAATGCAATATTTCAATGGTTTACTATCAGTTTCTTTAACCTCCTTTCAACTCACAGTAGCTTTCTCCTATATCACTATATTTGTAGGCTTCTAAGATGTCTCATTGTCAGTGTTGCTGTTCTCTATGAGTGAGTGTGCATTTGTGCAATTTTTTTTTCCCCTGAGGAATTTTCCTTTACTACTAGATATTATGATGCACAAGCATGGAAGAGATTTCTCTGTAAAAGAAGTATAAGGGTGGAGTTGGACACGGTGAGAAATTAATTCAGGTCATAAAGACTATTTCCTCAGATCTAGTCTTATTGGGCAGCATTTTCAGTAATTCGCTTTCTGGTAAAGCTTATTTTTGTTCTATGTGAGGGTGATTTTTCTCTGCTCATTTAGTACATTCCTGGTCTATTACTTAATAGATGTCTCAGCATTTGCACTTCCCATCAGTCTGCCTTCCCTGTCAGGTATCACCTAGTGAAGTCTGACGTTCTCAGTCTTTCTTTTAAATATGATGAAATCTTTTTAAAAATGCTTTCCCAATATTATTCAAACACATCATGTGACCAATTAAACATATGCTCAATATTTTAATAGTGTGTTTCTGGTTTTATAATGTTTTGCCAAAGAGTATCACCCCTATCTATACACACTGGCACACACAGAAAAAGCTGGTAGGGGAACTAGCCAGATAGGGAGCCTTTCCCATAGAGTAGGGAGATACCCGGAAAGAGCAGAGAATGCACAATTAGTTCTTTGGGGTCCTATGAGACCAAACACACCAAGGCAGCGCTTGAAATTTTAGATCTTACAGCAGAGACTTTATATCAATTTCTGTTGCAATAAATGTGATTAACTCCTTGTTTGTTTATTTGATAACAATTAACCACTAGGCAAATATAACAATAAAAAACAGAGAAGAGGAATTCAAAGCCTACATAGCCTGTTACATACACAATCCTCATAATTTGAGTAAGGAAATATTTTGAGATAAAGTCAAAGATATGCAATACTCAGAAAAACAATAAACAAGCACATTCCCTAGGAAATCTCAACCCTTTCACTTGCCAGTGTTTTTGAGGGAAGCAGAAGGTCTCAAATTAACACACAAGCATTTAGCAAATGAAATTGTTTACCAAGCCAAGTTGTCAGAATTTCATTTCCTTGGTGAACAGAACTTGTGTGAAGTGCTTCTAATCCACAACCTGATGCCCCAGCTTCACTCCAAGAATGAATCTGATTTTTTTGGGACCGGGGACTTGAAGGGAAGGGAGGTAGAAGGGGGATTTCCTGGGCAGAGGCATGCTGAAAGTCTCCAAGGAGGAAAAATACCTAGTATTTTGAGAACCTGGAAGGTCAGTGTGGCTGCAGTGAAGTGAGCCAAAGCTGAATGGGAAGTGGTCAAAGCTGAAACTAGAGGAGTATATCAGATCTAGATTAAATAGGGACCTGTCACCACTAAAAGGATTTGAGAGTTTTAGTCTCAGTATAATAGATGTCACTGAAATGTTTATATTCACTTCAGTGCTGCTGTGTGCAGAATAAACAAGAAAAGTTAGGAGACATTGGCACACTAAGATTACTCAGTAGTTGGCCAGCACCATTTTCATGTATAAACAGGCCACACTCTTCTCATGTATGAAGAATGTCTAGCCACCCCTTTGCTGCCCAGATAGAGTAACCCAATCTGTCTTTTGTATTTCCCCTCACTTTGTTTGTACTTCTTTCACTTGGTATAGTATATATTATATATTCTACTACTAAATTGGTTGAAAAAATGTAAGTATAATAATAATATATGTGAAATAATATAAATGTGTCTGATAAGTAATAATTACAAATATCCTTATCTTTCTCCTGAACTACAAGTAGTCATTCTTCACCTTCTGTCTTCTGGAAGAAAGTTTGCTGAGAATCACTTTAACTAGAGGTTGCCAGAAATGCCACAATTGAGAGAGTTTGTGGAGCAAATCAGACAAGGCAAAAGAAGTTGAGAAATTTAGGCGAACAAAATTGGAAGTGCCAATCACGGATATTGAAAGTCAGACAAAGAACCAAGGAGTCAGGTAGGAGAGATCTAGTAGAAGAGTGAAGATATAATAAAGAAAAAGATGGTCCCTTGTGAATACCTGAGGCAGGTCAACTTTATGTGCTAGAGAACCAGACCAACTATCTTTAAGTAGTTGGAAAAGAGGTGAATACTCCCTGAACTTTCTTCACTGGTTATATGCTCACATTTTAGCCTAGGGACAAGCACACACTAGAACTCAAAAATGTTATTGCCTGATTATAAATAACATATTCTTCCAGTTGAGATAATCTGATAAACTGAGATATGATCAAGGCCCTCTTGACAAAAGGACTACAGTGCCCAGGGAAAATGGCTACTTGGCATTGTGTTCTACGGAGAGTTAGAATGTGGTTGGATATGCTCATGTAAACAATAAAAGCATAATCAGAGAAAATATGATTGTTAGCATGTTGTTGTTGTTGTTATGTATGGTCGACTCAAACCCAACTCATAGCGACCTCCCCTTGGGTTTCTGAGGCAGTATCACTACGGAAGGAGATTGCCCCATCTTCCTTCTGAGGAGTGGCTGAGAGGAAGGAAAAAAAAGGATAATTATGTTTTATGAACAAATTTTCTTTTTTAATTGTGATTTGGATGAAGATTTACAGAGCAAATTCACTTTCCATACAGCAGTTCACATATATTTTGTCTCATGTCATTGACCACAGTTTACCACAATGCAACAACTCCCCTCCCACTTCCTCCCCATAGTTACCTCTTCCCAGTGTCCATCCCTCCATACACTCCTGCCCGCTGAGCTGTCTCCCTGTGCATAAGCAGCCCTTCTTTCTCCCATGATTGTTTATGAACAAAATTTTTGCAGAAGAGATTCACAGTAGATAAATGCAAAAAGAGCAGGAGATTCTTTCTGACTAGCACCACTACTAGGTTTCATTTCTATTGTGGTTTAAACCTTTGAAGTAATTTCCCTATTTCAGGCCCCCTTCTCCCTTTGCTGTGCATGCCATCATATGTCTCCTTTGATGGTTCAAGTATTGGCTTAGGCCTTATGCCCACCCGCTCTTTCATGAAAAGGTCACAGTCTAAGCCATTTGAGCATACAGCTAAATGGCTCATTGACTCACTTAATGTTTCCTTTCTTTCTTACAACTCCGCTTGGCACAAAAATTCATCCAGTGTTCATTTGTAGGCACACTACAAAAAGAACTTAGTCAAAATTCCAATAATCCTAAAGAGCAATTGTCCTCAAATTTCTTGCCCATCTCCCTGGTAACCTTCCAAGGTTTATATTAGAAAACTATCAAATCCAAATCTTGACAAAAGAGAAAGGCTGAAGATGAAGAACCAGCCTGTATCTGACTCACATTGTGAAGCTCCTAGATTCAAATTCAAGCCTATCCCCACTGGTGGTCCCAAAGAAGGTCAATTATAAAAGGAGGGCTTTCATCCTATCCTCTCCTCTCCACACTCAGGTAAGGATTGAAAGAGCCTAGGAACTAGTGACTGTTGTGCCTTGTGGAGAGTTTTAGGTTACCTGAGTATGAGTTAGGGCTTTGCAGAAACTATACTTGTTTTCCTCTTGACACAAAGTCTACAATTTTCTGGCTTTGGTTAGACAAGACCTGATGAAAGGGGGTTCTGGGAATTGTGTAACTACCCTTGGTTTTAGAGTTATGTGCCTCCTGAATAAAAAGGAGTTTATCATGTTGTAATCATCTTTTCTTCAACTTAACACTTCCTCACACTCATTCACATACACACACATGCACAGACTAAGGTTTGCACAAGGCAACAAAAAATCTAGCACTGAGGCTGATGGCAAGGTAAGACAGGTAATCAAAACAAAATGGAAAAAAAAAAGTCTTTGGAGAAAATAACACATTACGCTCAGACACACCTGTTTTATGTAGACATTTCCTAAGAGTATATTTTTCAGACAGATATTTTTTCTTTTCATCATTCCATAATGTAGGGAAAAGTGCAAAGAGATTTAAAAAAATTGGTTTAGAGAGGGAAGATATATGCTGGGAAATGTAGATGCATCACTTCCATATTTTCCATAATCCTCAACCCTCAGCAGAAACTATATTTGTTTTCCTCTTGACACAAAGTCTACAATTCCCTGTTTATCCACAAAATTATATGAGACATAAATTAGATACTGGAATCCTTAATATATACTAATTTTCTGATTAAATTTATGTGTAATAACTGATTTAAACATACATTTGGATCCACTAGTTTTTCACCATGATGGATGAAATCATTTATTTCTTTTAAGTGAGTTAAAGGCATATAACTACTTGACAGCCTCGCCTGAATCCAGTTCCATAAACATTCACTGTAAGTTTTATTTTAAAAACTCCAGTGTTTTTTTGTGTCTAACCAAGCATAAAATTTGACTCTGCTTGTTTAATGCATACCTTCATCTCATTACCATATTCTGCTCATATAAACAGCATAAATAAAAATTAGAAAAGAGGAAACATAGTATTCAATGATTAAACTTGTGTAAGTTTTTATTTAAACATGGCTAATTAATAAGTATTAGCCTATGAATATGCTATATATTTCTTATGTTAACAAACAAATTCCTTTCATAACTCTACAAGCAGTTAAATAATATATGTGACAAATTCTACTCCAAGTCTTGACTTTTTTTGGTATAAAGATAGATAACATAATAATTAATCACCTTCTAATCCTGAACATCCACCAGCCACTCCTCGGAAGGAAGGTTGGTCCATCTACTTCGATAATGATTGTTGTTTTTATTGTTAGGTGCCATCAAGTAGTCTCCTACTCATAGCGACCCTATGCACAGCAGAAGAAAACACCGCCTGGTTCTGCGCCAGCTCCCCAATCCCTGCTATGCTTGACCCCATTGCTGTAGCCACTGTGTCAATCTATCTTGTTGAAGGTCTTCACCTCCTACGTTGCCCCTCCACCTTACCAAGCATGACATGTTTCTCCAGGGAATAGTCCCTTCTGACAACATGACCAAAGTAGGTGAGACGAAGTCTGGTCATTCTTGCTTCCAAGGAGCATTCTGGCTGCACTTCTTCCAGGACAGATCTGTTAGTTCTTTTAGCAGTCCATGGTACTAACAGTATTCTCCAACACCAAGTCTCAGAAGCATCAGTTTTTCCTTGGTCTTCCTTATTCATTGTCCAGCTTTCACATGTATATGAGGCAATTGAAAATAGCATGTCTTATATCAGACGCACCTTAGTCTTCAAGGAGACATCTTTGCTCCTCAGCTCTTGAAAGAGATCTTTTGCAGCTGACTTGCCCACTGCTATACATTGTCTGATGTCCTGACTGCTGCCTCCTTTAGCATAAATTGTAGAACCAAGCAATTTGAAGTCTTTGACAACCTCAATCTTCTCTCCATTCATCGTGATGCTGCTTATAGGTCCAGTTGTGAGAATTCTTGTTTTCTTTATATTGAGAGGTAATCCATACTGCAGACTAGTCTTCAATCTTCATCAGTAAGTGCTTCAAGTCATCCTCACTTTCAGTAAGCAAAGTTATGTCATCAACATATCACAGGTTGTTAATGAGCCTTCTTCCAATCCTGATGCCACATTCTTCCTCATATAGTCCAGCTTCTCAGATTGTTTGCTCAGTGTAAAGATCAAATAAGTATGGTGAAAGGATACAACCCAGATGCACTCCCTTCTTGATTTTAAACCATGATCCTTAATGATATAGCCTCAGAAAGCCAAGGGGGGTTGCTATGAATCAGATCCAACTTGACAGCAGTGTGTGTTTGAATCCTGAACAGGAAGTAGCAAATCCTTTGTTTCATGAATTAGTGATGATTTGACTTTGGTTTGTTTTTGACTCCTTAGTTCCATAAGTGATGATAAAATTGGTATTCTCTAAAATCTGAAATAAAGATAGTTTGCCTAAGATTATGCATGAAGTGATTTTAGAACACACATTTAATCTTGAGAGTTTAAAATTTTTAATTAAGTAAAGCCCTGGGCCAGAGGGCAGAGGATATGAAATATCTAGATCAAAGGTTGTTTGTTGGTGAACACACATTTAGTGAAACTTCAGTTGATTAGCAGAAGTCTGAAAATTCTAAAGCAAATGAAAACAAAACTGAAGAGGTATATCAGAAAACTTCAAGCTCTCAGATGCCATTTCCTTTTTAGTGAGTTTGGGAAAGAATAAAAAAAAAAAGTAAAATACTCATGTACCTAATCTTAGTATCGTTAAGCAAAATACTATGTACCAGGGCCTAAATACCTTAAAATAAATCAATCTAACTAGCAAAATTTAGGTTGCCCCATGTACATTGAATGCATTCTCTTGAATCAGTCTTATTTTCCTTCAACCATTTTTTTGTCAGTATTAGCTTTTGTCAGTATTGCCACTTCTTGTGACAAGTGATAGATCCAAGACAAACTAATTTAAGAAAGAACAGGAGAATTTCTTGGTTGACACCAACATATGGCCCTAAACCACTAAATCACAAGAAAACCATGGGTGCTGGAACAATTGAGGCAGACAGTTGAACACAATCAGAAGTCTGTATTTCTCTTTGCCTCTCTCCCTCTCCATATCTGTGGATGCTGGCTTTATCATTCTTTCCTCTCTAAATATGGCAGAAAACTTAAGCATCAAAAATTCCTATACTTAATGTCTTACAAATGCCCTTATAGAAGCTGACTTGTCTCTAGGACAAAATCCTTAAATTTTCTCTTAAGTTTTCCCTACACCCACAGCCTTGTAAATAACTTCTGTATAAGTTAACTCTCTTCTGATTATCCTATTTCGAGTGTGATATATGTTTCCTGTTGTGATTTTGACTGAAGTGAGCATGCAAACAAGAATCATCATGCATTTGATAAAAAGCAATGCCACAAAAAGAAGAAAAATAAATTCAACAAAGAGAATCACTTACACCTGAGGTAAGCACAATTAATATATCAAAGAAAACAGGATTTTTAAATATCTTCTTGGAGATTTGTGCAAAATTGTATTCTTTTTAAAAAAACTATGTAGGGGAATCTTTTCATGCAGAGATGATCAGATAATATTTATCACTCAATTCCCTCTGACAGGAATAATTATAAAACTGGGCAAAATATATGAGCTCACTATTTTTAGCAATTTGGATAACAAGCAGTGAAATATTGCAAATCTTGAGGTAAGGTCAAGCTCATGGGTTAAACCCCATAATCACTGCAGTACTCTGTCTGGGGACAATTTCCTGACCATTGCATAGTAAGCTGGAGTCCAAAGAGAACATGGAGGCCCTAGTGAGCTGAGGAGTTAGAAATCAGAGTTTAGGAAAGCTGGAATCTGGTGGTATAGTGGTGAAAGCATTAGGCTGCTAACAAAAAGGTTGCTGGTTAAAGCACACCAGCCCATCCATGGGAGAAAGATGTGGCAATCTACCTCTCTAAAGATTTATAGCCTTGGCAACACTATAGAGCAGTTCTACCCTGTCCCTGTAAGGTTACTGTGAGTCAGAATGGACTCAATGGCAATGGGTTTGGTTTTTGGTTATAATTGGAGGACCAGAGCACTAGAGAGGAAAAAGTTATATAGGAGGTGGACAGAAATGTATTTTGGGTTCCCTGCATGTCCTTCATTAATGGCTGGGCTACACATTTTCAGGGCAAGACCATCAGATTTATCAGAAAGCAGCTGCTGTAGAGTTCAGGGATGGATATTAGAAGTTGAGAATTTCTGGCAGGTTTAGAATTCTGTCCCATTCAGAGAGTAAATCCATTGCCATTCAGTTGATTCTGACTCATAGCTACTCTACAGGACAGAGTAGAACTGACCAATAGAGTTTCTAAGGTTGTAAATTTTTATAGACGCAAATGGAAGCATGCTTCTCCTGCAGAGCGGCTGGTGGACCCTAACCACTGACATTTCAGTTAATAGCTGAGCACTTTAACTATTGTACCACCAGAGCTCCTCCCAGGTGCTCTACCATGGATAAATGATTAAGATAATGTCATCTCACAAATCCTTATGGGTAAAGAGCATGCTGACTGTCACAGGAGACGCTTTGCTTTGTACTGGAGGTATGTCATATGTGAGAAACAATCTTAGCCCTCAAAGAGCTTACAATCCAGTGAGGTCAAAAGCAAGTGAGAGGCCTTTTCTGTCCTATCTCCTACCTGATTCATTGCAAGAATACAAGGAGAAGACATTCACTTAATTAAAGAAAATTATGGAATTAATGACTAAACTGAAAGAGGTCCTCAGCAGAAAAATGGAAAATTAAAAAAATAAAATAATCTAATGGAAATTCTAGTACTGAAAGGTACCATAAGAGAAATGGGAAAAAAAAAAAAAAAAAAAAAACCTATGTTCCAATACCCCTCATGACATAGACATAAAAATCCTCAAAAAGATCCTCACAATGTAGCAATACATATGTAAAAGATGATACATCACAACCAGAAATCCGAGGTTGGTTTCACATTAGAAAATCAATTAGTGTAATTCACCACCTTCACAAAATAAAGAAGAAATAATATATGTTAATTTAAAAAAATGCAGGAAAACCATTTGACAAATTTCAAAACCCACTGATAATAAAACTTTTAAAACACAAAGTAGAAACATGTATTCACCAGATAAAGAGCACCTTTTAAAAAGACATCACCTAATGTTACACTTATTGGTAGAAGACTAAATACTTTCCCTTCAAGATTAGTAACAAGGCAAGGACCTAGCTCTCATTACTTCTATTTTATTTTAATGGTGGTCTAAACTGTGCAATAAGGCAAGAAAGAAGAAGGTATATAAGGTATATATATATTGTAAATCAAGAAGTTAAAAAAATTGAAAAAACAGTCTTTATTTGCAGACAACATGATCATTTATAAAAAAAATCTTAAAGAATTTGGAAAAAAATATGCACTGTACTCTGTTAAATTTAGGAAGATTGAAATATAAAAAGTCAGCATAAAAATTATTATGTAAACCAACAATAAACATCTATAATTCAAAAACTATAAAATAGCATAAATATTGAAATATGTAAGGATGAATTAAATCAAATCTATTTAAGTTATCAATGAAAACTTCATAGCTTTGCTGAGAGAAAGTAAAGAACATCGGAATAAAATAAGAAACATAACATGTTCCTGGACTGTTGTTTTTGAGTGACATCAAGTTGATTCTGACTCACAGTGACTCTATATGACAGAATAGAACTATCCCACAGAGTTTCTTAGACTACGATCTTGTCTCCCATGGAACCTCCACTGTGTTCCAACCACTGACCTTTAAATTAGCATCTGAGAGCTTGATCGTTGACTCATCAGGGATCCTGTTCATGGGTTAGTAGACTCACTACTGTTAGAATGTCCCTTCTCCCTAAATTGATCAATAGATTCAACATGATCTCAAACATAATCCCATCAACTTTTTTGTGTTGTTGTTGTTGTTAGGTGTCATCGAGTCAGCTCCAACTTGCAGTGACCCTATGTACAACAGAACAAAACACTGCTCAGTCCTGTGCTAGCCTCACAATCCTTGTTATACCTGAACCCATCATTGCAGCCATTGTGTCAATCCATCTTGTTGAGGGCCTTCCATTTTATCATTGACCCGCCACTTTACTAAGCATGATATCCTTCTCCAGGGAATGGTCCCTTCTGACAACATGACCAAAGTAGGTGAGATGAAGTCTGGCCATTCTGGCTTCCAAGGAGCATTCTGCTTACACTTCTTCCAGTTCTTCTAGCAGTCCATTGCATTTACGGTATTCTTCACCAAAACCACAACCAAAAGCATCAATTCTTCTTTCTTATTCATTGACCAGCTTTCACATGCTTATGAGGCAATTGAAAATACCATGGCTTGGGTTTGGGGCACTTTAGTCTTCAAAGAGATATCTCTGCTCTTCAGCATTTGAAAGAGGTCTTTTGCAGCAGATTTGTCCAGTGCAATATGTCTTCTGATTTCTTGACTGCTGCTTTCATTGGTGTTGACTATGGAACCAAATAATGTGAAATTTTTGACAACTTTGATCTTTTCTCCATTAATCATGATTCTGCCTATTGGTCCAGTGAGGATTTTCATTTTCTTTATGGTGAAATGTAATCCATACTGCACAATGTAGTCTTTAATTTCATCAGTAAGTGTTTCAAGTCATCTTCACATGGCAGGTTGTTAATGAGTCTTCCTTCAAACCTGATGTCAAGCTCTTCTTCATATAGTCTAGCCTCTCAGATTGTTTGCTGAGCATACAGATTGAATAAGTATGATGGAAGGATACAACCCTCATGCACAGCCTTCCTAATTTTAAACCATGGAGTATCCCACCACTCATCTGTCAGTTTGCTGTACTGTGGTGGTTTGTGTGTTGCTGTGAGACAGGAGGCTATACCATCAATGTTTCAAATACCAGCAGGGTCACCCACAGTGGACAGGTTTCAGTGGAACTTGCAGACTAAGACGGACTCAGAAGAAGGAAGGAGCCATCCACTTCTCAAAGATTTGGCCAGTGAAAACCTTATGAATAGCAGTGAAATACTGTCTGATATATTACTGGCTCTTTTGTAGAAATTGACAAATTGATCCTGAAATGTATATAGAAATGCAAAGACCTAGAATAGTCCAAATAATTTCAAAAATAACCAAGTTGAAGGACTTATTAGATTTACTTTTTAAAAACTACAGTAGTCAAGACTGTGGTATCAGCATAAATGTAAGCATATAGATAGATGGAAAAGAATACAGAATCAAAAAATACACTTCAATGTGTAAGATCAATTGATTTTCCAGAAAGGGGCCAATATGATTTAATGAAATTTTGCTGTGGTTAGCTGCCTTAGAGATGGTCCCCAGTTTATGACAATCCCAGGCACAACAAAAGGTATGTTGCTGAGTTTTAAATTACCCACACAATCAATTGTGAATTTGCCTGTTATGATCCATAAAGTTGTTATGGACTGATTCTTGCAAGTAGATCGGCAGGTCTTTCTTACCAGTTTGTCTGAGTCTGGAAGCTCTACTGAAATATATTCAGCACAACAACAACATGCAAGACTCCACTGATGGATGGGTGGTGGCTGCAGTGAGGTGAGTTGTCTGAGAATCAAGTCCACGACTCACATAGAAAGCTAGAATTCCACCCCTGAACTACTCATCCCTTTCTTAAGAAAATTAAGATTTTTTTATTTTGGATACAATATTTATCAGTTTCCAAGCAACAGCAACAGCAGCTGAAGGTGGGAGGTAAGAGAACATAGATTGGCAGATTCTGCCACAAGAACAGATATACATACTATCAAGTGGTTATAGGTAAGTGGGCAAACCTTGGTACTGCCATCGCCCCAGTTTCTGTCCTTGATTTAATCCACTGAGCCATTCTGTCCCTGTATTTGATTTCAAGTAACACATTAAAATTTCTCTTATTTGGCTTGCAGATAATTGGCAGCCAAATTAGAGTTAACACATCAAAAAAATACATATATGAGAAGAATATCCCAGAAAGAAGTGGGAATTCATTTTTTTAATCAAATGGATTGAGAGTTCACTTACCTACTTCCTTGTTAGATGATAGAACATCTTGACAGAAAGAAAATAATGATTCCGTTAATTTGATCTAATACACTCCAGTTTTGAGTGAAGGCCCCTTAACAGAAAACGGATTTTCATTTTACACCAGAAATAAGTGTAAATAGAACATATTATTTTTGCCCAATAGATTATGTCTAATCTAACTTATTTTTAATTGCAGAAGCTCATTTTGTGGAATCATTTCTTAATGAGATTTAGCTTGATTTGAATGAGAAAAAATAAATAACTGCATAAATGGTTCATTTGTCTCTTCTCATTTGAATAACAAAGTAGCATTGTCTCAAAGAATTATTTGCTTGTTTGTTTTCCAATGTGGTTTATACACTAAGTAATTGATGTTAACATTTCCAGTCATTATTCCTACAAAGCTAACAATCACTGAAATCCATTCATTCCTACATGACACACAAGAAAGTGGGGAGGCTCCCCATAGAACATACTACTTTTTCCCTTTATACCCTCACAAAGTCTATGCAATTTAATTTTATTGCATCATTGTTTAAGAGTGTGTTGATATTTTAAATGCCCTTCTTCCCAAAGAACTAAAATCCAAATCTAAGACAGAACAAGAAAGTCATGTTACTGATTGGTTTTTAACATTGCTGCTGTGAAATACCATTGAGTTGATTTTCGACTCATAGAGATTGCATGTTTCAAGGTAGAAATCCCTATAGAGTTTTCCTAGCAGCAATCTTTATGGAAGGAGATCACCAAGTCTTTTTCCCGAAGAGTGGCAAGATGGGTGTGAACTACTAACCTTTCAGTTAGCAGATGAGTACTTACTGTTGTGCCACCAAGCCTCCTTTGTGGCAGACAGATTTTGTTCTGAAGAGCTTCATTTTCCTCTTTTATCTTCTGCAAGCACAGATTTAAGTGGGGTTTTGCTAATCGGGATTGTAGAAATAGCCAGTTTGGACCTTGGGTCATTTAACATGAGAGATTAATGTGGATGCTTTAGTCTGGACTGTGTATGTTAACTGTCTACACAGCCATTTCATGAAACAATTGTAAATCCTCCAATACATCTCACACCCTCTTAACCTGGAAGAATTCCCTGTGCTATTTACATTACTTCACCAAACATGTAAGCAAGAACCCTGAACACTTTTGCCTTTATTCACTTTGAGCAATTTAATTTTATAAGGTTCATACTGCATCCAGAAGTCACTCTTTCCATAATTTTACTTTATAGATGGGCAGAACACCATGGAACAAATGTGAGAAAAGCACAATAATTAGGGGGTTCATTGTATTTAAAATTATTTGCATGCAGTTAGAATCAAGACATCTTTGGATTGTCTCCCAGCCAGCTTCACCACCACTGTCATCAATTAATGGGAATGTGTTGTGATTAATGTAACCATTCAAGCACTAGAAAAGGCAGTAATGACCCTCAGAAAAAGGACTCAACTTGCAGAGTCATTGAATTCCAAGTATCAGAAAATGTAAATATGCACTGGCATATTAATGAGTACATCACACAATAGTTTTCCTCTCTATATAACTAGATTATGCTTGCCATTGCTCCCTGGGAATTTCCTAACTGGAGGGAACCTATTTTGAGAAAATGTCAGTGAAAATCATGCATGCATTTTAGAAGAAAATTCTGCCCCAGAACCAAGTTTTTAAAATGACAAAACACCATAATTGGAATTCATCCTTTGCCATGACTATAAAAACCACCAACTGAGATGCTGACGGGTTCTTCTCTACTATGGAGCCAGTCCTTTCAGCTGCCAAGCTTTATAAATGTCTTCTCCCCTCTAATCCATCCCTGGGTCCTGACGGGCTGAAAAACTGGAATCACGCAATGGTTTGTCACTGATGGCAGTGGGCTTTCTGCAAGTAAGAGAAAGCCCTCGTCACTCCCAGTCAGCTTCCATTTTGAAAGGTAATAAATAGAAGCCTGTACATGACATTAGCTAACTATAGTTTGCTAATTGTAAAGGTTTTTGTTTGTTTGTTTGTTTCAAAATTTAATGACCAAAATTATTTAATTAGCACCCAATATAATATGAGGATACTTCTATCTTTTATGACATAATTGAATGTTCTGGGACTCTTTAAGCTTCCAAATGACTACTCTAAGCTTCAAATATTTTATAAATACCACCACCCAGGGACTTAACTGAATATGTCTTGCCATGCCAGGAGAAACCCCCTGTGGCTGCTACTGTTGTGAGCAGTATTGGGTAAAACCTCATATTGTGACAGGATGGGTTAAGAAATCAGTATTAAAGAAGAAAGTGAAATTTACGTTAAGGTGTAGTGCCTAAGGCATGACTTCTAACCAGAAGGCTGGCGGTTCAAACCCACCAGCCACCCCTCAGAAGGAAGATGGGGCAATCTACTTCCATAGTGATACCGCCTAGGAAACTCAAGGAGGGGTCACTATGAGTTGGATCCAACTTGACGACAGTGAGTTTGGTTTTTGGTTTGGTATAGCAAGAAGAGTTCCAGTTCCTCCTCGTCATTTCATAGGGAGCCGGGCTGGGGCCATGATTCCATTGGGTCTGTAGTATCACTCCATGTTTGAGAAAAAGGATCCTTCCCCCATGGGGCCTCCCTCTTTACAGGGATAATGAGGAAGTAGCCTTGCCAGAGTTGGAATACACTGATTACACTGCTTGTTATATTATCAAGCAGTTGGAATTTGGGTACCAGCTATTTACAGGAGCTGCCTGAGAAAGCCAGTACCCAAGCTGAAGACCTCATGACCTGTAGGATGTTGCCAAAGAAAACACTCCACTAGTCCCATGGGAAGGTGAACTTGGATACAACTCCTGGCAAGAGGAGAAAGAAGAGAAACCACAGTGCCCCTGTGGCCTTATTGTCCAGAAAACTCAGACATAGCCCCTGGGAACCCTGGAAAATTCTTCACACATTCTGATCAGAATTATTCTTAAATTATGGTATAATGGTATTTCAAGAAATAAATCAGAAGAGACCAGATTGAAATGAAATTTCATTTCAAGACTTGGTTTTAAGAATCAATTATTACTAAACCTTCAATGATAAACAAAGCATTCCAGTTATCCCAAAAATAAAGTCAGAAAGGTCCTGAACTATCAGTGCTTTTATATTGACTTTCTACTACCTGCTGAGAGTTGTAAAACAGCATTAAAATCCCGTAAAAGATAACTTTGCCCCAAAAATGCATTTACTGACCTTCTGTACCACTGGATTCTTTAAGAAATGTTGACTGCTTTGAAGAAACATGTACTTAGTTGTATCTATTTTGTTGCCTTTTTGATCTAAGGTCAAGTACACCAGCAACTCCTTCACCAACTTCTTAGTTGTGTCTTAATTTTGTTTGTTTTATTGCAGTTATCTATCAATTGTTTTTAATATGCAGAAATTCTAAGTAGATATATTTTATGCCATTTACTGCCATTTACCAGAACTAGCTGGAAAATTGCTGATGTGAATGGTTTTATATTTCTGAATGCTCATGCATAGAAGTTATTTTATATAAGGTTAATTTCATGTGTCACCTTGGCTAGGATATGATTCCTAGTGGTTTGGTCAAGCACTAATTTTGATGTTGTTAGTTATGAAGACAATATGTAGACGTGATTAACAATTATAATCAAGTAAAATTGATTACCCCAATGATGTGGGGGAGGTCTGATCCAATCAGTTAAAAAATCCTATCAGAGGTTCTAGTCTACCTGGCATGTGGATTTTGAACTTGCCAGCACCCACAATCATGTTAGCCAAATTCTGAAAATTAATCTCTCTCTGTGTCTCTATCTTTCTCTCTCTAACCTTATCCCATTTGTCCTGTGTCTCTGGAGCCCTTACTAATACAGTCTCCAAAGGAACATTGAGCCCTCCAGGTAATTCCTTCTCCATATGAATATTTATTCTAAAAAAAAAAAAATTACCATATAAGTTATCCATTTTTGAAATTTGCCATTGGATTGATAATTTTCCTAACATAGGGTATATGTCTCATGTTATAGAGGAGGTAAATCCTCGCTTTCAAAATCGGTTTGTATGGTTTTTAAATCCAAAACCAAAACCAAACTCACTGCCGTCATGTCGGATCCGACTCATAGCGACCGCTCCTTGGGTTTCTGAGGCAGTATCACTAAGGAAGTAGATTGCCTAACCTTCCTCCCGAGGAGTGGGTAGTGGGTTTGAACAGCCAGTCTTCTTGTTAGCAGTCAAGGGCCTTAGGCACTATACCACCAGAGCTCCAGTTTTTAAAAAACATTTATAAAATTATTGAGACAGATAATGAGACTGGAAGAGAATGCCATATTAGCAGAGTTTCTGGATGATAAATGGGCACATTCTATGTATTTATGCTTGAATTGTTCAGTTCCTGAACAAGCCATGTTTCTGTTTCAATATACTATTGTTTGCTACAGTGCTAAATTGATGTGACTGTATGTTAATGTTCACAGATTTATTGAAACATCATATTACCAGAGTGATTAGGTTTGGTGTACATCGTACTATGGTTTCAGCAATGTTGAAGTTGGCTCAAAAGCCATTCAAATTATCACTACTAATGGCATTTTTTTATAAATCAAGATGTTTCTCATAATGGCCACACTGAAGAAAATATTTCTTCTGTAGGTGTTACAGGACACCCTCCAACCATCAGAGAAACAAAATTAAGCAGAATTTAAAGGCAGCTTTTAAAAAACAAAGGGATGAAACATTAAGAATTGTGTAATCATTTACAGGTGACTATCCCAGAGTTCCTGTATTTATATCTTTACTGCACTTTTAGGCTCTGTTTACATTATGAAGTCATAACTCCTGTGTATAGTATTGGATTTCATAGAGGCTTCTTTTAGACATTTGCATTAGGGAATCAGTTTTGAAATAAAACTCATTTGCAAATTGGGGTGAAGTCATTTATTAAAATGAAATCCATGCCTCAACCCCCAAATAGCTTTGATGGTAGTTAATCAAAATCAAGTACTATCCAAAAAAACTAAACTCACTGGCATCAAGTTGATTCTAACTCATAGTGACCTCCATTGGGTTTCCAAGGCTGTAAATCTTTACAGAAGCTGAGAGCTCATCTTTCTTCCATGGAGCAACTGGTGGGTTCGAACCACTGACCTTTGGGTTACCAGCCAACTGCCATAAGCACTACACAACCAGGTACAATTTTTAAAAACCAAGCTGATAATCAATTTTTAAGAAGAGGCACTTGTTTAATATAGATCAAACTTAAATGATTTTACTACCACCATTTCCCTGGTAGCACAGTGCTTACAGTGCTCAGCTGCTACCCAAAAGATCAGTGATTGGTTCAAACCCACCAGCTTCTCCTCAGGAGAAAGATGAGGTAGTCTATTTTGTGAAGATTTATAGCCTTGGAAACCCTTTGAGGCAGTTCTACCCTGTCCTATAGGACATCTTTTCAAGAGCTTTTGTCAAACATATGCCCCTGTAAAGCAGCACACTAAAAGCAACTTCTTCAGAATTATATGTTTTTGCTGAAGCATATACTCAGCTAAACTTATTTTCATTAGCTCTTCACTTTCAAAATCTCATTGCATTTTATAATATAATCTAATTTTAGTAATCAGTGTCTATAACATTTGAGTAAGTGGAAAACAACATTCCAATTGGATAAACTCCAAAAAAGGATAAATCATTTTTTATGGTCACTCAAAGGAGAGAAGACATAAATATATAAACAGAATTCATGGCCACATCCAATGATTCCTCTGAGTTTTCCTTTTGAAAGCTGTGGGTAAATAAAAATCTCACCATTACATAGGACTTTATAGCTTACTTTAGCATATATCATTACATATGACCCTCATAATGTCTGAAGGTGTTTATGTTTATCCTATTTACTCCAGAGGAAAATGGAAGCTTTAAAGATATAACTTGACTTTCCATTTATCACATAGATGATAATTGACAAAACTGGGAAACAAGGTCAATTGGGCTTCCTAAACAGCATTCTTTCCCCTTCACCTTTATTACATTTGCCTTTTCCTAAGTCCTTTCTATCTCTGCTTGCAAAACCTGTTTTATCTGTCACAATTTCTGTCCATACCACTAAGTCCTCAAAATTCCCAGTGCATCAATATATCTACCAAACCCACCAACCACTCCTGGGAAGGAAGATTGGGCAATCTACTTCCGTAGGGATACCACCTCAGAAACCCAAGGAGGGATTGCTATGAGTCAAATTGACTCGACGGCATTGAGTTTGGGGTTTGGTTTCAGTATATCCACAAGACATTTTGCATGGTCATCTTGCGTATGATTTTCATATATGTCTCATCTCTTTATCTTGAATAAGGTCATAAAGGGAGAGGACTAGTGAGTCCTGCACATAGCAATTACTCTCACATAGCAGCCCTGCACACAGCAGTGAACACAGATTACAAATGGATAAATGGATGAATGGAATAAATAAGTTAGAGAAATAATTATTTGTTTTTCTTCTGACACGATGTACTAACAGTCATAAGATAATAGGTGACCGTATGCTTAGAATGTTATTTGGCTTCCACTTTGGGAAAGAGGATATCTTTGCTTCTACTCTGACCTAAATATAGGAGAAGGTAAAAATGATGCTTAGCTACAGCATGGAGGAAGGTGTATACTAAGTTCCAGTCCCTATTGAGGGTAATCCACCAGCAAGTTCTAAAATTAAGTTGAAGGTATCAGGCTGGAAGTGAGTCCTGGATCCTACAAAACTATGCATGTTTTAGTCACAACAGAAGATTGTCAGTTAAGCACTTTTATGAACTAAGAGGTGTTCCTCTCAATCTTATCAATCTATTGATATAAGGTCCCAGATCATTTCATGCATCTACACTCCCCTGAAGGCTTGCAAAATCAGTCAGGTAGGAGACAGGACAGTAGATGCCTCACTTGATTTTCACTTCACAGGATTATGACCTTTTTGAAGGCTAAGATTATGTATCAGGAGTTCTGGTAGCATAGTGCCTAAGGCACTTGACTGCTAATCAGAAGGCTGGTGGTTCAAACCCATCAGCCACTCCTCAGAAGGAAGGTTGGGAAGGAGGCGGGGCAAGATGGCGGACTAGGCAGAAGGATTGCACAGACCCTCTTCAACAAAGAAAAGGGAAACCAATTAACACAGACACAGAAGATAATC
>NW_006921730.1:1473609-1484592 GCF_000298275.1 Orycteropus afer afer
AAAAAAAAAAAATAAAAATAAAAAAGAAGGAAGGTTGGGCAATCTACTTCCATAGTGATACTGCCTCGGCAATCCAAGGAGGGGTCGCTATGAGTCGGAGACGACTCAACGGCACATAACAACAACAACAAAATTATGTCTCATATATCATATATTTAAGGTACAAAGCAAAGTGTATGACACATTAGGCATAGTTATTAGCTGTTTCTAAATTAAATAAACCACCCTAACCCCATAACAGTGTATAGGAAAATGGTTCCCCTGTGGCAGACAGCTTGCTCTCCTCCCAAAGTCTTTGAGGGATGACATTATCTTAAAAATTTACCCATGATAGAGTGTCTGAGAAGAGCCCTGGTAGAACAGTGTTTAAAGTACTTGGCTACAAACTGAAAGGTCAGTGTTCTGAACCCACCAGCTACTCTGTAGGAGAAAGATAAGGCAGTTTGTTTCTATTAAAATTTACATCTTTGGAAACTCTACGGGATAGTTCTACTTTGTCTCACAGGGTCACTATGAGTCATAATCAATTCAATGACAGTGGTTTAGAGCCTCTGGCCCTCAGCTTTTTCTTGTTTCTTTTCTTTCTTTTTTTTTTTTGAACCTCATCTTTGTAGAGGGTGAAATCCAATTTGTTGGCACATGTGATCTGTATCTAAGATGATGCAGACTCCCATTAACTAAACTCAAAAAACTGATAAAATCAGAGTGTCAACCAGCTAATTTTGGTATGAGCTCTACTTCATGCAGATTCTTCAATCCTAACCAGCATGTTTTTCTCTCTGAATATCAAGTATATTTGATAGAAATGATGCCGGAGATTGCATGATAGAATTTTGCAAGACCAACGACTGGTTCTTTGCAAACACCTGTTTTCAACAAAACAAACAGTGACTGTACACATGGACCTCACTAGATGGAATACAGATCAAGTAAATCTGTGGAAAGAGGCGATGGAGAAGATCAATATCATCAGTCAAAACGAGCCCAGAAACTAACGGTGAAACAGACTACCAATTGCTCATATGTAAGTTCAGGTTGAAGCTGCAGAAAATTAAAACAAGTCCATGACAGACAAAACACAACCTTGATTATAAGCTATCTGAATTTAGAGACCATCTTGAGAATAGATTTGAAGCATTGAACACCAATGACTGAAGATCAGATGAGTTGTGGGATGGTATAAAGAACATTATACATGAAGAAAGCAAGACAGGGAATGAATAAAAGACCAGAGTGGATGTCAAAAGAGACTGAAATTTGCTCTTGAACATACAGTAGTTAAAATGAATGGAAGAAATAATGAAAGAAAAGATCTGAACAGAAGATTTCAAAGGGCAGCTTGAGAAGACAAAGTAAAGTATTATAATGAAATGTGCAAAGACCTGAAGTTAGAAAACCAAAAAAGAAGAACACACTTGGCATTTCTCAAGCTGAAAGAATTGCAGAAAAGATTTGAACCTTGAGTTGCAATATTGAAGGATACAGGCAAATTATTGAATGATACAGGAAGCATCAAAAAAGATGGAAGGAATACACAGAGTCACTGTACCAAAAAGAATTGGTTGACATTCAGTCATGTCCAGAGGTAGCATATGATCAAGAACCTAAGGTATTGAATGAAGAAGTCCAAGCTGCACTGTAGGAACTGATGAAAAACAAGACTCCAGGAATTGATGGAATACCTTTTCAGATGTTCAACAAATAGATGCAGTGCTAAAGGCTCTTACTCACTTATGCCAAGAAATTTGCAAGACAGCTATTTGGCTAACTGACTAGAAGAGATCGATATCTGTGCCCAATCTAAAGAAAAATGATCCAACAGAATCTGGGAATTATCAAACAATATCAATAATTTCACACACTAGTAAAATTTTGCAGAAGATAATTCAAGTGTTCGCAGCAGTATATTGATAAGGAACTTCCAGTAATTCAAGCTGGATTCAGAAGAAGATATAGAATGAGGGATATCATTTCTGAAGTCAGATGAATTGTGGCTGAAAGCAAAGAATACCAGAAGGATGTTTACTAGTGTTTTATTGACTATGCAAAAGCTTTTGACTGTGTGAATCTAAACAAATTATGAATAACATTGCAAAGAATGGGAACTACAGAACACTTAATTGTGCTCATGAGGAACCTGTATATAGACCAGAAGGTTGTCATTCATACAGAACAAGGGGATACTGCGTGGTTTAAAATGTGTGTGTGTGTGTGTGTGTGTATGTCAGGTTGTGTCTTTTACCCATATTTATTCATTCCATATGCTGAGCAAATAGTCTGAGAAGTTGCACTATATGAATAAGAATGTGGCATAAGGATTGAAGGAGGAATCATTAAGAACCTGCAATATGCAGATGACACAACCTAGCTTGCTGAAGTCACGATGACTTGAAGCACTTATTGATGGAGTCAAAGACCTCAGCCTTCAGTATGGATTACACGTCAACCAAAACAAAACAAAAATCCTCACAACAGGATGAATAGTCAATATCATGATAAATTGAGAAAAAATGGATGTTGTCAGGGATTTCATTGTACTTGGATCCACAAGCAACACCCATGGAAGCAGCAGTCAAGAACTCAGACATGGTATTGCCCTGGACAAATCAGCTACAGAATTTTTTTTTTTTTTTTCAAGTGTTAAGAAGTAAAGATGTCACTTTGAAGACTAAGGTGTGCCTAATACAAGCCATGGTATTTCCAATCACCTCATATGCATGTGAAAGCTGGACAATGAATAAAGAAGACCAAAGAAGAGTTGATGCTGTTGAATTGTGGTGTGGGCAAAGAATACTGAAAATATCATGGACTGCCAGAAGGACCTACAAATATGTCTTGGAGAAAGTGCAGCAAGAATGTTCCTTGCAAGAGAGAATGGCCAGACTTCTTCTCACCTACTTTGATCATTTTATTAGAAGGGACCACTCCCTGAAGAATGTTATGCTTGGTAAAGTAGAGGGGTAGCAAGGAAGGGGAAGACCCTCAATGAAATGAATTGACACAGTCACCACACCAATGTGCTTATGCATAGCAGTGATTTTGGGGATGGCATAGTACTGGACCTTGTTTCATTCTACTGTACATAGATTCACTATGAGTTGGAGCCAACTCGATGGTACCTGACAACAACAGCATCAACTATATGGAAAATCATATTATAATCAAAATTGCTGGGTAACAATACAGATAGAAGAGTTAAATATTCCAATAAAGCTACTATCTCCCTGTCAGGATGGTCTTGGCAGTGGGACAGGAATAATCAAATCTATTCAATGAAAGTCCCTCTCCACTCACCAGACAGTGCCAGCATAAGCACAGTGCCCACTTACCTTCCTAATTTCCTTTTTTTTTTTTGTCCTAGAAGCTGCTCATGCTCTCTTTGGAGGGTCTTGTTCATTTGTTTAAAATCTCTGTTAATATATTTAATTAGGTTACCACCAAGCCTTACAGGCCTGGGAGTTAGTTTGCCTCTTGGACAGTTTTTGCATATCTCTATTCTTTTGACTTTATTTCTCAGAATAGAGAAAGGCCATTATATATTTCGCTCATTTCAAAGTTCCTAGAAAAAAACCCATTGTATCATGTTGTCATAGTAACAATTAGGTAAAATAACAATTAATAAGAGGAAAACTATGTTCCAGTGGACTCTACGGAGTAAAAAGTCAGAGTCTCATGATGTCAAAGGAAGCTATTTAGTCTTGCCTGGTCCAGGGTGTTCTCCTTGCCTCACACATGAAGCCATTTGACTCCATCTGCAGAGCAGATTTAGCTCAATCAAGTCTGAGATCATAAGCAAAGGAGATTCAATGAATTCTTGCCCAGCATTCCAGAGTTTTGCATCACGTCTGGTTACTCTTAAATGTCTCTGAACTCTGATTGTTTTTGGATCAAGTGAATCCCCACCTGGTGTGTTATAAGGTGTGCTATAAGGCCAAGGTTGGGCAATCCTACTTCCGTAGTGATACTGCCTCAGAAACCCAAGGAGGGGTCGCTATGAGTCGGGGCCGACTGGACGGCAAATAACAACAACAACAACAACATAAGGCCAAGAGACAAGATACACTGGGTTTTGAAGAAAGGGAATGTAGGTTATTGCAGTGTCAATATAAGGAGATGGGGGACTTGCCTGGATCTGACTCCCTGAGCAGAGGTTAGGTTATAGCTTTAATCAGGACTCTAATTTAAAAAGTTACACATATTTATAAATTTTCTGGAAAATTTCATAATATGAAATTTGAGATGGAGGAAACATGCATGCAATGATCATACGTCAAAAATGGCATCCTTAGCATTATCAACAGGGGAGCTTTGGAGGAGATATGTCATAAGCTAATTCTCCAGTATGGCTCAACTGAACTGCATATGTTCCATGGGCTAGGTCTGTTTCAAGGTTAGGTTATAGTTTACTATTCTGGCCCTAGTTCCCTGGAATTTCTGGTATTTTTCTGTAAGATATGCTATGAAAGCAGTTAAGCAAGGGGCATAGGGAGGCTTGTTGTTGTTGTTATGTACCATCCAGTCAGACCCGACTCATAGTGACCCCTCCTTGGGTTTCTGACAAGTATCACTATAGAAATAGATTGCCCAGCCTTCTTTCTGAGGAGTGCCTGGTGGTTTTGAATCCCCAGCCTTCTGGTTAGCAGTCAAGTGCCTTAGGAAGTACACTCCCAGTGCTCCTGTAGGGAGGCTAGGTTAGGAAAAAAAAAAAAAAAATGAAGCCCACTTGGGCTGTTAAGATGTTCACCCTGGCTTTATTACTATAAAAAGATTACTGGGCTTCTATACTGGCTAGAGGCTGAGTCTCTATTATGTTCTCCAGCATTAAATACTCACTTAGTGAAAGAGTCTACCTCTAGTTCTGGCTCGACAGCCTTCTGTATTAAAGTACTCTATAGGTATTCAGGGTATCATTTGATTGCTAACCAGAAAGCTGGCAGTTCAAATCCACCAGCCGCTCCTAGGAAGGAAAGATAAACCTAGGGTAAACTAAATGTCTTAGGTTTGGTTCTCTAGGGAAGCAAAACCAGTGAAGCCAAACTGATAGGCAGACAACACAATTTAGCTTGCTGAAAGTGAAGATGACTTTAAGCACTTACTGATGAAGATTTAAGACTACAGTTTGGAGTATGGATTACACCTAAACATAAAGAAAACGAAAATCCTCATGACTGGACCAATAAACAACATCATGATAGTTAGAGAAAGATTGTAGTTATCAAAGATTTAGTATTACTTGGATCCCCAATCAACATGTATGGAAGCAGCAGTCAAGAAATCAGATGTCGTATTGCACTGGGCAAATTTTCTGCAAAAGACTTCGTTAAAGTGCTGAAAAGCAAAGATATCCCTTTGAAGACTAAGGTCCACTAACCCAACCCATAGTATTTTCAACAGCCTCATATGCATGTGAAACCTGGAAAATAAATAAGAAAGACTGAAGATGCCTTTGAATTGTGGTGTTGGTGAAGAATACCATAAGAACCATGGAGTACTAGAACAAGGACCATATTGGTCTTGGAAGAAGTGCAGCCAGAATGCTACTTGGCAGCAAGAATGGCCAGATTTTGTCTCACTTACTGTGATCATGCAGTCAGAAGTGACCATTCCCTGGAGAAGGATATCATGCTTGGTAAAGTGGAGGGTCAATGAAAAAAGAGAAGAACCCAATGAGATGGATTGGCACAGTGGCTGCAATGATGGGCTCAGGTACAGCAAAGATTGTGAGGATGGCACAGGTCCAGATAGTGTTTTTTTCTGTTATACATAGGGTCACTATGAGTCAGAGCTGACTTGATGTCAACTAATAACAATAACAATAATAGAGAGATTTATCTTAAGGAAATGGCTCATGAGGTTGTAGATGCAATCAAGTCCAAAGTCTGTGGGGTCAGATGTGAGGCTGGAGTCTTGTCCTGACTCAAGTAATTTCAGGAGCTGATGAACTCAAGATCAGAAGGTGAGATGGCAAGCTGCTGGCTCACAGGCTGCAGAGACTAATGAATCCTAAGATCAGCAGGTAATGCAGCAATCACTAGTTCAAGTCCAATGAACCAGAGGTCAGATAATGATGAGCCACGTGCTGGAAACAAATCAAGCAAAAAGTCAAAGGGCTTTTCCAGAATGTTCACATATATTGTAAGCAGGCCTCCTCCCTGAGGAAACTCCCTTTCAGCTCATTGGCTGCTCGTAGCAGATCTTATAATGGAGGTGATTACATTATGTTATTGTTGTTAGGTTGTCTTCAACTCATAGTGACCCTAAGTACAACAGAATGAAACACTTCCCAGTGCTGTGCCAGTTCCATGATCCCTTCCATACCTGAGCCTATCGTTGTAGCCAATGTGTCAATTCATCTTATTGAGGGCCTTCTCCTCTTTCACTGACCTTTAACTTTACCAAGAATAATATCCTTTTCCAGGGAATGGTTCTTTCTGACAACATGACCAAAGTAGGTGAGACAAAGTCCGGCCATTCTCACTTCCAAGGAGCATTCTGGCTCCACTTCCTCCAGGACAGATTTGTTAGTTCTTTTAGTAGTCCATGGTATTTTCAGCATTCTTTGCCAGCACCACAACTCAAAACATTTGACTCTTCTTCAGTCTTCCTTATCCATTGTCCAGTTCTCACATGTATATGAGGCGATTTAAAATATCATGGCTTGTGTCAGGCACACCTTCCTCCTCAAGGAGACATCTTTGCTCTTCATCACTTGAAAGAGGTCTTTTGCAACCAATTTGCCCAGTGATATACATAGTCAGATATCCTGACTGCTGCTTCCATTGAAGTTGATTGTAGAACCAAGTAATATGAAGTCTTTGACAATCTCAATCTTTTCTCCATTTATTGTGATGCTGTTTATTGGTCCCATTATGAGGATTTTTGTTTTCTTTATATTGAGGTATAATCCATACTGCAAACTGCATTCTTCAATCATCAGTAAGTGCTTCAAGTCATACTTACTCAGCTAGCAAAGTTGTGTTGTCAGTGTATCACAGGTTGTTAATGATTCTTTCTCCAATCCTGATGCCACGTTTTTCTTCATATAGTCCAGCTTCTTGGATTATTTGCTCAGTGTAGAGATCAAATAAGTATGGTGAAAGGATACAACCCTGACGCACTCCCTTCTTGATTTTAAACCATGCAGTGCTTCCCTGTTCTGTTAGAACGAGAGCCTACTCATCTATGTACAGGTTCCTCATGAGTACAATGAAGTGTTCTGGAATTCTCATTCTTCTCCACAATTTGTTTTGATCCACACAATTGAATGCTTTTTCATAGTCAATAAAACACAAGTAAATATCATCCTGGTATGCTTTTCTTTGAGCCAAGATCTATCTGACATCAACAATGATATCCCTCGTACCATGTCCTCTTCTGAATCCAGCTTGCATTTCTAGAAGCTCTCTGTCAATATACTGCTGCAACCATATTTGAAATATCTTCAGTAAGATTATACTTGTGTGTGATATCAATGATATTATTCAATAATTTCAACATTCTGTTGGATCAGCTTTCTTTGGAATGGGTACAAATATGGATCTCTTCCAGTCAGTTGGCCAGGTAGCTATCTTCCAAATCTCCTGGCATAGCCAAGTGAGTGCCTTCAGCGTGGCATCCATTTGTTGAAAACATCTCAATGAGAATTCTGTCAATTCCCGAAGCCTTGTTTTTCTGCAATTCTTTATACATTCCACTTCATTTTTTGACAACTTGCAATTTTCCTAGATTCATATTTTGTACATTCCATGTTCTTATTATTAATAAATGTTTGCAGCTGTTTCTTCTCATTCTGAATTGTGTCATGTCAGCAGAGGGAGGTCTCTAAAGCTCTTCTTTATCCATACCATTAAGGTTGGCTCTACTCTGGTAAGGCAGCTCTTTCCCAGTCATATCTTAAGTGTCTTCTCACCAGAGGGAACCATCTTCCAGCACTGTATTGGACAATTTTTCAGGGTTACTCATAAAGTTGTCCAGTAATATATCAGACAGTGTTTCACTGCTATTCATAAAGTTTTCACTGGCCAATTCTTTGAAAAGTGGATGGTTTCTTCCTTCTTCCTAATCTGTCTCAGTCTGGAAACTCCACTGAAACCCATCCACCATGGGCAACCCTGCTGGCATTTGAAACACCAATGACACAACCTCCAGCCTCACAGCAACATGGAAGCTACCACAGTATTACAAGCTCACAGACAAGTTTTTCTCCCTTACCTTCCTGCCCGGAGACTCTCCCTCTTACCTATTCAAGCCATCAGTCCTGGCTGCTGCTTCCTCCCTAGGGTCTCTCTCCCTCTTACCTGTTCTGGCTGTTGGCCCTGGCTGCCTCTTCCTGCCTTGAGTCTCTCCCCTGCTTACTTGTTACATTATATCAGATCTCATTATTAAGGATGAATACATCCTAACTGTCAAACCACTTAGAATCATGGGCTGGCTTAGTTGATATACAACCTTAACCATCACACTGGTTCTGTTGTTGTTCTTGGGTGACACTGAGTCACTCTGACTCATAGCTACCCTATGTACAACAACACTGCCTTGTCCTGTGTCATCTCCACAATTCTTGCTATACTTGAGCCCCTCATTGCAGCTACTGTGCCAATCCATCTTGTTGAGGGTCTACCTCTTTTTCACTGACTCTCCACTTTACCAAGCTTGATATCCTTCTTCAGGGATTGATCCCTCTGACAACATGACCAAAGTAGGTGAGATGAAGTCTAGCCATTCTCACTTCCAAGGAGTATTCCAGCTGTACTTATTCCAGGATAGATTTGTTTGTTCTTCTGACAATCCATGGTATTTTCAGTATTCTTCATAAACACCATAATTCAAAGGTTTCAGCTTGTTTTCAGTCTTCTTTATCCATTGTCCAGCTTTCACATGCATATGAGCCTATTGAAAATACTGTGATGGCAGGGGGTTTGTTTTTATTTTATTTTATTTTTTTCTGGGGGGGGGACGGTTATATACACTTTAATTGTCAAAGTGATAGCTTTGTTTCTTAACACTTTGAAAAGGTCTTAACACTTTAAAGAGATTTGCCCAGTGCAATATGATCTCTGATTTCTTGACTGCTGCTTCAATGGGTGTTGATTATGGATCCTAGTAAAATGTAATCCCTGACAACTTCAATCTTCTCCATTTATCATGATGTTGCTTGTTTGTCCAGTTGTGAGGATTTTTATTTTGTTTATGCTGAGGTGTATCCCATACTGAAGACTGTAGTCTTTGATCTTCATAAGTGCTTCAAGCCATCTTCACTTTCAGCAAGCAAGGCTGTCTCATCTGCATATCACAGATTGTTAATGAGTATTCCTAACCATCACACTAACTTAATAAAAGTACTACTTTCAAAAGTTTGAAAAGAATATAGGGAAATCTAAAGGGGCTCCTTACATATGAAAAGAGGGGGAAAGGAACAGTTACTGAATTCTAAGACAGTGATAGAGAAGTATGGAGATGAGCTTTGACCATCAGACTAAGGACAGCAGCAACCTGCAATGATGCTCTAGGGGGAAGCTGGAAGAATAAACACCTTGACTTCATTCCTCTCCGTATCCATTGTAGTCCTTTCAATCTCAGGATGAAAAGTGGGATGGAGAGGGGTGTAGAGTGTATCTGAGGGGCAAATAGGAGATATGTGCTATAGCGGGTAAAACCGCAAGCTAGCAGTGTGAGTTTGGTCTTCTCTTCTCTAGGTCTCAATTTCCTTATTTGTAGAAAGGGGATAAAAATACCTACCAACAGAACTGTTAACTGAACGACTTCACATAAGAGTGTTTAACAAAGCACCTGGCATATATATATATAGTAAGAGCCTTACATATGTTAGCTATCGTTGTTGCTGGCACTATTATTATTACAACCACTGCCTCAGTCTGCTCCCTTTGCCCTGATTTGCTTTGAATAATCCTGTCATTAACCTCAACTTCCTGAGACTGGATTCCTGTTCATGAGTTGTGGCTTGTGATCAATGCTTTCTTAGCTGGAGATCCAAATGCCCCATGCTGACTCTTTGCTGTCTTGCATTCTAAACTTCACTGACCTTTATCATATCTTTGACTTTCCTGATTACAGTTGCTTTACTGAACTGCTCACTGATGAACAGTGTTTCTCCTGCTAAATATCATGGTTTTCTTACCACAGATTTAAGAGTAGGTTTAGGGCTACAGTTAATCACTAGGTTTTGGACTTTCTAATTCCATGTCATTACTCTTAACTGGGTACCATTGAAATAATCATATTCCAAGATATGACAAGGACAAAGGTTTAATTTTGAATTTCTTAGTGTTGTTCAGAACCATATACATTACTGTAGCATTTAAGAGTGACATTTAGAGAATGAGAAGATAAAATATTAGGAATTATGGGTTTGTATACAAATGAATACAAACATAAACACAAATTGCCTTGGTCATTCCCTATTTCCTTCCTAAGTCAGTGGTATGTGGGTGAAATCTTCATTGGCCCCGGAAATCATTTTGGAAGGATCATTACCAATTGCATAAAAGTTTGACAGTAAAAACATATTATATGATTGTCAGCCATAACTTACTGAGAATATGAGTGTAAGTACAGCAAAGCTGAGATTGGGAGATTGTTGTGAGACTCTGAATACCAGTAGCATACTTGAATGTTAATTTATTATTATTATTACTGACTTAGTATGACTCAGTGAAACACTTTAAACTCTATTGCTGGCTGGAGTGGTCATTTGATGGGTAGAGGTTTTTGTTTTATTTTTCTAACAGACTAAGTTTTTTTTTTTTTTTTTTTTTCTTTTTCTTTCCTTGACAACAAGATTCTACTATTGCTCTATTTCTATTCAAAAACCCAACTCTCCAGTGACCTACTTGATGAGATATTAGGGAGTAATAAGGAAAACTCCCGTTGCTGTTGAGTTGATATCGACTCACAGTGATTCCTCCTTGGATTTCCGAGGAGCTCTGGTGGCATAGTGGCTAAGACACTTGCCTGCTAACCAGA
>NW_006921730.1:1484732-1497353 GCF_000298275.1 Orycteropus afer afer
GCACATAACAACAACAACAACAACTGGTGGCATAGTGCCTAAGGCTAACCAGAAGGCTGGTGGTTAAAACCCACCAGCCACTCCTCCGAAGGAAGATTAGGCAATCTACTTCCGTAGAGATATCGCCTCGGAAACCCAAGGAGGGGTCGCTATGAGGCGGGTCCGACTCGACGGCACGTAACAACAACAACTTATGTTATATAAACTACTTGGAGGAATAAATCAATTTGTGTGCTTAGATCTGGCAAGAAATACT
Organism: Orycteropus afer afer; assembly: GCF_000298275.1. Lineage (NCBI taxonomy): Eukaryota > Metazoa > Chordata > Mammalia > Tubulidentata > Orycteropodidae > Orycteropus > Orycteropus afer. Next base: position 1,484,989 of record NW_006921730.1, read on the forward strand.
TATTTCAGCCATTTGTTGGTAACACAAATAATTTCATCACCTTCCCTTGGTCTGCTGATTAGGGATTTTAAGTAATGTAGTAGTCCCTTGCACCTGGTAAGATTCTCTTAGATGCATATAGAAGTGCTGTTCATAGTATTCTAGTAAAAACACAGAATCTAGAAAAACCCATGGCTCCCTAGACCATAAATTTGGTCCCTCATAATATAGTACAGCACCTGGACACTAATTAACTGTGAAATCTTGTACTATTCACTTAACCTTATCCTTCATTTGTAAAATAAGAGGTTTGGATAAGATGATCTTATATTCCTATGTAACTACTAAATTATAGGATTCTAGGGTATATAAAGGGAGCTCTGGTAGCATAGTGCCTAAGGCACTTGACTGCTAACCAGAAGGCTGGCCGTTCAAACCCACCAGCCACTCCTCAGAAGGAAGATGAGGCAATCTACTTCCGTAGTGATAATGCCTTGGAAACCCAAGGAGGGGTCGCTATGAGTCAGGTCCGACTCGAGGGCACATAACAACAGGGTATATAAAGTGACTTCCTCTAGAGTGACAGGACAGACAAATGAGCAGAAGTTTCTTCTTACTCTTATGCAAGCACATTTCTAATTTTAATGATTACACACTGTATATTCAGATAACAATTTCTTTCCTTTTTGTTTATTTGCTTTTGTAATTATGCTATGGGTGCAAATTTACAGAGCAAAATTTGTTTTATATTCAACAGTTTGTGTACATTTGATTTCATGCCCCATTACCATCCCTGACCATAACGCACTCTCCTCCCCTTCCATTCCTGTGACCACCTTCCCTCTGTGCCCTTCTTAACTATGCACTCTTGTTTTCCCTCTATGTGAATACTGCCCCTCTGGTGCCCCATGGCCAATTGCTCTAAGGGTGTATATCCCTAGAGTAGGTGAATGCTTTGCCTTAGGGTACACGTTCTGCAAGTAGGTCTTTCTACTGTTGGGCTGAAAGCCAATCCTTGGGACTGAGTCCGATTCTAGTACCTAAATTTTAGAGTTAACAAACAGCTCTTCCTAGAAAATCTGTTTATTATTGTCAGTGTCAAATAAAACATAAAATGAGCATCAAGAATTTATTTTATAAACTTTTCCCAAACTACATATACTTCCTCTGCCTTTTAATCATTTTATTTCTTCATATCACTCTTCATTTATTTCTAGGAATTACTTATAACTTAAAATTCATAAATGGGGGGAAAAAAAGTACCTTCCATATAACACCAATACCCATCTGTCAGTTTGTCATAATGTGGTGACTTACACTTTGCTATGATGCTACCAGAATTTCAAATTCTAATAGAGTCACTGATGGTGGATAAATTTCAGCAGAGTTTCCAGACTAAGACAGACTAGGAAGAATCTAGTCTATCAATCATCACAGGATATTATCCCACATAGTGTTAGGAGATGAGCCCCTGAAGTTGGAATGCACTCAAAATACACAGTGACTACAGCAGTGTACTTGAATATACCAATAATAAAGACACCACAGGACTGAGAAGCATTTCAATTTTTTGTACATGAGATATCTATAAGTAGCAGCCAACTCAACAGCAACGATAACAGCAACAACATAAGTAAAGATCCTCAAATCCAATGCATAAGTCACTATACTTTAGACCACGTGACCCCAGCACACTTGTCGTAGCCAACAATCCATAAATGGAAGGCAGTCATCCCTAAAGTGACCTCCTTAGTCTATGAGATGTCCTGGAGTTAATCACCTATTCCTTGTGGATGCTTTACACTGGACCATGATTATCTTACATGGTTAGATTATTTCTTGGGAAACTTGAATGCAAAGAATAGATATTCAGAATATAAGTAGCACAGAAGAAAAAAAACCATGGAGAGGTTAAAATAAACAGGAGTCATGAGGCAGGAGAAACCATGAGTAAACAGAAGCTAGAAAGTAACCAGAGTCATTCAATAGCAGAAACAGAAGAAGAAACAGAATTAGAGAGGGAGAGTGAAAGACTTAAGAAATAGCGTGTTACTAGACTTATTATGGGAGCTCTGGTATCATAGTGCCTAAGGCACTTGATTGCTAACCAGAAGGCTGGTGGTTCAAACCCACCAGCCACTCCTTGGAAGGAAGGTTGGGCAATCTACTTCCGTAGTGATACTACCTTGGAAACCCAAGGAGGAGTTGCTATGAGTTGGGTCCGACTCCACGGCACATAACAACAACAACAAAGACTTGTTGTGGAGCCACTAGAGAAAGGTGAAGTCTTACTGCTGCTCCAGTCCTCTGTGAGGTCTGATTATATATCCCGACTCCTCTGTGTGAATCCCAGCAAAAGCCTCATATGACCTGAAGAAATATGCATATCTTTCTGTTCTTTGCAATGTGAAAGAGCCTACTATAGGTAAACTTCAATAAAATGGTCCAATATTGGCATGTTCCTGAATACTCACGAGCCTAGCATACTAACCATTAGAAGAAGAGTTCTCAACGAGCTCTGGTGATATAGTGGTTTAGGCACTTGGCTGCTAACTAAAAGATTGGTGGTTCAAACCCACTAGCTGCTCTGTGGAAGAAAGATGAGCAGTCTGCTTCTGTAAAGATTTACAGTCTTGGAAACCCAATAGGGGTCACTATGAGTCTGAGTCCACTCAATGACAGTGAAGTTGGTTTGGTTTAGAGTAGAGTTCTCATCCTCCATAAGGAAGATTGGGTTTGATTTCCTGTCAATGCACCTGCAGTTCAGTAATTCACTTTGTATGGTGTGTAGAACTCTGATATTGCCATTGTTTAGTTTTGTCACTCTGCTAGGCTTAAAATGAGCTTCCTAGGGCAGAAAGGTGACCTTCATTGCCATCTAGAGATGAAGTAGAGTGTGTCCCTAGACCTGAGATCCTTGCACTGGACCTCCTAGGCTGAAGAGATGGCTGTCAGAGAGATGCCTGAGTGAGAGAGAAATGCCAACCTGAGAGAGACACCTGGCTGAGAAAGATGTCTGGCTGAAAGACAGTGGCAGAGGAACCAAGAAGCAGGAGACAGAGCAGTGGGTTTTCTGACCCTCAGAGCAAGCAAGAAGGCCATGGGCAGGCGGCTTGCTGGCTGAGTGGGGTGCTATCGGCAAAACTAAAAGAGCTTTGTAACACCTGCAGGAGCAGAGCAGAGGTCAGGCTCAGAGGCCTAGAGCCAGAGAGGTGTGCCTGAGGGCATAGCACAGGGAAGATGTCCTGAATGAAGAATCGTATCCTGAAGGCACTCCTGAACCTGAACTGTAACCTGTTACTTCCCTCATAAACTGTATGATCCTGAGTATTGTCTATAAATTCTGTGTGGCCATTGCAACAAATTATCAAACCCAGTGTGTGGGAGGGAAGGCTGGTGTCAGAATTAGTAAAAAGGTTGGAGGCTGAGGCCTCTCTGGCCTCATAGGAACAAGCCTTGGGCTGCTGATTCTATATCCCTCTTGTGAAGTTAGAGGAAGTCAGAAGATGCCACTTCCAAGTCCTTTTTGCAGCACCTCAGGTGCAGCCACCACTTATCTACCAGTGAAGGCTTGCATGTTGCTATGACAACAGGTTTCAGCAGACCTTCCAGAATAGGATGGATCTCTGGTGACACAGTGGTTAAAGCATTTGGCTGCTAACCCAAAGGTTAATGGTTTGAACACACCAGCAGGTCTGCAGGAGAAAGATGAGACAGTCTGCTTCCATAAAGATTTACAGCCTTGGAAACCTTATGGGACAGATCTGCTCTATTCTATAGGATCGCTATGAGTCAGAATCAACTTATTGGTTCCAGACTAGGAAGAGAAGTCTGGTAATTTACTTCTGAAAAACAGCCAATGAAAGCACTATAGCTCACAACAGTTCAATCTGCAACTGATTACGGGACAGTTGTACATGGGGTCAACATGATTCTGGGGTCAATTCAATAGCAGCTGACAACAATAGTTCATTTGCATATTTCTTCAAGGATAGGCAGAAGGAAGTGACAGTAAAGCTCACATCAGTCTATTGAATTTTATATTTCAGATTTTAGTAAAGGAATAAGTGATCAACAAATCTAAACTAAAAGTTTACATGAGATGAGGATCATAAATTGCATTTATGCATCCTATGCCTGTTTCTCATTTACAAGGATAATCAAGATTGAGGTCTGATAAGATTATTCTGTGAACAGAGTTTACTTAATATTATTATCATTTTAATGAACCCTCAGTATCAGCAATATGGTTTATCATTCCCTACCAGAGAATGTCAAAAGAATTATATAAATTAGGCCACAGAATGCTTACTCTGTCTGTTGGTTGTTGAAGTATTTATCAGTGTGCTAATTAGAGCCCTGTTTATGAGGCTGAAAGAGCTCAGGGCCAATTTCTTGCATAGCTCCTGTTGGTGGGGATGGATTCCAGAAAAGGATGGGTACATCTGGTGTGTATGTTGTAGCTCAGTGTTGATATTTTATTCATTTTATAGCTAGCAGCAGTTTTGCAGGCAATATATTTCTGAACTAGTGGATTCAGTACAAATAGCTACATAGCTGTGATATGGTTACTCTGTTCCATCAGGTGGAAAACTTTAAAAGGAAAACCTGTATGATTTTAATATCCTTGTAAAGTGTGTTTAATGCACCTTTAAATGAAAGGAGAAGAGTTGATCACAGAAACAAAAGCACTCAAAACATCCCTCTCTCATGATCTGGTGCAAAGTAAAGCTCAAGTGATATCAACTGTAAGGCCATTTCAGAACCAAAGACCAGAACAACATTTTGCTACTTGGAACAAAAAGGGAGTGGTGGTGGTGGTGGCTTCACTCTGATTTAACTACCCAGGCAAGCTAAAAATGTGTTTATTTTGCCCAGCATACTGGCTAATATGAGGAAGACTATTATTTTTCCTTCAATTTATCTAGTCTTATGTTTTAATTGGGATCCAAAGCAAGAGAAATTACAAAAATGCATCCTCACAGGGAAAGGTGACAAAATTTCATTGTTCATAGCCTATGTGAGTTAAACTTTAGCTGTTGACCAGTTTCTTTCATTTGCTTAGAAAAATGGATGGACTTAGATGAATTTTAAAGTTCTTAAAGGAACAATACTATTTATCTAGTTAATTACTCTATGAAGGATATGTAAAACATTATAACAGTATCTTGGCCCCAGCCATGGACTCTGTAGTCCCCAAATAACTCTTTTTACTGTATCAGTGAACTTTGACTTACATGAAGGATGAAAGAAGATTTGAGAAGACTGAAGCAGTCCTTGCAATGTTTCCTGATTGATAGATGTGGTAAACAGGATAATCCTACACTTTGGCAGTGTTGAAGGCCAAGACGTTATTTTCTAACTCTGTTTTTAATCTTAACATCTCACACAGAAAAGCAATTTAGGGCTAAAGAGAACCATAAACTATTAGGGTAGAGATAGGATGTAGAAATCGAGGAAAATGGTCATTGATAAAATGACTTTGTTCTGTGATAAATTTTCACCTTACTCTGACCAGCAAACTGACCAGGTCAGGAAAATACAAATGGTCATCAAATGGCAAAAAAAAAAAAAAAAAGAAAAAGAAAATTATGGGTGTACTTTATTGTTGTTGTACGGTCCATGGGGGATTTGTCATAGGTTTTAGTAAGCTTTAGAGCAAAGATTTGGGTCCACAGTAACAATATGGTTTAGACCCGAACTATGTTTTTCCTTCCATCTTTTATACATGGCCTTCATCTAACATTTTTACCCTAGTGAGTTCCAGTTAAAATAAATATCAAAAAGAATGTGCAGACTCACAGGAAGACATAAAAAAGTGAAAAGAGCATCAAAGTCTGCCTCCAGTCCCTTTGAGTTTGAGGATCTTTTTCTTTTTCTTTTTTTTATATTCCAAATATTGTGTTATGTTTTGTTCCTTTATTTCTTCACTGTAGCTCAGTATTAGAACACCCCTATAGAAACACACCTATAGGGGGAAAAAAAAAAGATATTTCTTCTCCTGATTTAGTACTTCCTTGTGAAGAATGTTTTGCTAGCTAGACATTGTAAAAAGTCCAGGAAAAATGGAAACCCAATGCTTGTCCTCTAGAGCTCTCAGCTTATGCAGTGAGTGACAAACTAAGGTAGAAGGGCAAGTATAGATATAGTCTAGAAAATGGAAAACAGGTGAGGGAGATGCTGATTTCCACCTGGGAGATCTCAGAAGGTGTCTTTGTTTCCTAGGGCTTCAGTAACAAAATACCATAAAGTGGGTGGCTTTAAAGAATAGAAACTTAGTGGCTCACAGCTCTGGAAGCTACGAGTCCAAATCCGGGTATTGACAATGTCAGGTCCTTCCAAAAGCTCTGAGGAAAGAGCTGTTCCATATTTCTCTCAGAAACTTCTAGTTTCTGCTGGCAATCCTTTGCTACTTATATATGTATCTTGTCAAAAACATAAATTGCTTAGAGAAACAACAAAAATTAGCATAATAGAATACACTTATGAAAAAAAAAAAAAAAAAAACTCACTGCCAATGAGGTGATTCACTCATAGTGACCCCTCCTTGGGGTTCTGAGGTCGTATATCTATGGAAGTAGATTGCCCAACCTTCCTTCCAAGGAGTGGCTGGGGGTTTGAACCGCCAGCCTTCTAGTTAGTACTCAAATGCCTTAGGCACTACACTACCAGAGCTCCCATTTATTATGAGTAGGTGTAATTCAAATCAGACCACATCACTTGAATAGGTAGAGAAAGCCCTCCAAAGAAGGGACAGTGAAAGTTAATTACATAAGGCATTGCTATATTAATTCCTCAAGCAGTAGCATCAAAACACAGGGCAAGTTCCAGAAAAAGCCACCAAGGACATGCCATATATCCTAAAACAGTCTCTAATCAGACTCTGGAGTTCCTGCTTCTTGAAGCTGACCACACATATCAAGGATTTTCCAAAATATTAAGCATTGTTTGGCCTTAAGGTGAAAAGGACATCTAAGGGTGGGTAGCCTGTTTGGTTACCTTGGTTACGTGAACTCAGAAATCAGGATTCCAGGAGAATCAAAACAATTTTTTCATTCCTCACAGGGTGTCTTGTGACTTATGTGTGACTCTGTGTCTGTTCTCTTGGTTTATAAGATACCACTGAGAAGCAAGTAGGACCCATTCTCCCTAGGAATGACTTGTTGTTGTTATTTGCCATCGAGTCAGACTTGACTCATAGTGACCCCTCCTTGGGTTTCCGAAGCAGTATCACTCGGGAAGTAGATTGCCCAACCTTCCTTCAAATGAGTGGCTGGTGAGTTTGAACAGCCAGTCTTCTGGTTATCAGTCAAGTGCCTTAGACACTACACTACCAGAGCTCAGTGATAACATTTGTAAAGAAAAATTCTTACATCCCAACAAAGTCGCATTCGCAGGTATAGGGGATAGGACTTCAACATAACTTTTTTTGGGACACAATTCAATACATAACAGAAAAAAAAAAATTGTGTAGTGTCTTGTAAGATAGGAATTTGAAAAGTGGAATGGGGATAGGCCATTTGTTATTTGCAAAACTTCTCAGTCAATATTTGCTCAATCAATAAAATGGTTAATTACTTATAAAATAAATAAATAATATAAAACCTCAGTGCCATCAAGCTGATTCTTATTCATAGTGACCCCTCTTGGGTTTCCAAGGCTATAAATCTTTCTTCCACTGTGTGGCTGGTGCGTTCAAACCACTGACCTTTTGGTTAGCTGCAGAATATTTTAACCACTACACCACCAGACCTCCTTAATTCCTTATATAAGGAAAGAAAAATCAGAAGAAATTCTGGACAGAGCATCTTTCTGTAGTGCTGAAGAACAGGGTGTTAGTGGAATGTGAAGGGAAATAGTGGTAGATAAGGTTACAAAAAGGAGCTCTGGGGGCATATTGCTTAAGACATTTGACTGCTAACCAGAAGGGTGGTGGTTCAAACCCACCAGCCCTTCCTCAGAAAGAAGACTAGGCATTCAATCTAGATCTGTAGAGATACTGCCACTATCTAGTTCTGTAGAGACAATGCCTCGGAAACCCAAGGAGGGGTTGCTATGAGTCAGAATCGACTCAACGGCAGTGAATTTTGTTTGGTTGTAAGGTTACAAAGTAAGGCAATGGTCATATTCACTAGAGCATTGTCTATTACAATAATCAGCCATTGAAGTTTTAAGGAAAGAATAATTCAGAAATATGTGCTTTAAAGGATATGTCTGGTAGCACTATTAAGAATAGAGTATATGTCAGTGGAGGAGGAGCAATTCGGAAAAGGAGGGCAAGAATGGTCACACAACTTGAAGAATATAATCTGTCACTGAATTGTGCATGTAGAAATTGTTGAATTGGTGTATGCTCTGCTGTGAATCTTTTCAACAACAATTAAAAGAAAAAAAAGAAAAGAAAGAATTGGAATATGTAGTGACTAGTAGTAGAGATAGGAGATCTGGTAGCATAGTGCCTAAAGCACTTGACTGCTAACCAGAAGGCTGGCAGTTCAAACCCACCAGACACTCAGAAGGAAGGATGAGCAATCTACTTCCATAGTGATACCACCTTGGAAACCCAAGGAGGGGTTGCTATGAGTTGGGTTCGACTCCCTGGGACATAACAACCACAACAACAGTAGTAGAGATAGTAGTTTATTAATTACTATAGCTCTAGTAAATTTCAAGAAAATGGTAAAAAGTAGTTAATTATTCTATAATGTTAGAATCTCTGGCTTACTGCCTAAGATGTCGGATTGCTAACCATAAACTTGGTGGTTCAAACCCACCAGTAGCTCCATGGAAGGAAAATGGGGCAATCTACTTCCATAAAGATATATTGTCTCAGAAATGCAATGGAGGTCTCTATCAACTTGATGGCAATGAGTTTGGTTTTAAAGTGTTAGGATTTATAAAATGCTTTCACATACATTTCTCATTAAGTGGAGGTTGACATAAAGCAGGAAGGCAGGACTGAAAATAAAGCAGTTATGAGGGATATCCTAGTGGCTGGATCCAAAGATCTGACTACTGACTGAATATGAGCAATGGGAAAGTGGACATGTTCACTTTCTAGGCTGTTCTTGTTGTTGTTGTTATGTGCCGTCAAGTTGGACCCGACTCATAGTGACCCCTCCTTGGGTTTCTGAGGCAGTATCACTACGGAAGTAGATTGCCCCATCTTCCTTCTGAGGAGTGGCTGGTGGGTTTGAACCTCCAGCCTTCTGGTTAGCAGTCAAGTGCTTTAGCCACTATGCTACCAGATCACAATTCAGTGACAGATTATATTCTTCTCCCAGGCTGAGAGCTACTCAAAATCATCACCACCAGCATTTTGAGGATACACTAAGTGTTAGGTCTCCACTGAGAATTTATATCTGGTGATCTCATTTAATGCTCACAACAACCATATGACGTTACCTCCATTTTTAGATGAGGATACCAAAGCTTAGTGAATATAAGCTCACATAGCTAGTAAGTGGCATAGCCATGAGTATCTAAATCTGAAGCTGTCAATCATTCAGTTTTCTATAATACTAGTTACTGATGGATATAGAAGAAATCTCTTTGCTTATGTTCACTTGCTTTTATATGAGATATGAAGATATTGTAAATATGTAATTTGAAAATTTTATGTTATTCACTAGTTGATACATGTTAGACTTGACTTTCTTTCAAAATATGAGCAAGGAGCCTCTCAGATTTCATTGCAATGGCAACATATATCATTTAAAGAAAGTTAGCAATCTCTGCCACACAAGGTTTTGATCATGAGATTGTATAAATAATGGGAAACTTTTCTGCAATGATGCTGTAGCATCAAGATAGGGTCACTTTGACTAAGACATTTGTTACATCAAAAATCCTCAAGCCTCTTGGACAAAAATTCTTTTCCACATAACACATTCATCTTTGACAATATTTGCATTTCCAAAGTTATTTATGAAGTCCTAAAAGTCATTTCCAACATCCCTAACTTTTAGCACTCCTGTATGGTTCTTTTTTAAAAGCATTGGGCTGCTAACCAAAAGGTCAGGAGTTCGAATCCACCAGGCACTCTGTGGGAGAAAGACGAGGCAGTTTGCTTCTGTAAAGATTTACAGCCTTACAAACTCTCTGGGTAGTTCTTCTCTCTTAAAGGGTCTCTAAAATCGACTTGGTAGCAGTGGCTTTTTCTTTTCCTTTTTCTTTTTTTTTTTTTCTTGTTGGTATGAATAATCATGGGTTTCTTCTGGAAATGAACTTAAATCTTTCAGGTCACTGGCACCACTTATAAGGTAACTGCTTCAATGCTCTAAATGATTCTCTGGTAACAGGAAGCAATTAATGAGATGTCTAAAACTATCTGTTAATAGCTTAAATCAGGAATAAGAATGAGGGATTCAAAATGGAGTCTCACCAGTGAGCAACACGTTTATTTTTCCCTCTGGCATCTAAGACTTTAAGAACTAGGTACAACAGTTTGAATTGGGATCTTTGTTGCTCTGAACAGCTCACTGCATCAGAGTGCACCAAACACAGAAGAGCAGAAATGGAGGAAAGGCATAGGGAGATTTTTTAGGAAAGAGCTACTGCCAGAAGACAAATGGGAACCCAAGAGAGACCATTGGAAACCTTTCTGGGGCAGTCACTGTCTGCCAGGCGGAGGCGGCCACCTGAGATCCCCGAGCCAAGAACGAGATCATTTATAGCAGCTTACCAGCGACCAATACAATATTCCAATGGGCAGCGGCAGAAACCTTCCTCCAGTGGCTGATTTTGTCAGTAATTTGGGTAGTGTGGGCACAGCCGGACACAGACACCATTGCTGGGACTGGGGTGGAGATCTCACTGGTGTGCCAGAAGGGCTGCCTCCCTCGCCTCCCAGCAGATTGCAGAGTGGGCTTGGGCCAGACAGGGAGACACCAAGCTTTTCTTTGCCACAGTTATCGAGACTGTAGGTCACTGGCAGGTACTCCCCTGACTCCACCACAGCTAAAATTGTGTGCATCTTTGGTGCCACAGGTGGGTGGTATCTCAGACAAACTCCAGAGCCAACCATTACTGGTTGGACAGGATTGCATCACCACCACCGGGCAGACAGGGTACGGAGAGCAGAGAAACCACAGCTGAGCACGATCCTGTAAATTTTGCCCTGGAGCTGTGCTTTGGCACTGTGGGGCCACAGGGGCAGGGGCTTTGAGTGTGAATGAAATTGGCAGAAATTTATGACCCTCTAACAATAGGAATCTTTCCTGAGATTGAGCAGCAGTCTAGCAAATAAATACATCATAAATAAGAGCCTGCTCAGGTACTCCCCCAACTCCAACACACCTGAAATTGTGTGCATCTTTGGAGCTGCAGGTGGGCGGTATCACAGACTAACTCCACAACCGGTCATTGGTGGTCTGACTGGATTGTGTCAGCACCACAGGCAGAGGAGGCACGGAGAACAAAGAAACTGCAGCTGAGCCTGGTCCTGTGAATTTTGCCTTGGAGCCACGCTTTGGTGCTGTAGGGCATCAAAGGCAGGGTCTTTGAGTGTGCCTGAAATTGGTGGAAATTTGTGACCCTCAAACAAGAGGAATTTTTCCTGAGGTTGAGCCTTGGTCTTGCAAATAAATACATCATCAATAATCCCAGCTCAAAGCCCTAGAAACTGACCCTAGCAACACCAAGCTTTCCTTTTCTGCTCCCACCTTCTCCACCAATAACTTCACTCATTCAATAGAAGAAACCATATTCAGCCAATTACCATAAAACCTCATGCTTCAAACTCTAAACCCTCTGTATGAAAAACAGAAGCACATATCCACACTACACACAGTGATTCTACCATCACAAAGGAAACAGCAGAGCGACCCAACACACCTGAATCAATAATAAGATAAAACACACCAGTTTCACCTTTTCAAAATAGTAAACCGTAAAACCAAGACAAAACAAATCAACATGTAACCAGCAGCTAGAGACAACCTAAAGAGACAATGCTCTATCAGATTCCAAGGGCTTAAGAACAAGCGGGCTAATGATAAAATACCACCAAGAAGAGCCTGAATCACCCTTGGCTGCTCTTCACAAACAATTAATAGAGATCTTAATACAATACCATGATGCCTCGGAGACAATAGACCATCACAGTCCACACAAAGAAGCAAGATAAAGTGGTAGAAATAGGGGAACAAGTTACAGACCCAGAACACATCCCTGAGGAAGAAGCAGCATTGGAATACTATGATAAGGAATTCAAAAGAATTATCTTTAGGTATCTTCAAAGGATTGAGAGACAGAACAAAGAAAACACAGAAAAAAACCTTAGAAGAAACCTTAGAAGAATTTTGGAAGAAAATACAAGAACAAAATGACAAAATAAATGAAAAATTAGAAATGATTCTAAATCTACAGATAGAAATCCAGAAGAT
>NW_006921730.1:1504148-1510236 GCF_000298275.1 Orycteropus afer afer
AGAAAGGATAAGCATCTTTTCCACATCCTGGCTTCATTACAGTGCTTTGCTCTGTGTTTTCTTTACAATCATTACCATTTTTTTCTTCTTGTCTTTCCCTTGTACCAGGGTGTTATTTTGTTTTATTCATACATTTGTCCTTACAGAGAGAAGGAAATAAACAATAAGCTGTATTACAACTATTTGTTTCCAGAGAAAGCACTAGTAGAGGGGAAATCTTATTTAAAGACTATTGACTCTTTGGTTAAGCAGAAAATAAACTTGGTACAAAGAGTTGTGTGAACTGGCTTTGATAGAATTGAAGGTAATTAAAATCTAATGGTAGGATCTAACCATTTAAATTGCAATTTAAATTGATCAAATAGGATTGAAATCAGAATACTTGACAACCTTAAAATAGGACTTTAAGAGATTCACTGTGTGCATGTGAAATAGTTTGCTTACTCTCGATTGAAATGAACATTGCAAGGATGAAATAAAATAGTTTCTAAATTTATGTGACTTTTCATTAGTATTAAAAGACAGTTGTGAGAATTTGCATCTTACAATATGTAATGACAAAGAAAACTAGCATAAAATTAAAAGCTTTCAATTGCAAACAGAAGATGATTAGGTATTTTCTGCTTATGAAATCTTATTATAGCATGTATAGTTTATTATGTAAAGTCTGAAGATGGAGATTTTTTTTTTTTAATATAATTTTTATTGTGATTTGGGTAAAAGTTTGCAGAGCAACCTCATGTTCCATATAGCAGTTCATATGAATCTGATTCATGGTGAATCCCATTGGGTTGTTTTGTTTGTTTGTTTGTTTGTTGTGATTTGGGTGAAAGCTTACATAGCAAATTCACTTTCCATACAGCAGCTCACACACACTTTGTCTCATGACATTAACTACAATTTACCACAGTGCAAGAGCTCCCTTCCCACTTCCTCCACAAAGTTACCTTTTCCCTGTGTCCTGCACTATCATGCACTCCTGCCCACCCCCAAAGCTGTCTCCCTGTGCATATTCTATTCTCCCATGATTGTTCTCTCCAAGGAGTGTATCTACCTAATGTAAATGTTCAGCTCATATGCCTCTGTTTTATTTGGCTGGAAGCCACAGGAGTGGATTTCAATTCCAGACCTGAAGGGCAGGTAGGGGCAATAGTCTCAGTAGTTCCATCAGGCTCCATTAGACCAACACACCTGGTCCCTTTTTTTTTTTTATTTATTTGAATGATTTTGAGTTTTGTTCCACATTGTTCTCCCACTCTATCTAGGAACTCCTACATAGATCCCCCTTGGAGTGGCTGACAGTGGTAGCCAGGCACCATCTAGTTCTTCTGGTCTCATAGCTGTATAGGCTGAGGATTGCATGGTGCACCTGTCACTTGAACTAATTATTTCCATGCATCTTTGGTTTTCTTCAGTCTTCTTTGCTCTGGATGAGGAGAGAGCCATCTGTTGTTGCATCTAGATGGCCAATTGCAAGCTTTTAACATTCCAGTTGCTACTTGCCAAAGTAGAATGTGAAACAATGTTTTGTGTAGTATGTTATGCCAATTGAGTTGATGTCCCCTGTGACTATGGTCCTGAGCCCACAGGTTGAACTACTTGCTCCCTCTGGGTAGCTGGCTGTGGCCAAGAAGTGACTAAAACTTTGTCCCTTGTCATCTCTACTATAAACCTGGGAATTCTTACAGAAGATACCAATACTCTTGTAGAAATATTGTCTGCCAACTCTATACATGGTCTTGGGCACACTCCCCACTGCATACACATACCTAATAGTTCAGCCTGTCTACCCATCTATACACCTATATATCCATGTTTGCCTTCACTGACAATGCAGTATTATATGTGCAAAAGGGTTCATCTTTATTGTCTGTACCTCCCATGTACCTCTCTATGTCTTCCTCTTCCTCAGTGCCACCGTGTTGATCACTCACATTTGGTACATTGCCCTTCTCTTCACTCAAATCAATACTTGTCTCTATATATCTAACAGTGTTCCCTTGCCTCCCCTCCCACCTCTGCTAATCAACAAAGAACATTTCCTTCCATACAGAAACCTTTCCTTGACTTTTTACAATAACAGACTAATACAATATTTGTCCTTCTGTGATTGACTTATTTCACTCAGCATAATGTCCTCCAAGTTCATCCATGTTATGTGGTGTTTCATAGATTCTATGCTATTCTTTAGGGTTGCATAGTATTGTGTGTATGTACCATAGCTTGGATATCCATTCTCCTGTTGATGGGCACCTAGGTTGCTTCCATCTTTGGCTAATGTAAATAGTACTGTGATGAATATGGGTGTGCATATATCTGCTCTTGTCATGACTTTCACTTCTTTAGAATATATACCTAGGAATGGAATGCCTGGGTCGAATGGTATTTCCTACTTTTTAAGGAATCATCATACTGCTTTCCAACAGTGGTTGTATCATTTTACAGTCCCACCAGCAGTGTATGAGACTCCCACTCTCTACATCCTCACCAGCATTTATTATTTTGTCTTGTTGAACTTTGCTACTAGTGCAGGGGCAAGATGGTGTTTCATTGTTGTTTTGATTTGCATAACAACAACAATAATGACATATGATCATGAGCATTTCTTCATATGTTTGTTGGATACCTGAATATCCTCTTTGGTGAAGTATCTATTCATCTCTTCTGCCCATTTTTTTAATTGGTTTATTTGTCTTTTTGTTGTTGAGGTGATGGAGTTTTCTTTACATTATAGAGATAAGTCTGTTGTCTGATGTGTCATTGCCAAATATTTTTTCCCAATCTGTAAGTTCTCTTTTGACTCTTTTGGAGAAGTCTTTGGAAGCACATAAAAATTTAATTTTTAGAAGGTCCCACTCATCTAGTTTCTCTTCTGCTGTTTGTGCATTTTGGGTTATGCTTGATTGTCTGTTTATTCCATATATTAGGGCCCCTAAATTTGCCCCTAGTTTTTCCTTGAGGAACTTTATAGTTTAGGTTTCACATTTAAGTCTTTAATCCATCTGGAGTTAGTTTTTGTGTATGGTGTCGGCAACAGATCTTGTTTCATTTTTCTGCAAATGGATATCCAGTTTTGCCAGCATCATTTATTAAACAGATATTCTCTTACCCATTTAATGGATTTTGGCCCTTTGTCAAAGATCAGTTGACCATAGGTTAATGGATCTATTTCTGGGTTTTCAATTCTATTCCATTGGTCTACGTGTCTGTCATTGTACCAGTACCAGGCAGTTTTGACAACTATGGCTATATAGTAGGTTTTAAGATCTGGTAGTGTGAGACCTCCTATTTTTTCTTCTTCTTCAATATTGCTTTGCTTATCTGAAGTCTCTTTCCTTTCCATATAAAGTTAGTGTTTGGTTTTTACATATCCTGGTAGCATAGTGGCTAAAGCACTTGACTGCTAACCAGAAGGCTGGCGGTTCAAACCCACCAGCCACTCCTCAGAAGGAAGGTTGGGCAATCCTACTTCCATAGTGATACTGCCTCGGAAACCCAAGGAGGGGACGCTATGAGTCGGGGCCGACTCCACGGCAAACAACGAAGAAAGAATGTTGATGGGATCTGGATTGGGATTGCATTGAATGTATAGATTGTTTTGAGTAGTGAAGACTGGGATTTTTAAAGTATTAAATTACATTTATTATTTATAAAAAATATATTATTACATTTAGTCCCTCCTCAAGTGCGGAAAACTTAAAGATGCAATGCACATGTTTCCACTTTTAATTATATTGTTTTTATTAAAATGTTAACATATTAACATAGCTTGACATATGAAGTAGACAAAATGCTATTTTCATCTCTTACAAATATTAATAAGGCATAACAAAAAGGGATCTAATGCAAGTTTAGAGAGATTAGGATGTGCCAAAATTAATGCCATTTTCTCAATTTTTTATTCAACATTCTTTTTAATATCACTAATTTCTACTGCTTTGCTTTTTACCTAAGGTCCTGGGTACAAATGCTTTTAATACCAGTCACCAAATGTTCAGTGTTGTTGAGGATGTGGTCCACTACATTCATCTGTCAGGGCCCATCTTGTTCCAGATGACCCAAGGAAAGAATTTTCAGGCCTCATTAATCAAATAAAATCAAAGTCTTTAAAAAAGACTGTGAATCAAAATGCACAGATAGAAGAATGGTTAATGAAAGCATTCACAATAAAAGACATATGGTCAAAATCAATTTCTACTTTCTGACAATTTCAGTACTTGATATTTAGCTGAAATTATTTTTTAGTTAGGGATTCTGGTTATAATACATTTATACATATAATGCATACCACCCACCAACATGTGCATACACATACATACCTTTTTTTTTTTTTTTTGGTAAAAATAAACCCAACTGATTAACTTGTGTCCCTTGAAAACTATGTTTTAAATCCTGATCTCTAAGTCAGTGGTAAGGGACCTCTGGTGTCACACTGGGTAAGGCATTTGGCTGCTAGCCAAAAGGTTCGTGGTTCAAACCCACCAGCTACTCTGTGGGAGGAAGATGAGGCAATCCACTTCCATAAAGATTTACAGCCCTGGAAACTCAATGGTAGTCACTATGAGTCAAAATAAAGTCATTGATAACGAGTTTGGTTTTTGATTTATGTCAGTGGTTATAAACTCATTGGGGAATGGATTGTCTTTTTTATGTTAATTAAGCATGATTAATGTAGGGTGTATCTTTAGTCAATTTCTTTTGGGACATAAACAATTAAATAAATGAACCAGTAAGTAGAGACAGAGGTTGGTAGATGCCACCAAGGAGCCAAAGAACAAGGAATTTCCCCCAGAGCATACAGAGAAAGCCTTGACTTAGAGAGGTGCTTTGACTTGGACTTCCTGACTCCCAAATTCTGAGAAAATAATTTTATATTTGTTAAAGCCATCCACTTGTGGTATTTCTAGATAATTGAGACAACAAAACCCACACCACTTCAACAATTTCACATGTACAATTCAATGACGTTGACTACATTCTTTATGTTGTGCAGTCATTCTTACTATCATTTTATTCCACCACCATTAACATAAACTCAATTCCCCCTAAGCAAAACTTCTTTTCCCTTTTGCCTCCTACTCCTCCTCCCACTAAACCCACTGTCATTGAGTCAGATCCGACTCATAGTGACCCATCCTTAGATTTCCCAGGCAGTATCACTACAGAAGTAGATTGCCCAACCTTCCTTCCAAGAAATGGCTGGTGGGTTTGAACTGCCAGCCTTCTGGTTAGCAGTTACTAATAATTCTTGGTTTCTGTAAGCATAAGCTTATTCATTTAAATGAAATAATACAGTATTTGTTCTTTAGCAACTGATTTATTTCACTCAGAATAATGCTTACATACACACAGAATACACAGGAACCAAACTGACTACATCTGTGGAAAAGGTGAAGGAGACACTCAATATCATCAGTCAAAACAAGCTCAGAAGATGACTGTGGAAAAGACCATCAACCACTCATATGCAAGTTCAAGTTGAAGCTGAATAAAATTATAACAAGTCCACAAGAGCCAAAATACAACCTTAATCATTTCCTACCTGAATTTAGAGACCATCTCAAGAATAGATTTGATGCGTTGAATACCAGTGACCAGAAAACAGATGAGTTGTGGGATAACATCAAGAAAATCATAAATGAACAAATCAAAAGGTCATTAAAAAGATAAGCAAGGAAGAAAAGACCAAAAGAGATGTCAGAGAGTACTCTGAAACTTGCTCTTGAATGGATAATATCTAAAGCAAATGAAAGACATGATGAGATAGCTTAACAGAAGATTTCAAAGGGCGACTGGAGAAACAAAGTAAAGTATTATAATGAAATGTGCAAAGACCTGTAGTTAGAAAACCAAAAAAAAAAAAAAAAAACCATATCTGGCATTTTCAAGCTGAAAGAACTTGTGGTATAGTGAATTACTTAGTGTGGATTTTCTACCCATAAGTCTTTGTAAACTCCAAGGTGGGATTTTCTATGAGCAACTGAGGAGCTCCTGATTGCTGAAGGTGTCCACCTGGAGTATTTCTGTTGGGAGTGGCACAAAACAATGTTCTGGGAGATGCCCACTCTCTCTCAGGTGCTTAGAGTTC
>NW_006921730.1:1518336-1521898 GCF_000298275.1 Orycteropus afer afer
TACATTCCATGTTCCGATGATTAATGGATGTCTGCGGCTGTTTCTCTTCAATTTAAGTGATGCCACATCAGCAAATGAAGGTCTTGAAAGCTTTCTCTTTTCCATATGAGTAAGGCTGGGTTTACTCAGATGTTTCAGCTCTTCCCAGTCCTATTTTGACAGCCTTTTAGCCTAAACGGACTATTCCTAAAGTTGTGCGGTAATGTACCAAACAGTGTTTCTTAGCTATTCATAAGGTTTCCCTGGCCAATTCTTTGAGAAGTGGACAGCCTCTTCCTTCTTCCTAGTCTGTCTCAGTCTATAAGCTGGCCAGAAGAGCAGGAGAAAGGGGACAAAAGCCAGGAACCCGGACAGAAGAGCAGTCAGCCCCAGGGTTACAGGTGAGGAGAGACAAGTCAGGGACACCCAAAGTAGCAAGCGGGAAGAGCAGGAAAAAGGGGATTAAAAGCCAGGAAGCCAGAGAGAAGAGCAATCAGCCAAAGGGATTAGGTGAGGAGACAAACTCAGGCCCGCCCAGAGTAACAGGCTGGAAGAGCAGGAGAAAGGGGATAAAAGCCTTGAACCCAGACAGAGGAGCAGTCAGCCCCAGGGAAAACTCAGGGACACCCAAAGCAGAAGGCCAGAAGAGCAGGAGAAAAGGGATTAAAAGCCAGGAAGCCAGACAGAGGTACAGTCAGCCACAGGGACCCAGGTGGGGGTGATACGAGAGGTCTCCAACAGCAAGACAAACTTGTCTGTCGGTTTGTCCTACTGTGGTGACATGTAGATGTGAGTTTTGAGGCTGAGCCTCTGGTGTTTAAAACCCAGCTAGATGCACCTGGTGCACAGGTAACAGCCCAGCTTACAGACCAAACATATGCATGCAATGAATTAATGAGCGCATATATGGATTACTTTTGCACCAAAGTTTTAAGGCACAAACAAAATAAGGAAGAAAACTGAAGTCACAAAGAACTGAGGAATTAGGATGCTCAAGCAATTTCTTTTAGAAGGATCAGTGCAAGGCTGGACCCTTTGAAGCAATGGTTAAAAATGTCCAACTTTTCCAAACTTCTGTGCCACTCCATCATCTCTGACATCAACTCCTTCTCCTCTCAGTACACTCCCTCCTGTCTTAGGTTCTGTATTTCACTGTAACATCTCAAAGAACTCACAAACTGCCTGGGAAGCTGCTCAGTAATGGAAGGCATACTGAATTCAAGGGAGAAGAAGAAACTTGAAGTAACACTGATTTTAATACAATTATGTGGGACATATATGTCTTTAGTGGACTCTGCGGGTAGGATTGGTGGAGTGGGAACTGTTTCTTCAGATTCACACAGTTATGAGGTTCCCTCCAGGCAGTAGTACACAATACAATTGGCCCAGCAGCTTCCCAAGATACCTGAGAGTCTGAAAATATTGATGGGCAATATGTGTGCCACAGGTCACAAAAGTGTTAATGAAGTTGCTTTATGTGTATTACCTCTAGTCCTCAAATTACAGTTGGTTTGAAAATCTTCAATTCACAGATAAGGAAATTGAAGATCAAAGATTTAAATGACTTCCCAAGGTCATGCAGGTAGCATGCAACAGAACTATGATTCAAATTGGGTCTAATTTCAAAACATGTATCATTTTGTAATATACAGCATTACCAGAGACACTGTCTATATGATCTACATATAGAAAATGTCTATGACTGGGAGCATTCTCTGCCTATGAGGATATGGTAAAAAAAATACAGAAATTCACATATCTGTGTATCTTTGACCAAAGAGCAGTATTTTGCAGTCTGGAAAATTCACCCCTTTTGATTGAGAATATAAATTACTGTCTTTAGAGAATAAGGAGAGATGAGGGATAAACTGCACCTCTTCTGCCCAGCCAGAACAGCTCGGGTGAGCGATAAGGGACAGACTAGTGCAATCACTTAGGTTAAAACCCTGTATGGAACAAAAAATGAATGATTTTATAAGGAAGGTTCATTTCCAGATCTGGTTATTGTAGTGTGGATATGACCATATCCTGTTAACATTGTAGAATGTACTTTAATCTGATTCTAGAGCAGTTATTCTCAAACATTAGCATGTGTCAGAATCACCTGGAGGATGTGTGTTAAACACAAATTATGGAGCTTTCCTCCCCTGAGATTCTGAATGAGGAAGTCTGGACCTATAGTTGTTAGGAGCCATGGAGTTGGTGCTGACTCATAGCGACACTATGTACAACAGAATGAAACACTGCTTGGTCATGTGCCATCTTCAGTCTTTCTATACTTGACCCCATGTTGCAGCCACTATGTCAATCCATCTGGTTAAAGTTCCTCCCCTTTTTCACTGACCTGCTACTTCACTAAGCATGGTATACATCTCCAGGGAATGGTCCCTTCTGACAGCATAAGCAAAGTAGTTGAGATAAAGTCTGGCCGTTATCACTTCCAAGGAGCATTCCAGCTGCACTTTTTCCAGGACAGAATTGTTCATTCTTCTGGCAGTCCATGGCATTTTGAGCATTCTTTGCCAACACCATAATTGAAAGGCAATAACCCTTCTTCGGTCTTCCTTATTCATTGTCTAGCTTTTGTATGCATATGAGGTCATTGAAAATACCAAGGCTTGGGTTAGGCACACCTCAGTCTTCAAAGTGTCATCCTTGTTTCTTAACACTTTAAAGAGGTCTTTGCAGAAGATTTGCCCAGTGCAATACAACATCTGATTTCTTTGTTGCTTCCACGGATGTTGATTGAGGATCCAAGTAAAATGAAATCCCAGACATCAAACTTTTCTCCATTTATCTTGATGTTGCTTATTGGTCCAGTTGTGAAGATTTTAATTTTCTTTATGTTGAGGTGTAATCCATACTGAATACTGTAGTCTTTGATCTTCATCAGTAAGTGCTTCAAGTCATCTTCATTTTCAGCAAACAATATTGTGTCATCTGCATATCACAGGCTGTTAATGAGTCCTCTAATCTTGATGCCATGTTCTTATTTGATAGTGAAACTTCTTGGATTATTTACTCAGCATACAGACTGAGTGAGTATGGTGGAAGAATATAATCCTGACCAACACCCACACTGATTTTAAACTATGTGGTATCTCCTTGCCCTGTTTGAATGATTGCCTCTTGCTCTATGTACTGGCTCCTCATGAGCAAAATAAGTGCTCTGGAAGTCCCATTCATTTCAATGTTATTCATAATTTGTTTAGATCCACACAGTCAAATGCTTTTGCATAGTCAATAAAACACAGGTAAACATCTTTCTAGTGTTCCTTGCTTTTAGCCAAAACCCATCTGATATCAGCAATGATATCCCTCATTAAGAATCCAGCTTGAAATTCTGGAAGTTCCTTGTCAATACACTCCTGCAAATGTTTCTGAGCTATCTTCAGCAAAATTTTACTTGCATACAATATTAATGATATTGTTTGATAATTTCTACATTCTGTTAGATCACCTTCTTTAGAATGGTAACAAATATTGATCTCTTTCAGTCAGTTGGCCAGGTAATTTTCTTCCAAATTTCTTGGCATAAACAACTAAGCAAGTCCAGTGTGTCATCCTTTTTTTTTTTTTTTTT
>NW_006921730.1:1521998-1525916 GCF_000298275.1 Orycteropus afer afer
TTGAGATATTTCAACAAATGGATGCAACACTGGAGGTGCTCACTTGTCTATGCCAAGAAATTTGGAAGACAGCTACCTGGACAACTGACTGCAAGAGATCCATATTTATGCACATTCCAAAGAAAAGTGATTGAACAGAACATGGAAATCAAACAAAATATTTAATATTACAAGTAAAATTTCAATATCAGCAAGTAAAATTATGCTGAAGATAATAAAAACACAGTTACAGCAGTATATTGATGGGGAACTTCCAGAAATTCAAGCCAGCTTCAGAAGAGGATGTGGAATGAGGGTTATCATTGCTGATGTCAAATGGATCTTGGCTGAAAGCAAAGAATACCAGAAAGATGTTTACCTGTGTTCTATTGACTGTGCAAAAGCATTCAACTATGTGAATCATATGAAGTTGTGGATAAAATTGTGAAGGATGGGAATTTTAGGACATGTAATTGAGCTCATGAGGAACCTGTACATAGACCAAGAGGCTAATCATTTGAACAGAACAAGGGGATACTGCACAGTTTAAAATCAAGAAGGGTGTGTATCAGGATTGCAGCCTTACACAATACTTATTAAATCTGTATACTGAGCAAATAATGCAAGAAGCTGGACTATATGAAGAAGAACATGGCATCAAGATTGGAGGAAGCCTCATTAACAATCTTGCAGATTACACAATCTTGCTTACTGAAAACGAAGATGATCTGAAGCACTTACTTATGAAGATCAAAGACTATATTCTTCAGTATGGATTGCACCTTAATGTATACAAGGCAAAAATCCTCCCAAGTGGACCAATAAGCAACATCATGATAAATGGAGAAAAGATCAGATTTGTCAGGGATTTGAGTTTACTTGGATCCACAATCAACATCCAAGGAAGCAGCAGTGAAGAAATCAGACTTTGTATTGCTCTGGGCAAATCTGCCTCAAAAGATCTCTTTAAAGTGTTAAGAAGCAAAGATGTCATTTTGAAGACTAAGGTGAGCCTAATCCAAGCCCTGGTATTTTCAATTGCCTCATATGCATGTGAAAGCTGGAAATGAATAAGGAAGACTGAAGGAGAGTTCATGCTTTAAAATTATAGTGTTGGTGAAGAAAACTGAAAATAAAGTGCACAGCCAGAATGCTTCTTGGAAGCAAATATGGCCAGACTTTTGTCTCACCTACTTTGGTCATGTTGTCAGAATGGACCATTCCCTGAAGAAAGCTATCATGCTTGGTGAAGTAGAAACTCAAAAGAAAAAAAAAAAACCACTGTCAGCGAGTTGATTCTGGCTCATAGAGACCCCCTTTGTATTTTCAAAGTGGTACATCTTTACAGAAGTAGATTGCAGAGTCTTCCTTCCAAGAAGTGACTGGTGGGTTTTAACTACCAACCCTCTGATTAGCAGTCAAATGCCTTAAGTACTATTTAAGTACTATACCTCCAGAGCTTCAGCGAAAAGGTGAAAGACACTCAAGTAGATGGATTGACATAGTGGCTGAAACGATTGTGAGGATGGTTTATAACTGGGCAGTGTTTTCTGTTGCACATGGGGTCACTGTGAGTCAGAGTTGACTTAATGGCACCTAATAATGTTTTCATAGATGTTGCAGTATTTATGAGCACTTAATTCTCTTTGCAAGTGTGAACTATTCCATCATCAAGTATATATACCACATTTTGTTCATGCATTCATTTCTTGACAGACATTCCTGTTGTTTCCACTTTGTGACTTGTGAAATATGCTGCACTGAACATTGGTGGAGAGGTTCCTTTTTGTATTCCTGCTTTCATTTCTTTTGGATATGTTCCTAGCATCAGAATTGCCAAGTCACATATGTACTTCTTAAGAACTTTAGTTTCTTGAAAAATCTGAATCTCAAGGATATATGTGCTTCACTCATAGTAAGGGATTCCACTACCACTTGGCAGTAGTAAGCATAACCGTGGGATCACAATTCTGAAAAAAAAAAAAAAAAAAAACAGGAGATAAGTAGTTAAGTAGTTCTGATGCAACAAGAAAATCTGAGGCTCTGTCTATTAGCTTCACTGAAATTATAGCAAGCAGATGTTCAGGAAAGACAATGTATTTATGTATTTTCCAATAGACACAATGTTAAATTTGAAAGCTGTATTCTTGACAAGAGATTTGGCATGAAAGTAAGCCTAGCTTAGGCCAACAATGTCATAAAATTAATCATAAAATCCTTCCATATTTAATAGTAAAATTTACATTCGGAGTCCAATAAAATATGCATAAATATCCTATACACATTGACTATAAGAGAGGACACTCTGCTGTAAAGTATACATGCTGCCCATAAATAAAATTGTACTAGACTATAAATTAAAACTACTTAGAAGTAATATGCTAGCTCTAATAAAGATTAGACATTTAATTAACAATATTTTTGCTTGCCCTCTTAGAATTTTTATGATTTGAATACCTAGTTCTCTTAAATTACTGTCTAGGAAAGTTTGAAATGACTCTTTCTCTTCTGAAAATACCCCTGCTTTACCCACTGTAAGATATTCTGAGACTGCTCAGCAGACTGTAGTTTAAGAAAAGTAAGTTGGACAGGATCCTGTGTGTACTAGACGATCTGGGGGTGGCAAACAATCTAAAATTCAAAATCAGACAGATTGGTAATAAAATGCCAAAGGGGAGAAGTGATAGATCCAGAAGAAAAATTTTCCCCAACCAGTGATACTTTTGGTCAAGAAGCATCGTAGCTATGATTCTAACATATAGAAAGACCTGGTTGCAATTGATAGGAACAGAGGCAGAGAAAAGGGACATGTAGGTTGTTAGAAAAGTGGAGACCAAGTCAAAGTTCCAAACTGATACCCAATTCATGAGAAGTGGCAACTAATAGGACAGAGTGCAGTATGATAGACACACAGATATACACATAGTTACCATTAATCTATTGATAATGGGTTGTAGAGGTAACAAGACAAATTTAAGACTATCATTACTTTTTGATGGATAAGAAACTGTCAGGTTTGCCTTCATTGCCTCCAAAACTTGGTCCGTAGTATCTGCAAGACATGGACCAGAGATTTCCCCAATAAATAGTTGCTCAAATGTCATTCAGTGACTCTAGCATGACACTCAGAAGTAGGATTCTTGTTTTCAGAGTGTGATATTGATAGTATATAAAATTCTTTTCAATAAGTAACCATAGTTATATACAAGATATTTAAGTGAGTATCTAAAAGTTTAGCTTAAAATTTTGAAGGAAAGAGCAACTTGTGAATTTGGTCCTTCAGTTCATTTATTTTATTTGTTTGCTCTTCTTGTTCTTCTCCTGCATCTCATTCTACTAACAGTGTAGGGAAAAAAACAATAGAATTAGGAAGCTGAGAGATGTGTTTAGAAAGGATGAACAATAGCTGCACCCCTTTGATTTAATGATCTTATGTGCTCTGTATAGTTGTTTCTGGTTTAATTATATGTATATGGCCTTGAAACTTTTAATTTCAGTTTTTAAAATCACATATATTACTTAATTTTATTTACAACATTCTAACAGAGATACAGGAGTTCCGGGTGTGGCAAATAGTTAACATGTTCTGCTGCTAACCAAAAGATTAGCTATTCAAGTCCATGCAGAGGTACCTTAGAAGAAAGGCCTGGCAATCTACTTCCCCAAAAATCTGTCATTGAAAACCCGATGGAGCACAGTTCTACCCTGACACATGGCATCATCATGAGTGGAATTTATTGGACAGCAGCTGGTATTGGTAATTATAGGTCCAGAAAGAATTATTATTATCCTCATATTTCAGATTATGAAGCTAATTTGAAGAAATACTAAATGGTTAAAGCAAATCTGTGCCTTAAAAGCATGAAGCAAGAACTCTACCTGTACTCAAGTCTTTTCACATAGTAAATCCTCAAACATATGTTGCTGTTGTTAAGTGCC
>NW_006921730.1:1532846-1533988 GCF_000298275.1 Orycteropus afer afer
CCTTTCCTTGACTTTTTACAATAATGGACTACTACAATATTTGTCTTTCTGTGATTGACTTATTTCACTCAGCATAATGTCGATGGCAAACAACAACAACAACAACAATGTCCTCTAAGTTCATTCACATTATGCGCTATTTTTCAGATTCTACGTTATTCTTTAGGGTCTCATAGTATTCCATTGTGTGTATGTGCCATAGTTTGATTAGCCGTTCTTCAGTTGATGGACAACTAGGGTGCTTCCATCTTTTGACTATTATAAATAGTGCTGTGATGAATATGCATGTGCATATATGTCTGTTCTTGTCATGGCTCTCACTTCTGTAGGATATATATCTACTAATGGAATGGCTGGAACAAATGCTATTTCTAATTTCAGCTTTTTAAGGAATTGCCATGCGGCTTTCCACAGTGGTTGTCTCATTTGAAAGTCCCGCCCGTGGTGTATGAGATTCCAAATCTCTCCACATCCTCACCAACATTTGTTATTTTCTATCTTGTTGAACTATGCTACTAGTGCTGGGGCAAGATGGTATCTCATTGTTGTTTTGATTTACAGCTTCTTAATGGCTAATGATAGTGAGCATTTCTTCATACATTTGTTGGTCACTTGAATATCCTCTTTGGTGAAGTACCTGTTCATGTCTTCTGCCCATTTTTGAATTGGATTATTTGTCTTTTTGTTGTTGAGGTGTTGGAGTTTTCTATACATTCTAGAGATAAGTCCCTTGTCAGATATGTCATTACAGAATATTTTTTCCCAATCTGTAGGTTCTCTTTTGACTCTTTTGGAGAAGTCTTTGGAAGCACATAAAAAATTAATTTTTAGAAGGTCTCATTCATCTAGTTTCTCTTCTCCTGTTTGTGCATTTTGGGTTATGCTTGACCGTCTATTTATGCCATATATTAGGGCCCCTAAATTTCCTCCTAGTTTTTCCTTGAGGAACTTTATAAATTTAGGTTTCACGCTTAAGTCTTTGATCCATCTGGAGTTAGTTTTTGTGTGTGGTGTGAGGTACAGATCTAGTTTCATTTTTCTGCAAATGGATATCCAGTTTTGCCAGCATCATTTATTAAACAGACATTCTCTTACCCATTTAATGGATTTCGGCCCTTTGTCAAAAATCAGCTGACCATAGG
>NW_006921730.1:1537835-1539426 GCF_000298275.1 Orycteropus afer afer
TTGCCATTTGCTTGATGTATCTTTTTCCAACCTTTGATTTTTAGTCTATTTTTGTCTTTGTCTCTAATGTGTGTCTCTTGGAGACAGCATATTGATGGGTTTTGTTTTCTCATCCAGTCTACAACTCTCTGTCTCTTGAGTGGTGCATTTAATCCACTGACATTCAGTGTGTTTATTGCAATGTGTCATCCTTTTGTTGAAACATCCAAATGGGTATTCAATCAATTCCTGGAGTCTTGTTTTTTGCCATTTTGTTCAGTGCAGTTTGGACTTCTTCCTTCAGTACCATTGGTTCTTGATCATATTCTACCTCCTGAAATACTTGAACGTAGACCAATTCTTTTTCATGCAGTGACTCTATGTTCTTTTCATGCTTCTTGCATCATTCAATATGTTGCCCATAGAATCCTTCAATATAGCAACTGGATGCTTTAAGTTTTTCTTCAGTTCTTTCAGGTTGAGAAATGCTAAGTGTGTTCTTCCTTTCCGGTTTCCTGTCTTTTGGCATTTCATTATAAAATTTTACTTTGTTTTCTCAAGATGCCCTTTGAAATCTTCTCTTTAGCTCTTTTATCTTGTCATTTCTCCCACTCATTTAAGCTATTCTTCTTTTAAGAGCTAATTCATAGTCTCTTCTGACATACCTTGTGGTCTTTTCTTCCTTTCTTGTCTTTTTAATCACCATTTGCTTTATTCATGTACAGTATGCTTGATGTCATACCAAATTCATCTGATTTTCGATCATCAGTTTTCAATGTATTTGCTCTTCAGATAGCATAGTGGCTAAGACACTTGCCTGCTAACCAGACAGCTGGTGGTTCAAACCTACCAGCCACTCCTCGGAAGGAAGGTTGGGCAATCCTACTTCCGTAGTGATACTGCCTCAGAAACCCAAGGAGGGGTCGCTATGAGTCAGGTTTGACTCGATGGCACATAACAACAACAACAAGCTCTTCAGATAATTTCTAAATTCAGGTGGTATTAATAAAGGTCATATTTTGGCTTTTGAGGTCATATTTTAATTTTCTTCATCTTCAACTTGAACGTGAATATGAGCAATTGATGGTCTGTTCCAGAGTCAGTTTACACTGAAGATACTGAGCTTCTCCATCACCTCTTTTCACAGATGTAGTCTATCTGATTCCTGTGTATTCCATCTGGTGAGATCCACATGTACAGCCACCATTGAAAAGTAATGAATTAGTAATTGGTCTTGCAAAACTCTACCATGTGATTTCTAGTATCATTTCTATTACCAAGGCCTTATTTTCCAAATACCATCGTTTCTTCTTTGTTTCCAAATTTTGCATTCCAATCACCAGTAATAATCAATACAATTTGATTACATATTTGGTCAATTTCAGACTGCAGAAGTTGGAAAAAATTTGTATTTCTTCATTTAGCTTTAGTGGTTGGCGTGTAAATTTGAATAATGGTCATAATAACTAGTCTTCCTTGTAGGCATATGCATACTGTCCTATTACTGACAGCATTTTACTTCAGGATGTATCTTTTGTGTGTGTGTGGTCTTTTTTTTTAAATTGTGATTTGGGTGAAGATTTACAGAGCAAATTCACTTTCCATACAGCAG
>NW_006921730.1:1541014-1546679 GCF_000298275.1 Orycteropus afer afer
GACTCGACGGCAAACAACAACAACAACAACAACAACAATGCCTTGGATATTGATCTTTATGTGTTCCAATTCATGTTCAACAACTTCCAATTTTCCTAGATTCATACTTTGTACATTCCACATTCTGATTACTAATGAATGTTTGCAGCTGTTTCTCTGAATTTTGAGTCATGCGGCATCAGCAAAGGAAGGTCCCCCAAAATTTATTCCATCTGCATCCTTAAGTTTGACTGTAATTTAAGGAGGTAGCTCTTCCCAAGTCTTATTCTGAGTGCCTTCTGACCTGTGGGTCTTATTTTCCGGCACTATATTGGACAATGTGTCAGGGCTATTCATCAAGTTTTCCAGTAATATATCAGACAGTCACTGCTATTCATAAAGTTTTCACTGGCCAATTCTTTGAGAAGTGGATGGGCTTTTTGTTCGTCCAGGTCTGTCTTAGTCTGGAAGCTCCACTGAAACCTGACCACTATGGTTGACCTTGGTGGTATTTGAAATACCAATGGCATAGCCTCCAGCCTCACAACACTCATGCCACCCCAGTATGGCAAACTGACAGACAAATGATGGATATAATATCATAGCATACATTATATATGTATCAGGGCTATTCATACTGTTTTCCAGTAATATATTAGTGCATTGTTCAAGTTTTTTGCTCATAGAATCCTTCAACATTGCAACTTAAGGCTTGAATTTTGCTTCAGTTCTTTCAGCTTGAGAAATGCCTTTGATTTTCTAATTCCAGGTCTTTGCATAGTTCATTACTTAGTCTTCCTGAGCTGCCCTTTGAAATCTTCTGTTTAGCTGATTTATTTATTTATTTATTTATTATTTTGTTTTGTTTTTAAACTTTTATTGTAATTTGGGTGAACGTTTACAGCATAGACTTACTTTCCATACAGCAGGTCATAAACATTTTGTCACATGGCATTGACTGCAATTCCCCACAATGTAACAGCTCTCTTCCCACTTCCTCCCTGTAGTTACCTCTTCCCTGTGTCCTTCCCTCCCATGTACTCCTCCCCTCCCCTAAGCTGTCTCCCTGTGAAAACACTGCCCTTCTGTTCTCCCGTGATTGATTGTTTCAAGCAGTGTTTCCACCTGATGTAAATGTTCATCCCATTTGCCTGTCTATTGTTTGGATGTAAGCCATAAGAGTGAGTTTGATTCCAAACCTGAAGGTTAGCTAAGGGCCATAGTTTCAAGAGTCTCATTAGCCTTTATCAGACCAGCAAACCTGGTCTTTTTTTTTCTTTTTTTTTTTTTTTTTCATGATTTTTGAATTTTGTTCCACATTGCTTCCACTCTATCCAGGATCTCTTGCACAGAACCTCCTCCTCCGAGTAGTTGACAGTGGTAGCCAAGCATCATCTAGTTCTTCTGGTCTCATAGTCATATAGGCTGAGGTTCACATAGTCTGTCAGTCCCTTGGACTAATCGTTTCCATGTATCCTTGGTTTTCTTCATTCTTCTTTGCTCTGGACAAGGAGAGGCCCATCATTGCATCTAGATGACCACTTATAAGCTTTTAAGATTCCAGTTGTGTTTAGCTATTTTATTTAATCAACTTTTCCATTCACTTTAGCTACTGTCCATTCAAGAGCAAATTTCCAAGTCTTTTCTGACCTCCATTTTTGTCTTTTCTTCCTTTCCTTTCTTTTAATGACCTTTTACTTTCTTCATGCATAGTGTTTTTAATATCAGCCCACAACTCATCCGCTCTTTAGTCATTGTTGTTCAGTGGTCTGGACTAGGTCCTGAGAAACTGAATTTTTAATGAGGTTCCCAAGTAATACCAAAGGTGTTAGTTTAGGAACTATTTTTTAATTATTATTATTTTTATTGTGATTTGGGTTAAAATTTACAGAGCAAATTTGTTTTCCATACAGCAGCCTAAATACACTTTGTGTCATGATATTGAGTGCAATTTTCCACAATACAACAGCTTCCCTCCCACTTCCTCCCCACAGTTACAACTCCCCTGTGAGGGAACTATTTTTTATGAACCAAATCCAGAGTTATATAAGTGTTCTATTTCACTTATCTTTACTCCAGACCAAGTTCAACCATCAAATACTATCAAGTATCAAAATTACACAATCCACTTAACAAGAGAAGTGTTCATTTCCTTCACATCAAATGTGGCAAAGACCCAGGGGCCCTAAGCACTTATTTACAGAGCTTATACATATTACGTGAGTCCCACATTTTCGCTCAGAGTAGAAAATACAAATATAGATAGCATATAAGACAAAAGTTAAAAACAGCAATGCCTATAACTTTACAGTTGATAGATACTTGCTGCCATGGAGTCAATTCCAACTCATAAAGACCCTCATTGGGTTTACGAGGTGGTAAATCTTTATGGATGTAGATTGTCCCATCTTCCTTCTGTGGAGTGGCTGATGGGTTTGAACCATCAACTTTAAGGTTAGCAGTCAAATGCCTTAGGCATTGTGCCACCAAACCAAACCAACTTCTGTGGAGTCAGATCATACTCACAGCAACCCTTCCTTAGGTTTCCGAGGCAATATCACTACGGAAGTAGATTGGCCAACCTTCCTTCTGATGAGTGGCTGGTGGGCTTGAACCACCAGCCTCCTGGTTAGCAGTCACATGCCTTAGGCCCTACATCACCAGAGCTCCCTTAATTAATACATACCAAACCAAAAACCAAACCCACTGCCATAGAGTCATGTCCGACTCATAGCGACCCTTCCTTGGGTTTCCAAGGCAGTAACACTACAGAAGTAGATTGCCCAAACTTCCTTCTGAGGGGCTGGGACAAAATACTCTATTTTGTCCAGTATGGTTCAGAATTCTTGGGGTGTCTCTGCCTAATTCATATTATCTAGAAAGCTTCACTTGATCCATGTTGTGGAACTTGTTTATTTTTTCTGCCAATATTCAGATAGGAATAAGGTTTTCCTCATGTTTTGCAAATTATTTTTTTAAAAAAATACATTTCATAGTTTCACTGTGAGCCTTATACTTCTATAGTTGTCAGACCTTAGCTAGGGAAAGCCATGACTGCCTGTTTCATTTTGACAGTTCCTTTGGAACAATTATTTAATGTGAGCATTATTTAAATGTGAGAGTGGAATGAATATATCTTGGTGGTTATTAAAAAAAAAATTTAGTCTCAACATCTTATTTTCCATCTACATTTAAAATAGCACATTATTCTTTGCTTCCTACCTTGCATTTAGAGTTAGCAAGAGGTTTAAGTATTAGGGGAAGTGATTTTGACTGAAGAAAAAAGATACACATTGATATGCTATCCATTGCTTGGCTATGTTGTTAATCCATCTGAAGAGAGAAAAGTGTTGATTTTAAGCTGAGGCAAAAAGTTATCCTTTTGAATTGTACAGTTTACAATTTAGGAAAACCACGATGTATTCAAGGTATTATTTAGAATCCTGGGTGTGTATAAAGGTTATTCCTCTCATTGTTGTTTTGAGAAAAGATACCAATATGAAAAGAGCTAATGAAAGAACATTGAAGCAGTCTTTTTCTTCAACCCTGCTGAAATTCAGGCCTTTTAAATTGTGCAAATGGTTACACTCAGCTGCTAATCATAAGTTTTGGAGGCTCAAATCTGCCCAAAGACACCTCAGAAGAAAAGCTTGGTGATCTACTTTTGAAAAACCAGCCATTGAAAATCCTTTGGCACAGTCCTACTTTGACATACACGGACTTGTCATCAATCAGAATCAACTGGGCAGCAACTGTTTTTTCTTTATTCACTTGTGCTTAAAATACTCACTTACTGCTGTCTAGTTGATCCTGACTCACAGGACCTCTCCATGGGTTTCTAACATGGTACCTCTACGGAAGTAGATTGCCCAACCTTCCTTCTGAGGAGTGGCTGATGGGTTTGAACTGCCAGCCTTCTGGTTAGTAGTCAAGTGCCTTAGGCACTATGCCACCAGAGCTCCTGCTTAAAATACAATCCCGGACATCTAAGAGATAAAGATAATTAAGAGACATCTAAGAGATAGTGTAAGAAATACAGAAAGTTAAAAAACCAGTTATCATTGTTCTGTTGAAAAGATAGGGTGAGATGGAAAAGCATACAAAATAGTTGTTTATGGACTTCAAAATATGGGCAGTTTTCAATTAAAAGGGGTAATCTACAGTTTCCATGTCTCTTTTACATGCTATTTCTCTCAAGAATAGCATGCAGTTGTGTTATACTCTTTCTGAAAATTGCCTTTATGTACAAATAACATTCATTATTTACAGATTTTCTCGGCTTTAAAGGGCAAGATGAAAACAGATTATTTGTAAAATAAAATTTCAAATATAACACTGGCATAGATTTTTTTTTCAGAGTGAGAGGGAAAATGTCTAAATATTATTTTCAAACATTGCAACCAGTCAGGCAGCATGAAAAAAACATAATTTTCATTGTTGACAAAATGAAGATGATGATGCTTTTCAACCATTTCCCAGAACTCAAACTCATTTTCTATGTGAGCCTGGCTGTGTGACCATAACTAATGCAAGTGATGGGGGAAAAACAAATGCACACATGAAAAACAATGAGTCAGATAGCTCATTTTCTGCTGTCAAAAGAAGCCAGAGTTCCCAAAATCTGCTTATTGTCCTGCCATTGTGCAATTGGAAGTGCATGGGAAACCAATAAGTAAAATGTTAAAATAGTTCAGAAATAAACAGAGGCATTTGCTTTTTCACTACCTCTCAGAAAATTTTTGAGATTTTTTTTTTGTGTGTGTGTTTATTAAATAAGAGACAAATGATTTTTTTTCCAGTAGATGAAACTAAATGAAATGGAGAATTGATTAAATTATGTTATAATGTATGCAAAACACTTTCCTCAAGCCTCAATTTACCAGATAATCAAAAAAGTTTTCTTTTATAAATTATCTGAAAAATTTTGTTAAATAAATAAGTAAATACATAAATAAATCTTAGAGAGTAATATAAAAAACAATGATATTAAAATTAATAATTTTTTCCATAACTAACATTTCTACAATCTGAAATTGACCAAACATGCAATCAAGATGTACATCAAGGCCAAATTTTTCAACCACCAATGAATCTTCTTTGTTTCCAATTAATCTTCTTTTGTTTCCACTCACTAGTGATCAGAATGTGAAAGCTGGGAACAAAGAAGATTCATTGGTAATTGGAAAATATGGCCTTGGTAATAGAAACGACAGTGGAGAATGCATGATAGAATTTGCAACACCAACAACTTATTCATTGCCAATACCATTTTGCAACAACATAAACAGCATACACATGGGATCTCCCAAAAGGAATACACAGCAATCGGATTGACTACATCTGTGGAAAGAGGTAATGGAGAAGCTCAATATCATCGATGTGAAACAGGATGAGGAGCTGATTGTGGAAGAGACCATCAATTGCTCATACGCAAATGCAAGTTGAAATTAAAGAAAATTAAAACAAGTCCATAAGAGCCAAAATATGACCAGACGAGTTGTGGAATGACATCAAGAACATCATCCATGAACAAAGGAAAAGGTCATTAAAAAGCCTGGAAAAGAAGAAAAGACCACAATGGATGTCAGAATTGATTCTGAAATTTGCCCTTGAATGGAGAGTTGTTGTTGTTGTTGTTGTTATGTGCCGTCGAGTCAGCCCTGACTCATAGCGACCCCTCCTTGGG